>NC_052067.1:101802552-102103663 GCF_015852505.1 Tachyglossus aculeatus | reverse complement strand
ACGTAAAGCCAGAGTGGGGGAAGAAGAAATAGAGAGTACAAACTATATGAAAAAGTAGACAAAAGTTAGAGGGGAATAAGAAAGTACAGGGAGTGAGGATGAGCAAGAGGATGAGGCATGTTTTCAAAATATTCAGTCCAATTCATAGAAAAATTGAGGAGAACTTGGGGGAAAGACTTAGGTACAAGTGGAGAGGATAAAAGCCGAGCACTTGTTAAGCACTGAGAAGAAAGCTCTTCTTCATTCATTCTTTCATTCAGTTGTATTTATTGATTGCTTACTGTGTGCAGAGCACTGCACTAAGTGCTTGGGAGAATACAACAATAAACAGACACATTCCCTGCCCACAACAAGCTTAAAGTCTAGACGGAGGGAGAGAGACACCAATACAAGTAAATTAATTACAGTTCTCTACATAAGTGTTGTGGGCCTGGGGAGGGGGAAGAATGAAGGGAACAAGTCAGGGCAATGCAGAAGGTAGTGGGAGAAGAGGAAAGCGTAGTTCAGTCTGGGAAGGCTTCTTGAAGGAGCTGTGCCTTCAATAAGGCTTTGAAGGGGGGATTGGGGATTTATCTATCGGATTTGAGGTGGAGGACATTCTAGGCCAGAGACAGGACGTGGCCTAGGAGTTAACAGTGGGATAGGTGAGATTGAGGCACAGTGAGAAGGTTAGCATTAGAGGAGCGAAGTGTGTGGGCTGAGTTGTAGAAGGAGAGTAGTGAAATTAGGAAGGAGGAGGCAAGATGGTGGAGTGCTTTAAAGCCAATGGTGAGGAGTTTTTGTTTGATGCAGAGGTAGATGGGAAACCACTGGAGTTTTTCTGAGGAGCTGGATGACATGTCCTGATGTTTTTTGTAGAAAACTGATCTGGGCAGCAGAGTGAAGTATAGACTAGAGTCGGGGGACATTGGAGAGAAATGTAGAATTAGGTGTAAAATGGAACCAGAGCCAAACACCAGGGTCTGAAATGAACCTATTTGGGGCTGATTCATGTCCTCTGGGCAGGCAGTGAACATGATTCTGGGCAGGCAGAAAAGCAGCATGGCTTAGTGGACAGAGCACAGGCCTGCGAGTCAGGAGGACTTGGGTTCTAATCCCAGCTCTTACAATCGTCTGCTGTGCGACCTTGGGCAAGTCACTTCATTTCCCTTTGCCTCATTTACCTCATTTGTAAAATGAGGATTAAGACTGTGAGCTCCATGTGGGACAGGAACTGTGTCCAACCTGATTAACTTGGGCTTAGTGCAAAGCCTGGAACATAGTAAACGCTTAACAAATACCGTTAAAAAAAACCATGCAAAAATACTCCCTCTGTCCTTGGGCCCCATTTTCTGAAGTTTCTTCTTTCTGACTCTGCTGAGAAAGCCCTCCAGCAGCCAGGACAGAGTGCAGGCCCCAGGGAGTCCTGGGACAAAGACTTTGTGGTTTTAGCCTCCCCTTGCTGTGACTGTGCTCTGAGTTCCACCCCCTGGGATATGATTACAGAGAGCCACTGATTTCTCTGCTCAGCCCCAAGCATAGGATGTCCCGGGGAACTGTGGGTGGAACACTGGGCTGCATCATAGTTAGTCAATCTATGCTTCAACTATGAGAAGGGAATGTGTCTGCCAACTGTTATAGCATACTATCCCCAGTGCTTATTACAGAGCTGTGCACAGAATAACTACTTCACAAATAGTATTGATTGTACGATTAAATCCCCCATCTCTTAAAGTCTCTACTGAGGTCAATCTTTACAGGAGAGTATGTCTAAATAGTAATAATAATGTTGGTATTTGTTAAGCACTTACTATGTGCCAAGCAGTGTTCTAAGCACTGGGGTAAATACAAGGTAATCAGGTTGTCCCACGTGGGGCTCACAGTCTTCATCCCCATTTTACAGATGAGGTAACTAAGGCACAGAGAAGTTAAGCGACTTGTCCAAGATCACACAGCTGGCAAGTGGCAGAGGCGGGATTAGAACCCACGACCTCTGACTCCCAAGCCCAGGCTCTTTTCATTAAGCCACACTGCTTCTCAGCAAAGATCTAAAGATCTATGTATAAACACACACACAAATGTACACACACACACAGTTATATTCTTTGAAGACTAGTCCATTACCTCCCATTTTCCATGTAATGACATGACAGATGTCAAGCAGAAAATAGATACAATCTTTTGCAATTTGCATTTGCCAAAGGTTATGATGATGTATTTCTTTTTCCTCCATCAGTGAAAATGACAGCCAATCCCAGAATCAACTTGATTTTCTCCCTCCCGAAATTTCTTTTCTTCCGACCCTTGGAGCAGGCCTCTAAATGTCAGCAGGAGGTGCAGAGAAAATCAGTTATGATGAGTTGGGAGGGAGGGTGGGGCTGGAGACTATCATTCCCTGGGTCTCCAGAGGGACACGACGTAGGCTATTTTGTTCTCTCCCTTCAGGCACCCCATCTTTGAAGACTCTCATCCTGAAATAAGAATATAGAACCTTACCTACAGAAAGGGGAAAGAAGTTCCATCGCCTAATGGATAGAGCACTGACCTTAGAGTCAGAAGGACCTGGGTTCTAACCGTGGCTCAGTGGAAAGATCACGGGCTTGGGAGTCAGAGGTCATGGGTTCTAATCCCGGCTCCCATAAATACGATTGATGATGACAGGGTAGGGGCCTGGGAGTCACAAGGATTGCTGCCATTTGTCTGCTGCATGGGGACAGGGTAGGGACCTGGGAGTCACAAGGCTTGCTGCCATTTGGTTTTGTTCTCTGTCTCCCCCTTTTAGACTGTGAGCCCACTGTTGGGTAGGGACTGTCTCTATATGTTGCCAATTTGTACTTCCCAAGCACTTAGTACAGTGCTCTGCACATAGTAAGCGCTCAAAAACGATTGATGATGACAGGGTAGGGGCCTGGGAGTCACAAGGTTTGCTGCCATTTGTCTGCTGCATGGGGACAGGGTAGGGGCCTGGGAGTCACAAGGTTTGCTGCCATTTGATTTTGTTTTCTGTCTCCCCCTTTTAGACTGTGAGCCCACTGTTGGGTAGGGACTGTCTCTATATGTTGCCAATTTGTACTTCCCAAGCGCTTAGTACAGTGCTCTGCACATAGTAAGCGCTCAAATACGATTGACAATGACAGGGTAGGGGCCTGGGAGTCACAAGGTTTGCTGCCATTTGGTTTTGTTCTCTGTTTCCCCCTTTTAGACTGTGAGCCCACTGTTGGGTAGGGACTGTCTCTATATGTTGCCAATTTGTACTTCTCAAGCGCTTAGTACAGTGCTCTGCACATAGCGCTCAATAAATGTGATTGATGATGACAGGGTAGGGGCCTGGGAGTCACAAGGTTTGCTGCCATTTATCTGCAGCTTGGGGACAGGGTAGGGGCCTGGGAGTCACAAGGTTTGCTGCCATTTGGTTTTGTTCTCTGTCTCCCCCTTTTAGACTGTGAGCCCACTGTTGGGTAGGGACTGTCTCTATATGTTGCCAATTTGTACTTCCCAAACGATTAGTACAGTGCTCTGCACATAGTAAGCGCTCAAATACGATTGATGATGACAGGGTAGGGGCCTGGGAGTCACAAGGTTTGCTGTCATTTGTCTGCTGCATGGGGACAGGGTAGGGGCCTGGGAGTCATAAGGTTTGCTGCCATTTGGTTTTGTTCTCTGTCTCCCCCTTTTAGACTGTGAGCCCACTGTTGGGTAGGGACTGCCTCTATATGTTGCCAATATGTACTTCCCAAGCGGTTAGTACAGTGCTCTGCACATAGTAAGCGCTCAATAAATACGATTGATGATGACAGGGTAGGGGCCTGGGAGTAACAAGGTTTGCTGCCGTTTGTCTGCTGCATGGGGACAGGGCACGGGCCTGGGAGTCACAAGGTTTGCTGCCATTTGGTTTTGTTCTCTGTCTCCCCCTTTTAGACTGTGAGCCCACTGTTGGGTAGGGACTGTCTCTATATGTTGCCAATTTGTACTTCCCAAGCGCTTAGTACAGTGCTCTGCACATAGCGCTCAATAAATGCGATTGATGATGACAGGATAGGGGCCTGGGAGTAACAAGGTTTGCTGCCATTTATCTGCTGCATGGGGACAGGGTAGGGGCCTGGGAGTCATAAGGTTTGCTGCCATTTGGTTTTGTTCTCTGTCTCCCCCTTTTAGACTGTGAGCCCACTGTTGGGTAGGGACTGTCTCTACATGTTGCCAATTTGTACTTCCCAAGCGCTTAGTACAGTGCTCTGCACATAGTAAGCGCTCAATAAATACGATTGATGACGACAGGGTAGGGGCCTGGGAGTCACAAGGTTTGCTGCCATTTGTCTGCTGCATGGGGACAGGGTAGGGGCCTGGGAGTCACAAGGTTTGCTGCCATTTGGTTTTGTTCTCTCTCTCCCCCTTTTAGACTGTGAGCCAACTGTTGGGTAGGGACTGTCTCTATATGTTGCCAATTTGTACTTCCCAAGCGCTTAGTACAGTGCTCTGCACATAGTAAGCGCTCAATAAATACGATTGATGATGACAGGGTAGGGGCCTGGGAGTCACAAGGATTGCTGCCGTTTGTCTGCTGCATGGGGACAGGGTAGGGGCCTGGGAGTCACAAGGTTTGCTGCCATTTGGTTTTGTTCTCTGTCTCCCCCTTTTAGACTGTGAGCCCACTGTTGGGTAGGGACTGTCTCTATATGTTGCCAATTTGTACTTCCCAAGCGCTTAGTACAGTGCTCTGCACATAGTAAGCGCTCAAATACGATTGATGATGACAGGGTAGGGGCCTGGGAGTCACAAGGTTTGCTGCCATTTGGTTTTGTTCTCTGTCTCCCCCTTTTAGACTGTGAGCCCACTATTGGGTAGGGCCTGTCTCTATATGTTGCCAATTTGTACTTCCCAAGGGCTTAGTACAGTGCTCTGCACATAGTAAGCGCTCAATAAATACGATTGATGATGACAGGGTAGGGGCCTGGGAGTCACAAGGTTTGCTGCCATTTGGTTTTGTTCTCTGTCTCCCCCTTTTAGACTGTGAGCCCACTATTGGGTAGGGCCTGTCTCTATATGTTGCCAATTTGTACATCCCAAGGGCTTAGTACAGTGCTCTGCACATAGTAATCGCTCAATAAATACGATTGATGATGACAGGGTAGGGGCCTGGGAGTCACAAGGCTTGCTGCCATTTGGTTTTGTTCTCTGTCTCCCCCTTTTAGACTGTGAGCCAACAGTTGGGTAGGGACTGTCTCAATATGTTGCCAATTTGTATTTCCCAAGCGCTTAGTACAGTGCTCTGCACATAGCGCTCAATAAATGCGATTGATGATGACAGGGTAGGGGCCTGGGAGTCACAAGGTTTGCTGCCATTTATCTGCAGCATGGGGACAGGGTAGGGGCCTGGGAGTCACAAGGTTTGCTGCCATTTGGTTTTGTTCTCTGTCTCCCCCTTTTAGACTGTGAGCCCACTGTTGGGTAGGGACTGTCTCTATATGTTGCCAATTTGTACTTCCCAAACGATTAGTACAGTGCTCTGCACATAGTAAGCGCTCAAATACAATTGATGATGACAGGGTAGGGGCCTGGGAGTCACAAGTTTTGCTGCCATTTGTCTGCTGCATGGGGACAGGGTAGGGGCCTGGGAGTCACAAGGTTTGCTGCCATTTGGTTTTGTTCTCTGTCTCCCCCTTTTAGACTGTGAGCCCACTGTTGGGTAGGGACTGCCTCTATATGTTGCCAACATGTACTTCCCAAGCGCTTAGTACAGTGCTCTGCACATAGTAAGTGCTCAATAAATACGATTGATGATGACAGGGTAGGGGCCTGGGAGTAACAAGGTTTGCTGCCGTTTGTCTGCTGCATGGGGACAGGGCACGGGCCTGGGAGTCCTAAGGTTTGCTGCCATTTGGTTTTGTTCTCTGTCTCCCCCCTTTTAGACTGTGAGCCCACTGTTGGGTAGGGACTGTCTCTACATGTTGCCAATTTGTACTTCCCAAGCGCTTAGTACAGTGCTCTGCACATAGTAAGTGCTCAATAAATACGATTGATGATGACAGGGTAGGGGCCTGGGAGTCACAAGGTTTGCTGCCATTTGTCTGCTGCATGGGGACAGGGTAGGGGCCTGGGAGTGACAAGGTTTGCTGACATTTGGTTTTGTTCTCTGTCTCCCCCTTTTAGACTGTGAGCCCACTGTTGGGTAGGGACTGTCTCTATATGTTGCCAATTTGTACTTCCCAAGTGCTTAGTACAGTGCTCTGCACATAGTAAGCGCTCAATAAATACGATTGATGATGACAGGGTAGGGGCCTGGGAGTCACAAGGATTGCTGCCGTTTGTCTGCTGCATGGGGACAGGGTAGGGGCCTGGGAGTCACAAGGCTTGCTGCCATTTGGTTTTGTTCTCTGTCTCCCCCTTTTAGACTGTGAGCCCACTGTTGGGTAGGGACTGTCTCTATATGTTGCCAATTTGTACTTCCCAAGCGCTTAGTACAGTGCTCTGCACATAGTAAGTGCTCAAATACGATTGATGATGACAGGGTAGGGGTCTGGGAGTCACAAGGTTTGCTGCCATTTGGTTTTGTTCTCTGTCTCCCCCCTTTTAAACTGTGAGCCCACTGTTGGGTAGGGACTGTCTCTATATGTTGCCAATTTGTACTTCCCAAACGCTTAGTACAGTGCTCTGCACATAGTAAGCGCTCAATAAATGCGATTGATGATGACAGGGTAGGGGCCTGGGAGTCACAAGGTTTGCTGCCGTTTGTCTGCTGCATGGGGACAGGGTAGGGGCCTGGGAGTCACAAGAGTTGTTGCCATTTGGTTTTGTTCTCTGTCTCCCCCTTTTAGACTGTGAGCCCACTGTTGGGTAGGGACTGTCTCTATATGTTGCCAATTTGTACTTCCCAAGCGCTTAGTACAGTGCTCTGCACATAGTAAGCGCTCAATAAATACGATTGATGATGACAGCGTAGGGGCCTGGGAGTCGCAAGGTTTGCTGCCATTTATCTGCTGCATGGGGACAGGGTAGGGGCCTGGGAGTCACAAGGTTTGCTGCCATTTGGTTTTGTTCTCTGTCTCCCCCTTTTAGACTGTGAGCCCACTGTTGGGTAGGGACTTACTCTATATGTTGCCAATTTGTACTTCCCAAGCGCTTAGTACAGTGCTCTACACATAGCGCTCAATAAATGCGATTGATGATGACAGGGTAGGGGCCTGGGAGTAACAAGGTTTGCTGCCATTTATCTGCTGCATGGGGACAGGGTAGGGGCCTGGGAGTCATAAGGTTTGCTGCCATTTGGTTTTGTTCTCTGTCTCCCCCTTTTAGACTGTGAGCCCACTGTTGGGTAGGGCCTGTCTCTATATGTTGCCAATTTGTACTTCCCAAGCGCTTAGTACAGTGCTCTGCACATAGTAAGCGCTCAAATACGATTGATGATGACAGGGTAGGGGCCTGGGAGTCACAAGGTTTGCTGCCGTTTGTCTGCTGCATGGGGACAGGGTAGGGGCCTGGGAGTCACAAGGCTTGCTGCCATTTGGTTTTGTTCTCTGTCTCCCCCTTTTAGACTGTGAGCCCACTGTTGGGTAGGGACTTTCTCTATATGTTGCCAATTTGTACTTTCCAAGCGCTTAGTACAGTGCTCTGAAAATAGTAAGCGCTCAATAAATACGATTGATGACGACAGGGTAGGGGCCTGGGAGTCACAAGGTTTGCTGCCATTTGTCTGCTGCATGGGGACAGGGTAGGGGCCTGGGAGTCACAAGGTTTGCTGCCATTTGGTTTTGTTCTCTGTCTCCCCCTTTTAGACTGTGAGCCAACTGTTGGGTAGGGACTTTCTCTATATGTTGCCAATTTGTACTTCCCAAGCGCTTAGTACAGTGCTCTGCACATAGTAAGCGCTCAATAAAAATGATTGATGATGACAGGGTAGGGGCCTGGGAGTCACAAGGATTGCTGCCGTTTGTCTGCTGCATGGGGACAGGGTAGGGGCCTGGGAGTCACAAGGTTTGCTGCCATTTGGTTTTGTTCTCTGTCTCCCCCTTTTAGACTGTGAGCCCACTGTTGGGTAGGGACTGTCTCTATATGTTGCCAATTTGTACTTCCCAAGCGCTTAGTACAGTGCTCTGCACATAGTAAGCGCTCAAATACGATTGATGATGACAGGGTAGGGGCGTGGGAGTCACAAGGTTTGCTGCCATTTGGTTTTCTTCTCTGTCTCCCCCTTTTAGACTGTGAGCCCACTATTGGGTAGGGCCTGTCTCTATATGTTGCCAATTTGTACTTCCCAAGGGCTTAGTACAGTGCTCTGCACATAGTAAGCGCTCAATAAATACGATTGATGATGACAGGGTAGGGGCCTGGGAGTCACAAGGTTTGCTGCCATTTGGTTTTGTTCTCTGTCTCCCCCTTTTAGACTGTGAGCCCACTATTGGGTAGGGCCTGTCTCTATATGTTGCCAATTTGTACATCCCAAGGGCTTAGTACAGTGCTCTGCACATAGTAATCGCTCAATAAATACGATTGATGATGACAGGGTAGGGGCCTGGGAGTCACAAGGCTTGCTGCCATTTGGTTTTGTTCTCTGTCTCCCCCTTTTAGACTGTGAGCCAACAGTTGGGTAGGGACTGTCTCAATATGTTGCCAATTTGTACTTCCCAAGCGCTTAGTACAGTGCTCTGCACATAGCGCTCAATAAATGCGATTGATGATGACAGGGTAGGGGCCTGGGAGTCACAAGGTTTGCTGCCATTTATCTGCAGCATGGGGACAGGGTAGGGGCCTGGGAGTCACAAGGTTTGCTGCCATTTGGTTTTGTTCTCTGTCTCCCCCTTTTAGACTGTGAGCCCACTGTTGGGTAGGGACTGTCTCTATATGTTGCCAATTTGTACTTCCCAAACGATTAGTACAGTGCTCTGCACATAGTAAGCGCTCAAATACGATTGATGATGACAGGGTAGGGGCCTGGGAGTCACAAGGTTTGCTGCCATTTGTCTGCTGCATGGGGACAGGGTAGGGGCCTGGGAGTCACAAGGTTTGCTGCCATTTGGTTTTGTTCTCTGTCTCCCCCTTTTAGACTGTGAGCCCACTGTTGGGTAGGGGCTGCCTCTATATGTTGCCAACATGTACTTCCCATGCGCTTAGTACAGTGCTCTGCACATAGTAAGTGCTCAATAAATACGATTGATGATGACAGGGTAGGGGCCTGGGAGTAACAAGGTTTGCTGCCGTTTGTCTGCTGCATGGGGACAGGGCACGGGCCTGGGAGTCCTAAGGTTTGCTGCCATTTGGTTTTGTTCTCTGTCTCCCCCTTTTAGACTGTGAGCCCACTGTTGGGTAGGGACTGTCTCTATATGTTGCCAATTTGTACTTCCCAAGCGCTTAGTACAGTGCTCTGCACATAGCGCTCAATAAATGCGATTGATGAAGACAGGGTAGGGGCCTGGGAGTCTCAAGGTTTGCTGCCATTTATCTGCTGCATGGGGACAGGGTAGGGGCCTGGGAGTCATAAGGTTTGCTGCCATTTGGTTTTGTTCTCTGTCTCCCCCTTTTAGACTGTGAGCCCACTGTTGGGTAGGGACTGTCTCTATATGTTGCCAATTTGTACTTCCCAAGCGCTTAGTACAGTGCTCTGCACATAGTAAGCGCTCAATAAATACGATTGATGATGACAGGGTAGGGGCCTGGGAGTCACAAGGTTTGCTGCCATTTGTCTGCTGCATGGGGACAGGGTAGGGGCCTGGGAGTGACAAGGTTTGCTGACATTTGGTTTTGTTCTCTGTCTCCCCCTTTTAGACTGTGAGCCCACTGTTGGGTAGGGACTGTCTCTATATGTTGCCAATTTGTACTTCCCAAGTGCTTAGTACAGTGCTCTGCACATAGTAAGCGCTCAATAAATACGATTGATGATGACAGGGTAGGGGCCTGGGAGTCACAAGGATTGCTGCCGTTTGTCTGCTGCATGGGGACAGGGTAGGGGCCTGGGAGTCACAAGGCTTGCTGCCATTTGGTTTTGTTCTCTGTCTCCCCCTTTTAGACTGTGAGCCCACTGTTGGGTAGGGACTGTCTCTATATGTTGCCAATTTGTACTTCCCAAGCGCTTAGTACAGTGCTCTGCACATAGTAAGTGCTCAAATACGATTGATGATGACAGGGTAGGGGTCTGGGAGTCACAAGGTTTGCTGCCATTTGGTTTTGTTCTCTGTCTCCCCCTTTTAAACTGTGAGCCCACTGTTGGGTAGGGACTGTCTCTATATGTTGCCAATTTGTACTTCCGAAGCGCTTAGTACAGTGCTCTGCAAATAGTAAGCACTCAATAAATACGATTGATGATAACAGGGTAGGGGCCTGGGAGTCACAAGGATTGCTGCCGTTTGCCTGCTGCATGGGGACAGGGTAGGGGCCTGGGAGTCACAAGGCTTGCTGCCATTTGGTTTTGTTCTCTGTCTCCCCCTTTTAGACTGTGAGCCCACTGTTGGGTAGGGACTGTCTCTATATGTTGCCAATTTGTACTTCCCAAACGCTTAGTACAGTGCTCTGCACATAGTAAGCGCTCAATAAATGCGATTGATGATGACAGGGTAGGGGCCTGGGAGTCACAAGGTTTGCTGCCGTTTGTCTGCTGCATGGGGACAGGGTAGGGGCCTGGGAGTCACAAGACTTGTTGCCATTTGGTTTTGTTCTCTGTCTCCCCCTTTTAGACTGTGAGCCCACTGTTGGGTAGGGACTGTCTCTATATGTTGCCAATTTGTACTTCCCAAGCGCTTAGTACAGTGCTCTGCACATAGTAAGCGCTCAATAAATACGATTGATGATGACAGCGTAGGGGCCTGGGAGTCGCAAGGTTTGCTGCCATTTATCTGCTGCATGGGGACAGGGTAGGGGCCTGGGAGTCACAAGGTTTGCTGCCATTTGGTTTTGTTCTCTGTCTCCCCCTTTTAGACTGTGAGCCCACTGTTGGGTAGGGACTTACTCTATATGTTGCCAATTTGTACTTCCCAAGCGCTTAGTACAGTGCTCTGCACATAGCGCTCAATAAATGCGATTGATGATGACAGGGTAGGGGCCTGGGAGTAACAAGGTTTGCTGCCATTTATCTGCTGCATGGGGACAGGGTAGGGGCCTGGGAGTCATAAGGTTTGCTGCCATTTGGTTTTGTTCTCTGTCTCCCCCTTTTAGACTGTGAGCCCACTGTTGGGTAGGGCCTGTCTCTATATGTTGCCAATTTGTACTTCCCAAGCGCTTAGTACAATGCTCTGCACATAGTAAGCGCTCAAATACGATTGATGATGACAGGGTAGGGGCCTGGGAGACACAAGTTTTGCTGCCATTTGTCTGCTGCATGGGGACAGGGTAGGGGCCTGGGAATCACAAGGTTTGCTGCCATTTGGTTTTGTTCTCTGTCTCCCCCTTTTAGACTGTGAACCTACTGTTGGGTAGGGCCTGTCTCTATATGTTGCCAATTTGTACTTCCCAAGCGCTTAGTACAGTGCTCTGCAAATAGTAAGCGCTCAATAAATACGATTGGTGATGACAGGGTAGGGGCCTGGGAGTCACAAGGTTTGCTGCCGTTTGTCTGCTGCATGGGGACAGGGTAGGGGCCTGGGAGGCACAAGGCTTGCTGCCATTTGGTTTTGTTCTCTGTCTCCCCCTTTTAGACTGTGAACCCACTGTTGGGTAGGGACTGTCTCTATATGTTTCCAATTTGTACTTCCCAAGCGCTTAGTACAGTGCTCTGCACAAAGTAAGTGCTCAACAAATACGATTGATGATGACAGGGTAGGGGCCTGGGAGTCACAAGGTTTGCTGCCATTTGGTTTTGTTCTCTGTCTCCCCCTTTTAGACTGTGAGCCCACTGTTGGGTAGGGACTGTCTCTATATGTAGCCAATTTGTTCTTCCCAAGCGCTTAGTACAGTGCTCTGCACATAGTAAGCGCTCAAATACGATTGATGATGACAGGGTAGGGGCCTGGGAGTCACAAGGTTTGCTGCCATTTATCTGCTGCATGGGGACAGGGTAGGGGCCTGGGAGTCAGAAGGTTTGCTGCCATTTGGTTTTGTTCTCTGTCTCCCCCTTTTAGACTGTGAGCCCACTGTTGGGTAGGGACTGTCTCTATATGTTGCCAATTTGTACTTCCCAAGCGCTTAGTACAGTGCTCTGCACATAGCGCTCAATAAATGCGATTGATGATGACAGGGTAGGGGCCTGGGAGTCACAAGGTTTGCTGCCATTTATCTGCTGCATGGGGACAGGGTAGGGGCCTGGGAGTCACAAGGCTTGCTGCCATTTGGTTTTGTTCTCTGTCTCCCCCTTTTAGACTGTGAGCCCACTGTTGGGTAGGGACTTTCTCTATATGTTGCCAATTTGTTCTTCCCAAGCGCTTAGTACAGTGCTCTGCACATAGTAAGTGCTCAAATATGATTGATGATGACAGGGTAGGGGCCTGGGAGTCACAAGGTTTACTGCCATTTGGTTTTGTTCTCTGTTTCCCCCTTTTAGACTGTGAGCCCACTGTTGGGTAGGGACTGTCTCTATATGTTGCCAATTTGTACTTCCCAAGCGCTTAGTACAGTGCTCTGCACATAGTAAGCGCTCAATAAATACGATTGATGATGATGATGATCTCTGCTTTGTGGGGGGATGTCACTTAACTTCTCTGAGCCTCAGCTACCTCATCCGTAAAATGGGGATTAAGACTGTGAGCTCTACGTGGGACAATGTGATCACCTTGTATCCTCCCCGGCGCTTAGAACAGTGTGTCACACATAGTAAGCGCTTAACAAATGCCATCATTATCATCCTCATCATTCTATGCCACTGTCTGCCTTGTGATCTTGAACAAATCACTTAGCCGCTCTGTGCCTTAGTTAACTCATCTTTAAAATGGGGATAAAAACTGTGAGCCCCATGTGTGACACGGACTGTGTCCAACCTGACCAGCTTGTATCTACCCCAGTGCTTAGCACAATTCCTTGCATGGAGTAAGCACTTAATAAATACCATTAATGAAACAAGATAAACAAGCAAACTAAAAAAAATTGCAGAATTGACTCTGATAATCAAATCTCACTCCTCTTGGAAACTGTGAGGTCAGGCCCTCTTAGCACTAGTGGATACCATCCAAGATCAGGCAATCAATGGCAGAGTACTTACTGGGTTCAGAGCACTGTGCTAAGCACTTTGTAGAGTACAATAGAGTAAGAAGACCCGATTCCATCAAGATGCTTAAAGTGCTTTCTGATGCTCTTTGGGTATTGTTGTTTATTACTTTTTAATTGCACTCTGTTGAAGAGCTAGGGGATGAGGAAGTGGAACAGGTGGACATTCTATGTCTTTAGATCACTCCCTGGAGAGTGGAACGCTGATTCTTCTTCTGCTTTGAAATTTTCGGACTCTGGAAGGCTGTTAAGTGTGCCAACAGCCACTGGGGAAATCCAGAATGTAAACCTTTCGAAATCCAGCTTAAAATCCTGGCACTATTGACCCAGAAGCGGGGGCTGAACCAATTTCAAACACCAAGGCTCTCTGCTGTGTAACCCCCCTGCAAGAAAAAGGAGCGGACCCTTCACTGGAGACTTTGCCATGGGAAAAATCTTCACCTCTAGAACTTAGCACGTTCTGTGGAAGCTGTTCTGTTGCAAGTTGCTACTTACTCTACTAGTTCCCCTATTTCTAATCTATTGTAATGTCTGTCTCCCCATGTAGCTCCTTGTGAGCAAAGGTCAGGTCTACCACCTCCTTTTTATTATGCTTTCCCAAGTGCTCAGTACAATGCTTTGCAAGCAGTCAGGACTCAATAAATACCAGTGATTTCCTGATTAGTTAATTACCTGGGGAAGGTTTAGGAAGGGATGAGTTTTTGTCTAGTAAACTTTCACTTTATAATCCTCCTAAGAAGCTCATGGAGAATTTTACCTAGAAGGAAAATATGTACCAAAAGAAAATAAATAGGATTTCCAGCATTTTTCACACAGTGGAGGGTTGGGATTGTGTTTTGGTGAAAAATTAGGCAACTGTGGTGAAATGACAATTCCTTTGAGAAAAATGTGCTGCTTTTGTGTGTGTGTCCAAGAGAAAGTGATAAAATGTAAAATGAAAGACAATGCTTTTGCAGAATTCAGAGCACACAAGCTATGTCTTTGGTGGCTGAGCATCTTGTTTTATTTAGAGCTATGTTTTGAGGTAGTTCCTTTCTCTTGGTCTCACTGGGAAAGATTTGGATAGATGGTTGAGTATTTCATGCTGGGTCACTGGAGGGATTGGTAGGGTTAGGGGTAAAAGAGCGTTAGGGGTATTGGATGATTAATTGTGGCTTAATGGATAGAGCATGGCCGTGGGAGTCAGAAGGATCTGGGTTCTAATCCTGACTCCACCACGTCTGCTATGTGATGTTGGGCTAGTCACTTAACTTCTCTGTGCCTCAGTTAACTCATCTGTAAAATGTGGGACAGGGAATGTGTCTGACCTGATTACCGTGTTTCTACCCCAGTGCTTAGAACAGTGTGTGGCACATAGTAAGTGCTTAATAAGTACTATTATTTTAATTCTTATTAATTCCTAAAAATAATAATTATTATTTGATACTTATTAAGTGCTTATTATGTGCCACACACTGATCCAAGCACTAGAGAAGCAGCATGGCTCAGTGAAAAGAGCACAGGTTTGGGAGCGCAAGGGCATGGGTTCTAATCCCGGCTCCGCCACTTGTGTGCTGTGTGACTTTGGGCAAGTCACAACTTCTCTGTGCCTCAGTTACCTCATCTGTAAAATGGGAAGTGAGACTGTGAGCCCCACGTGGGACAACCTGATTATCTTGTACCTCCCCAATGCTTTGAACAGTGTTTGGCACATAGTAAGCACTTAACAAATACCATCATTATTATATTGGCCTCACACTCTTAATCCCCATTTTATAGGTGAGGGAACTGAGGCCCAGGCATGTTACTCCCCTCCTCAAAAATCTCCAGTGGCTACCAATAAATCTGCACATCAGGCAGAAACCCTCACCCTGGGCTTCAAGGCTCTCCATCACCTCGCCCCTCCTACCTCACCTCCCTTCTCTCCTTCTCCAGCCCAGCCCACACCCTCCGCTCCTCCGCTGCTAATATCCTCACCGTACCTCGTTCTCGCCTGTCCCGCCATCGGCCCCCGGCCCACGTCATCCCCCGGGCCTGGAATGCCCTCCCTCTGCCCGTCTGCCAATCTAGCTCTCTTCCTCCCTTCAAGGCCCTACTGAGAGCTCACCTCCTCCAGGAGGCCTTCCCAGACTGAGCCCCTTCCTTCCTCTCCCCCTCGTTCCCCTCTCCATCCCCCCATCTTACCTCCTTCCCTTCCCCACAGCACCTGTATATATTTATATATGTTTGTACATATTTATTACTCTATTTATTTTACTTGTACATATCTATTCTATTTATTTTATTTTGTTAGTATGTTTGGTTCTGTTCTCTGTCTCCCCCTTCTAGATTGTGAGCCCACTGTTGGGTAGGGACTGTCTCTATATGCTGCCAACTTGTACTTCCCAAGTGCTTAGTACAGTGCTCTGCACACAGTAAGCGCTCAAAAATATGATTGATTGATTGACTGATTGATTAAGTGACTTGCCCAAGGTCACACAGCAGGCAAGTGGCAGAACTGGAATTAGAACCCAAGTCCCTCTGAATCCCAGTCCTGTGCTCTAGCCACTATGCCATACTGTTTCTAAAAATGAAGGTGGGCATCAAGGAAGATGGCCAGCACAAAGTTCCTCTCAACATCTTGCTGCCCCTTTCAGAGGCAGAGGCATGGGCTGGTTACACCATGGCCCTGATCCAATAAGGTCTGATCCAGTAATGGCCGACAGATATTGTTGTTGGTACTGGTCTTGAATGGAAAAGTTGGGTGGGGAGTGGGGAGTGGGTTAGAGGGAAAACAAGGTTGGCATCTGTGAGCTCACTGTGGGTAAGGAATGTGTTTGTTATATTTATTATATTACACTCTCCCAAGTACTTAGTACAGTCCTTTGCACACAGCAAGCACTCAATAAATATGATTAGCATTAATGATGATAATAATAGCAATAATAATAATAAATTCATCTAAACTGTAAGCCCCTTGTGGGCAGGGATTGTCTCTCTTTATTGCTGTATTGTACTTTTGAAGTGCTTAGTACAGTGCTCTGTACACAAGTAAGCGCTAAATAAATATGATTGAATGAATTAGGAAGGACAACCGTATAGGTGGGTGTTTCCTGGAAAGGATTATGGGGAAAAGTTTTTGGGAACTCAGCTGTTCCCACCCCTCTTTACTGAAAGGGTCGGGCCCTCTCCTTTCAAGTCCAGCTTGTGAACATGTGAAAAATGTTGCTGATTTGTACTTTCCAAGCACTGAGTACAGTGCTCTACGCATAGTAAGCGCTCAATAAATACGATTGAATGAATGAAAAGTGGGGAGGGGTGGTAGTTGGGGACAGCGATAATAATAATGATGGCACTTAAGTGCTTTTAAGCACTGGGGAGGATACAAGGTGATCAGGTTGTCCCACATGGGGCTCACAGTCTTAATCCCCATTTTACAGATGAGAGAACTGAGGCACAGAGAAGTTAAGTGACTTGCCCAAAGTCACCCAGCTGACAAGTGGCAGAGCTGGGATTAGAACCCATGAGCTCTAATTCCCAAGCCCGGGCTCTTTCCACTGAGCCACGCTGCTTCTGCTAAGTAGGGGGACCCCAGCAGCAGGCTCCATCTCATCCTGGAACTGTCTCCAGCTATCAATATTCTTAACACATGCAGAGCACTGTACTAAGCACTTGGGAGAGTACAATACAACAGAGTTGGTTTGTGGCTACAGCACGGGCCTCAGAGTCTTAGGGGCACGGGTTCTAATCCTGGCTCCGCCACTTGTCTGCTGTGTGACCTTGAGCAAGTCACTTCACTACTCTGTGCCTCAGTTACATCATGTGTAAAATGGGGATTAAGACTGTGAGCCCCATCTGGGACAAGGACTGTGTCCAACCTGATTGGCTTGTATCCACTCCAGAGATTAGAACAGCGCTTGACACATAGTAAGTGTATAACAAATATCAGCATTGTTATTATTACTGTTAGTCACCTTCCCTAACCACAAGGACCACTTGTCCATTGGTATACTCGCCTAAGCATTTAGTATAACCCTGTGTACACAGTAAGTACTCAGTAAACACCACTGATTGATTGGTAACCTAGACCCACAAGCTGCCAGCTGTTTTCTAGGAGGATATTTTATCTAGGTGCAGTCCAGCTAAACGGATGATGTTTCTCTCCTCTAAATTCATGCCTCAATTACAATCAGTCTTATACTATCGGTTCCCAGGGTCTGGAGATAATTAATATGAGCAAAGGGGTGAAACATTATTTCTTATGTAGGCTAGTGTCATGCTGCAAAAAAAAAAGAAGAAAAAAAGGAAATCAATGCACCCTTTATAAGTACTTCAATCTCCTTTAGCATAAGATCTTAGACTGTCCAAGTATAACAAAGAAGAAGATTTTCCATAGGTTATAATTGATTCCCATTCTGTAAATTTATGTCTGACATTTAGTTAAAAATATCTTGCTTAAGTCATCCGAGTAAATCATTTGAGGGCTTTGTTCTTTTCCTTTTTCCTTCCCGGGCTTCACTGGGTTTCAGTTGGCATCCGAATAATTTTTCTAGAGCATCACTCAGCTCACACCTCTTCACTATGTCAAGAATACTTATAGATATATATTCCTCTAGACTCCTAATGATTAGTTTCATGTCATTCCATGACGTCTCTCCCACTACAATCCTTTTGCCAAAAACACTATTTTCCCCTTAGACTGTAAGCTCCTTCTAGGCAGGGAATGTGTCTGTTATATTGTTGTGCTGCACTCTCCCAAGCACTTAGCGCAGTGTCTTGCACACTGTAAGCACGCAATAAATATGACTGAGTTTCCTTGCTCACAAGTTGATTTTCTCTCTGTGACATTCTCAATTTTTTCCCCTCTGAACCCTAGTTTGCACCCTTTCTCCTGTGTAGAATTCCCTCCTGATTCTAATCAGCCAGATCCTAGCTCTCGCCATTTTCAAAGCCCTCCTTTTTTTAAAATGGTGTTTCTTAAGCACTTACTCTAAGTCAAGCACTTTTCTAAGTGCTGGGGCAGATGCAAGTTAATCAGGTCAGACACATTTCCTGTCCCATATGACATTCACATTTTAAGTAGAAAGGAGAACAGGAATTGAGTCCCCATTTTGCGGTTAAGGAAACTGAGGCACAGAGAAGTTAAGTGACTTGTCCAGGGTCACAAAGCAGACAAGTGGCAGAATTAGGATTAGAACCCAGATCCTCTGACTCCCGGGTCCATCATTTATCCACTGTTCTGCTTCTTCTAAAACCCTTCCTTAACAGGATGTTAAATTCACCTTTTCCAGCTTGTGCCCATGAGAACAACTGCCTTCGGTACTTACATTTATTCTGTATTTACATTAGTTTTCACTTATTCATTAATGATAATAATAACAATAATAATGGTATTTGTTAAGTATTTACTATGTGCCAGGCACTGTACTAAGTGCTAGGGTAGATACAAGATAATCAGGTCAGAGCACGGGCTTTGGAATCAGAGGTCATGGGTTCAAATCCCAGCTCTTCCAATTGCCAGTTGTGTGACTTTGGGCAAGTCACTTCACTTCTCTGTGCCTCAGTTACCTCATCGGTAAAATGGGGATTAAGACTGTGAGCCCCCCGTGGGACAACCTGATCACTTTGTAACCTCCCCAGTTCTTAGAACAGTGCTTCCAGTGCTTAGAACAGTGCTTTGCACATAGTAAGCGCTTAACAAATGCCATCATTATTATTATTATATGGGGCTCGCAGTCCAAGTGGGAGGGAGAACATATATTGAAACTCCATTTTGCAGATGAGGGAACTGAGGCACAGAGAAGTTAAGTGACTTGCTCAAGGTCACACAGCAGGTATGTGGCAGAGTGGGAGTAGAACCCAGTTCTTCTGACTCTCAGGACTGTGCTCTTTCCATGAGGCCACACGACTTCCTTCCTTACTTCTGCTATCAGCAGCTATATCTTTCTCCTCTTCCCAAGATTTGTGAATGGCTTGGGTCTGTCAGTCTCCCTTTTCAAATTTTAAGGTCCTTGAGGGCAGAGGAAATGTCTCACTTTGTCGAACTCCCCCAACATTTAGAACAATGTTCTGTACAAAGTAGCAATGAATACCAATGATTTATTGGATTGAATTGTAATAACAATTGTGGTATTTGTTAAGTATATACAATGTGTCAAGCACTGTAGATACAAGATACTCAGGTTGGATACAAGATACTCAGGTTGGACACAGTCCCTGTCATAGAATTCAGTCTAAATAGGAGGGAACAAAAATGAATCCCCATTTGACAGGTGGGGAAACTGAAGCACAGAGAAGTTAAGTGACTTGCTAAGGTTACACAGCAGACCAGTGGCAGACCCTGAATCAGAACTCAGGTCCTCTGACTCTCAGGCCCATAGTCTTTCCACTAGGCCACGCTATTTCTTAGTTGAGTACCTAGAGGTCAGCTGGGACTTGGGTTAGTCCTGTGGAGTGGGGAAATGAGTCTACGATGAGGCACATGCCTAGTGTAAGGAAGGGTTAGCCAAAGTGCAGTCCGGTGAGAGGGGGAGGAGGGACTCATGGGATAACTTGTACTTCCCAAGCGCTTAGTACAGTGCTCTGCACACAGTAAGTGCTCAATAAATACGATTGATGATGATGAGAACCATGCATGATTACAGAGTGGCAGCAGCCACTGTGGTCTGAGCGTGGACAGAGATTCTTACACATGGTATGTGTGTTTATTGTTATTTTGTACTCTCCCAAACACATAATACAGTGCTTTGCACACAGTAAGCGGTTGATAAATAAGACCAAATGAATGAATGAATGAGATTGGGCCAATCTCGTGCTGCTGGGCACCAGCTCCTTTCAGGGCGACAGGAAACTTCGGAATGGAGTGCGAGGAGTCGCAGAGCCCAACCCCCACACAACTGCTTTCTGTAATGAAACAGCAGCCCCGAGCCATTTGCATTCCAAATCTGGACAGGCGACCCACTTACACTGTTACCACTTTCATTCTGTTTGCTGAAGGTCATTACTTCCCAATTTCTCAACTGAAGACTTCAATTAGCCCTGTTCCCTGCTCTGACACTTTTTTTTCCCTCCAGATTTATGTTTGATAGAGTTTTTTTAAAAAACTCTGGAAGCACACTTTCTCTACTTTTGCAGGAATTGAAATATGTGCCTCCAGAATTATCATGGATCTTCAAAGGATATTATTTTTAATATTCAGCTGCTTAACCCTGTAGAGCTCTTTTATTTTCCTTTCTTTTCTTAAGAGTGGTGAGTCGGTATACTTTGGCCACAATCCAGGGAATCTGATGATCCATATTACTTTGATTCTTCAGTCCAGAGTCTGTTTTACAATGTACTACTCCACTCTATGTAAGGGGCAGTTTATTATTACATGGAGAAGCCTCATGCCACATCTTTCGAAAATGGTCATCCACATAAAAACTGAATATTTACTTAACCCGGATGTCTCCCAGAAGAGAAAACAAACTCCTTTAAAGATGCACGAGATCAAAATAGGAAACATATCCTCTCAGGCCCCACCCACCTCTAGTTATGAGACCTAGAATGTGATGGAAGACTTAAATCTTCTCTTTCAGGTTTATCAACATAAAGTAACCCCTAGAAGTAGACCTGAGCTGTCCTGGTTTCCGAACCCTTTCCTAGTTTCTCCAAAGTTTCTTGCAGATTCAGGTCTATAACTAGAACAATAGTGGCAAAGATTCAGAGAGGATAAAGAGGAAAAGAAGGAAATTATTTAAGAGAAAGGACCCTCTGCCCACACTAGCAGCAACAATAACTGTGGTACTTACTAAGCGCTTACTGTGTGCCAGATGCTGTACTAAGTAAATGTGGTATTTGTTTAGTGTTTACTACTTTGTAAACACTATTAAATGCTGGCATAGTCGGAAGATAAGAGCCTCTGTCCCACATGGGGCTCACAGTCTAAGTAGGAGGGAGATCAGGTATCAGATCTTCATTTTACAAATGGAGAAACAGAAGCACAGGGAAGTTAAGTGATTTGTCCAAAGTCAGGTTGGACACAATCGCTGTCTCTCATGGGGCTCACAGTTTTAATCCCCATTTTACAGAGGAGGTAACTGAGGCACAGAGAAAGGAAATGACCTGCCCAATGTCGCACAGCAGACTAGTGATGGAGCTGGTACTAGAACCCATGACCTTCTCATGGAGCCGGTACTAGAACCCATGACCTTGGGAACCCATGCTCTACCCACTAAACAATGGGTAGATAAACGTTCAACAGATCCCACACAGGGCTCATGGTCTAAGTAGAAGGGACAACAAGCATTGCATCCCCATTCTGCAGATGAGGTAACTGAGACACAGAGAAGTGAAGTGATCTGACTGTGAGCCCACTGTTGGGTGGGGACTGTCTCTATATGTTGCCAACTTGTACTTCCCAAGCGCTTAGTACAGTGCTCTGCACACAGTAAGCGCTCAATAAATATGATTGATTGATTGATTGATTGATTTGCCCAAGGTGACCCAGCAGGTAAGTGGTGGAGCTGGGATTAGAACTCAGGTACCCTGAGTCCCAGGCCCATGGTCTGTCCGCTAGGCCACTCTGCTTTCCAATAGGGGTGATTGAGGAGGCAAACTGCCAGGCCACCTGTGTTGTAGGAACTGACTGTCCGATGCTATTCTGGGGAGCATCAGAGAAAGGGGACATGATAAGAGTAGCATGACCTAGAGCAGAGTCTGGAAGTCAATGCACATAGAGGTTCTAATTGCTCTTCTGCCCTTACCTGCTGTGACCTTGAACAAGTCACTAACTTCACTCTGGCTCAGTTTCCTCATCTGTAAAATGGAGATTCAATGCTTGTTCAATCAATCCCTTGGTCAATGGAGAATTTTTTGTTTTTAAGGATAGAGGATACTTGAGCATATTTGAAAGCAGTGGAGAGGAAGCCATTGGAACCTGTACAGTTTAAGATGTCCACCAGAGAGGGAAGAAGTGAGGAGGCAAGTGTTCTGAATAAGTGTGAAGGGACCGGATCAGAGGCTCAAGTAAAGGGGGTTGATTTTAAGAGGAGGCTGGAGATCTCCTCTTAAGGAGACTGCCGGGAAAGTGGCCAGGAGGAGGGAAGGCTGGAGATGAGCAGTAAAGATTTTAGGGAGATTGCGCTTGATTGTTTCAATTTTATCAATTAAATTCACGTCCAGGTCATTGGGGAACGACATGGGGTAGGAGGGCAGGGGGTTCAAGGAAGGAGTTGAATGTCTGGAACAGTTGGTGCAGACAGTGGGTATGGGAGTCAATAAAGATGGAAAAATATCATTTCCAGACAGAGGAGCGGGCAGAATTAAAGCAAGTGAGAATAAATTAGAGATGGATGAGGTCAGCCTGGTTTCTGGATTTCCATCAGCAGAGCTCTGCAGCTCGAGCACAGGAGCAGAGAAAGCAGACTGCCGAGGTGATCCAGTGAAAACCAATGCTATTACCATTCATTCACATTCAGGGTAAAAATGGAATTCCCACTTCAAAACCTTTGTCCCAAAGACAGGCTTGCCTATATAATGATGCTTCATGGCCTATATAATGATGATGATTATGGTATTTATTAAGCATTTATTATGTGACAAGCATTGTGCTAAGCATTGGGATAGCAAGGAGATAATTTGATTATTCTTCGAGACTTGAAGACTCCAGAGACTTTGTACTTCAGGCTAATTTTCAGTCTGGTTAGAAACCAGGTCTTCTCCAATCCCCCACGCCTCTGACATTCTGCGTTTATTTCAGGAATCCAGTTTTCTGGACTCCTCTTACTCCTCAGGTTGTTTCTGTCCTCCAGTTTTGAAGACCCAACCAAAGAAGCTATGGATTCCTGACAGGATGATACCTAACATTCCCACCATGGTTTGGTCCTAAGCATTCTCTCCTCCTCAGGATCCATCTCTCCCAAGAGCTTTGTTCAGTGCTCTGCACACAGTAAGTGCTCAATAAATACAATCGACTGACTGACTTTTTGTGGTGCAAAAGCTCTGCAGAGGTGAGACTCTCTCCTTCAGGGTAAATCTCAAATCTGATAAGCTTCCAGGGAGGGTCCGGATCATCTCTTTGCACTGAAATGTCACACATCAAGGTTGCACATTATTAATTCAAAGGGAAATCCAAAATCTCAAGGGAAACAGTATGTATTTAAATCATCTAATAACCATTCTACAGATTAGATTAGAGATGAGCTAAAAACAAAATGCAAGAATTCAAAACATTTTAGAGTTCAGAACTTTAAAGGCAACCTTCATCAACATGAATTTAAATCCACCTTAAGGAACAATCATGTTGAAATAATTTCATTCAGAAAAAAATTAACTTTGTGTTCCTTAGGAATTTTTCATGGCACTTGGTAAATAAACTAACTGCATTTTCAAAGCAATAAATCAGGAGCATCTATTCAAGGAAAAAGGAGCCATGCAGATACAGTGGCTTCAACCATGGTAAACATATGGTGGCTTTTACTGTGGTTGTAGATCAGTGTTCTGGAAATCCATCATTTTCCTTATTTTCACTTTCACTTTTATATGGTATTTGTTAAGCACTTACTATGTGCCAGGCACTGTTCTAAACTCTGGGCTAGATATAAGCTAATCAGGTTGGACACAGTCCCTGTCCTACATGGAACTCCCAGTCTTAATCCCCATTTTACAGATGGGGTGACTGAGGCACAGAGAAGTGAAGTGACTTGCCCAAGGTCACACAGCAGATAAATGGCAGAGCTGGGATTAGAACCCATATCCTTCTGACTCCAATGCCCATGTTCTATCCATTAGGCCATACTGCTTCTCTACATTTCTTCAGGCTTAATACCAGCTATCAACATGTCTGCTGTGTGACCTTGGGCAAGTCACATAACTTCTCTGAGCCTCAGTTACCTCATCTGTAAAATGGGGATTAAGACTGTGAGCCCCACGTGGGACAACCTGATTACCTTGTATTCCCCCCAGTGCTTAGAACAGTGCTTCACACATGGTAAGCACTTAACAAATGCCATCATTATTTTCTTGTCTGATAACCCCAGAGAAATTCATTACACACTCTAGGGATTGTTTTCAAAATCTTTCTCCTCTGGAGCAATGGGAAGTGGCTTGCCCAAAGTCACACAGAAACCAAGTAGCAGAGTGGGGATTAGAATCCATGACCTTCTGACTCCCAGGACCCTGCTTTACCCAGTATACTATGTTGCTTGAAAGTTCAGCCAGTGTTTAAGGAATATCCTTTAAAAAAATAAAACAAAAAACAGCTGCACACTGACTGCAATTCAGTGGGACAATCTCGGCTTGAAAATTGTCAAGAGGGGAGAGCCTATGTGAGGGGCAAATGCCATTCATCGTGTGTATGTATATGTGTATATGTGTGTGAGAGAGAGAGAGAGAGAGAGTGAGAGAGAGAGAGAGAGAGAAAGAAAGAGAGAGAGAGAGAGAGAGCGGACATGTGGTGAGGTATATGAGAGTGAACCATTTCAGGGGAATCTTCTGAGATCACAGGGGTCGTACACTAACTGGTATTCAGATCTTGCATCATTCCCGCTGTTTGCGGGGAGGATATCTAGGCAAATAGGATCATCCTACCCAATCACTCCATCTTCAGCTGGGAAGAAGAGCACATTCAGAAGTTACATCTCTTGGTTTCCAGTCAATCATTTTTGATTTCATTAAAACAGTGCATTTCTTCACATTTCTGTACTGGGCTCTATTCCCAAAGATTTGTTTAATTTCATTTTGGAAACCTTGTGAGCCCATGTAGCACAGTGCTATGCAGCAGAATCTTATGTTTTGAGGCAGAAATTTCCTTAACAACCTTCCAGGGAATTGAGTGATTGGCACATCTTGATCAAGACTCAAAAATAGCAATCCTAAGGATCTCACAGAGGGATTGGTAAGTCTTTTGACTGGTGGAAGTTAGGTTTCCAAGATACATAGGGAGAAATGATGCAAGAGGTATTTATGCATCAATCAATGGCATTTATTGTGCACGTACTGCATTCAGAGTTCCATACTAAGTACTTTGGAGAATTAATTACAGTAGGTTGACATGATACCTGCTCACAAAGAGTGTGCAGAGCATTCTACTAAGTGCTTGTGAAAATACGTTTCAGTGGGTAGAAATGATCCCTGCTCACAAAGACCTTACATGAAGATTTTCTCTAACAAAACTTTAGGATTATGAGAATTCACCTAACCAGTATTAATAATAATGAGTGGTATTTGTTAAACACTTACTATGTGCCAAGCACTGTTCTAAACACTGGGGTAGATACAAGGTAATCAGGTTGGACACAGTCCCTGACCCACATGATGCTCACAGTCTTAATCCCCATTGTAGAGATGAGATAACTGAGGAACAGAGAAGTTAAGTGACTTGCCCAAGGTCGCATAGCAGACATGTGGAAAAGCCAGGATTTAGAATAGTGCTTGGCACACAGTAAGTGCTTAAAAAATACCACCATCATATTATTATTATGAGAACCCACATCTTCGGACTCTCAGGCCCTTGTTCTTTCCACTAGACCATGCTGCTTTCATAGTTGACATTCTAAAGGACTGAGGACAGGGCCACCAAAATTCATTCTTGAATCCCCTTCTGCCCACATCCTTCTTCCATCACTGGACCAGAGTCCATATCCATGCCTCCTTCCCCATTGAAGGAACCCTTTCTACCTTCTATCCATCCGGGCTGGAGTTCTTCAACCATTTTGCCAATTCGTAGGAATTCTACCACTCAGGTCTTCATGTGAAGTATCTCACTCTCACATACATTGCTTGTACTCTTGTTGTGGGCCGGGAACGTGTTTGCCAATTCTGATGTATTGACCTCTGCCAAGTGCTTAGTGCAGTGTACTACATACAGTAAAAACTCAAATAATACCATTGATTGATTGAATGATTCATGGATTCCCTCTCAGCCAGATTCATCATCCCCTTATCCTCCTCCCATTCCATGTCCACTTTCTCTCACTCTCTCCTTCTCTCTAGCTCTGTCATACATTGACAGAAATACTCGCTGAAGCAAGGTTGATCTGTTGAGCAGAAAGCAGGAGCAGCAGAAGCAGCAGTTGCAGAGTAGGGGATAAGAGAGACAGCTTCAGTGAAGCTCAGAGCCTGAGAAACTTGGCAATGCACTCCTTGCTCATTGGTTCCCGCCCTGCTGCCGCATCTTTCTGGGACCCTAGAGTTCTCATTATCTGCACTCCAACTATGAAGTGCTCACAAGGAATGATGTGCCCAGGTGGCAAGCTCTATATTAGATCAACAATTTTCCTCAAGTGCCCAGCGTCACACAAGTGTTCCGAGAAGAAACACCTGATGAGCCGAGAAAATTTTAGAAAATGGAGAAGCTCTCCAAAAGCCTAGCCAGATTGATTAAGCCACATTGGTGAACTAATCCAGAAGGCCCGGGCATGTGCTGATTCTGAGGAACGGGAGAAAAAATAGAAAGGGATGCCTGCTTCATTCTTATATTTGTGCCTCAGAACACTGATGGCCTGTGGACTGTGTCACTTGGAGTTCCTTCATTCATTCATTCATTCAATCGTATTTATTAAGCACTTAATGTGTGCAGACTAAGCGCTTGGGAAGTACAAGTTGGCAACATATAGAGATGGTCCCTACCCAACAGTGGGCTCACAGTCTAGAAGAGGGAGACAGACATCAAAACAAAACAAAACAAAACATATTCACAAAATAAAATAAATAGAATAGTAAATATGTACAAGTAAAATAAATACAGTAATAAATCTGTACAAACATATACAGGTGCCGTGGGGAGGAGAAGGAGGTAGAGCGGGGGGGATGGGGAGGGGGAGAGGAATGGGGGGGCTCAGTCTGGGAAGACCTCCTGGAGAGGTGAGCTCTCAGTAGGGCTTTGAAGGGAGGAAGAAAGCTAGCTTGGCAGATGTGTGTAGGGAGGGCATTCCAGGCCAGGGGGAGGATGTGGGGTGGGGGTCGATGGGGGAACAGGAGAGAATGAGGCACAGTGAGGACGTAAGCGGCAGAGGAGTGGAGGGTGCGGGCTGGGCTGTAGAAGGAAAGAAGGGAGGAGAGGTAGGAGGGTCGAGGTGATGGAGAGCCTTGAAGCTGAGAGTGAGGAGTTTTTGCCTGATGTGTAGGTTGATTGGTAGCCACTGGAGATTTTTGAGGAGGGGAGTAACATGCCCATATCGTTTCTGCGCAAAGATGATCTGGGCAGCAGTGTGAAGTATAGATTGTAGTGGGGAGAGACAGGAGGATGGGAGATCAGAGAGGAGGCTGATGCAGTAATCCAGTTGAGATAGGAGGAGAGATTGAACCAGTAGGGTAGTGGTTTGGATGGAGAGGAAAGGGCGGATCTTGGTGATGTTGCGGAGGTGAGAGCTGCAGTTTTTGGTGATGGATTGGATGTGGGGGTGAACGAGAGAGCAGAGTCGAGAATGACACCAAGGTTGCGGGCTTGTGAGGCAGGAAGGATGGTAGTGCCATCAACAGTGATGGGAAAGTCAGGGAGAGGGCAGGGCTTGGGAGGGAAGATAGGGAGTTCAGTCTTGGACATATTGAGTTTTAGATGGTGGGCAGACATCCAGATGGAGATGTCTTGAAGGCAGTAGCAGACACGAGCCTGAAGGGAGGGAGAGCGAGCAGGGGCAGAGATGTAGATTTGAGCATCTTCAGCGTAGAGATGATAGTTGAAGCTGTGGGACCGAATGAGTTCACCAAGGGAGTGAGTGTAGATAGAGAACAGGAGGGGACCAAGAACTGATCCCTGAGGAACCCCTACAGTAAGGGGATGTGAGGGGGAGGAGGAGCCCACAAAAGAGACTGAGAATGAACGGCCGGAGAGATAAGAGGAGAACCAGGAAAGGACAGTGTCTGTGAAACCAAGGTTGGATAGCATGTTGAGGAGAAGGGGGTGGTCCACAGTGTCAAAGGCAGCTGAGAGGTAGAGGAGGATTAGGATAGAGTAGGAGCTGTTGGTTTTGGCAAGCAGGAGGTCATTGGGCAGTTTGAGAGGGCAGTTTTGGTGGAATGTAGGGGATGGAAGCCAGATTGGAGGGTGTTGAGGAGAGAGTTGGCATTGAGGAATTCGAGGCAGCAGTTGTAGACAACTCATTCAAGGATTTTGGAAAGGAATGGTAGGAGAGAGATAGGTCGATAACTAGAAGGGGAGGTGGGGTCAAGAGAGGGATTTTTTAGGATGGGGGAGACATGGACATGTTTGAAGGCAGAGGGGAAGGAACCAGTGGAGGGTGAGTGGTTCAAGATGGAAGTTAAGGAGGGGAGGAGGGACGGGGATGGAGATTTCATAAGATGAGAGGGAATGGGGTCAGAAGCAGAGGTGACCGGAGTAGCACTTGAAAGGAGGGAGGAGATCTCATCTGAGGATACTGCTGGGAAGAATGGGAGAGTAGCAGAGAGGTTTGAGAACAGGGAGGTTGGAGAAGGGGGAGGAGTGACTTTGGGGGGCTCAGACCTGGAGTTAATTTCACTAATGAGTAGGAGGCCAAGTCATTGGGGGTTTATCCTTGCATACTTCAACTCTGCCTGGCAAAACTATTTCTCCACCCTTATTGAACACCCTTGCCAGTTGTTCCAGACATTTTACTCCATCCTCAGCCTCCATTGCCCCCAATTCCCCCATTCCTAGTCCCTAATAACCTGGCCACTGACTTTATCAAGAAAATTGACACCATCAGGAGTGAGCTCCCTAAAATCGCCCCTGCCCCTCCTCAGTCCCTCCCCCTTCTGAGCCCCTCTTCAACTCTTTCATCCTACGCAGCAATATCTCCAGAGGAGATCGCCTGCCATCTCTTAAAAGCCACCTCCTCCACCTGTGTATCTGACCCCATTCCTTCACACCTAATCAAAACTCTCTCCCCCTCCCTTCTTCCCTACTTAATAGCTATCTTCTACTGTTCACTCTCCAATGGCTTCTTCCCAATTGCTTTCAAACATGCCCATGTCTCCCCTATCCTGAAAAAACCCTTCCTTAACCCCACAACTCCCTCCAGTTATCGTCTCATCTCCCTCCTACTCTCCCTCCTACCATCCCTCTCCAAACTCCTAGAGTGAGTTGTCTACATCCGCTGTTTAAAATTCCTCTTCTCCAATTCTCTCCTTGAACCCCTGGTTTCTGTCCCCTTCATTCCACAGGAAGTGCCTTCTCAAGGGTCACTAATTATCTCCTTCTCCTGAAAGCATTATCCACCCTTGGCTTCACTGACTCTGTCCTCTCCTGGTTCTTCTCTTATCTCTCTGGCCATTCATTCTCATTCTCCTCCATGGGCTTCTCCTCAGCCTCCCAGTACCTAACTGTGGGGGTCCCTCATTGTTCAGTTCTGGGTCCCCTTCTATTCTCCATCTACACCTATCCCTTGGAGAACTCATTCACTTCCATGGCTTCACCTACCACCTCTATGTGGAAGATACCAAAATCTACATCTCCAGTCCTGATCTCTCTCCCTCTCCCAGTCTTGCATCTCCTCCTGACTTCAAGGCATCTCTACTTGGATATCCTCCCATCACCCCAAACTTAGCATGTCCAAAACAAAGCTCCTTATCTTCCCCCATAAACCCTGTCCTCCCTCTTGCCTGTCTTGCCACCGACCCCTGGCCCATGTCCGCCTCTGGCCTGGAACGCCCTCTCTCCTCAAATCCTGCAGACTCTCCACACTTCAAAGTCTTATTGAAAGCACATTTCCTCCAAGAGGGCTTCTCAGGCCAAGCCCCACTTTTCCTCATCTCCCACTCCCTTCTGACTTGCTCCTTTTGCTCTTCCCCCTCCCAGCCCCATATTTATGTACATATCTCTAATTTTATTGATTTGTAGTGATGTCTGTCTCCCCGCCCCTAGACTGTAAGCTCTTTATGGGCAGGGAATGTGACTGTTGTATTCTCCCAAGTACTTAGTACAGCACTTTGCATACAGTAAACGCTCAATAAATAGGATTGAATGAATGAATGAATGGATAGGGGACTCACTCAGCTCTCATTTCTGATACAGTGTTTGGATTTACCAAACCTTCAAAGAAGGGGAAAATTGACCTTATAAGTGAATAAATAAATAATACAAGGCTGCTCTAGAAGTGCTGTGTTGTATTAGACAGTATGGTCTCTTAAAGCTAACAAACCACATCCCTCCCTACCTTTAAACCACCTCTGAAGAATTAAATCCCAACATCCTCTTAGTCACTGCATCCCTTCAGTCACAACACTCTTGTACAAAGGTGTTTATTCACCTCAACCTATTATTTATATCTATTATCCCACTCTTATCTTGTTACTTTTTGCCTATTCTTTCCCTGAGTGATTATAGATCTCGGAGAACAAGGATTGTATCTTCTCCCTTCTTCACAAATTCCTCTAGTCCCCAGTATACTGCTCTGGGCTAGTGGTTGCTCAGTCAGTACTGTTAAAATGCATTCTCTTGATTTAGGTCTCTTTGCCTAGTGGATAGAGCATGGGACCAGAAGTCAGAAGGTTATGGGCTCTATTCCCGGCTCTGCCACTTGTTTGCTGTGTGACCCTGGGCAAGCCACTTCACTTCTCTAGGCCTCAGTTACCTCATCTGTAAAATGGAGATTAAGACTGTGAGCTCCACGTGGGAGAACCTGACTACCTTGTATCCACCCCAGTGCTTAGAGTGCTTAGAACAGTACTTGGCACATAGTAAGTACTTAACAAATACCATAATTATTATTATCATTATTACAGACTCCATTTTAGGAGATTGGACCAGGTGTTATTTGGTGTTTGGTTGTTTTTTTTGGTAGGGTTTTCCCTCTGCTCAGTTTTTCCATTATTCAGGAAGAACGTGTGGGGCAGATGTGTATACATTAGAATCTAGTGGTGATCACCATGGTTTTTACTCTGCAGCCCACAATGTTTGGATTTACACAACCTTCAAAGAAGGGGAAAATTGACCTTATTGTATATTTATACAAATATGGTCAAATTTGCATCAGGGAATGTCGCCACACGTTTTGATCATTCTAATGAGTCATCCATAGATCTGCATATTTCCAATGAAATCATGTGATGTGATGGAATGAAATGGAAATTAAAAAAAATTCAAAGCACAAAACCTTCACTTTTCTCCATTTTTCTTCAGCCCATTTTACTTCAGTCATTCATATGTGCATTTCCTTCTCCCTGGGTCAATATGCTCAGAGTTGTGATGAGTTAAAGGGATACACTGGGGTGTCTACTTCTGTCTCTTTTGGCACTTTATGTGAAGGTTAGGCACTCAGTGGAGAGAAACAAAACTGGGAAGCAGAAGAGAATAACCACAGAGTCATCTGCACGAACTTCACACTCCTAAAGGCTAGCTCTGAAAGGTTAGAAATAGCTTTCATTTACTCACTGGAGGACTAAGAATTGCACAACAACCAAAGATTTCATCTCTAACTTCCTTCTTCCCAGTGCCCATCCCTCTCTCGTGTGGTGGTAAGCTATATAACTAGTTGTTTGCATCTGAAGAAGACACCAAAGATAGTGAGGTTCACCTATGAATATGTGCAGCAGTAAACACCAGTGAAGGACCCACAGTTCTGACCACAATGGGCACACAAAAAAGCCATCACTTGTTATACTGTCATGTTTAGTATTTGCAGTGTTTGGCAGTGTTTTCTCTTGTCTCTCTTCCCTTGTGTGCCTTTTGGTTGAAGAGAGCCACTCCTTGTAATAAAAATAATAATGATAATAATAATGATAATATTAAGTTCTTACTATATGCCAAGCACTGTTCTAAGCACTAGAGTAGACCCAAGATAATCAGTTGCCAGTCAGGTCCCATGTGAGATGCACAATCCAAGTAGGAGGGTGAACGAACAGATATTGAACCCCCATTTTCCAGGTAAGGGAACTGAGTCTCAGAGAAGTTGGATGACTTGTCCAAGGTCACACAGCAGAAAAATGGCAGAGCCTGGATTAGAACCCAGGTCCTCTGACTCTCTGGCCCATTCTCTTTCCACTAGGCCGTGGTTTTTGATTGCAACCTCTCCTCAGCAATCGATTCCTAGTTTTCAGCTGGGATGGAACATTGTCTGAGATTTTCTTTTACCATGTCCTTAAGACGTTTTCCCTCCCCCCCTTGTTTTCAGTTTCCCAGTTTCCGTTCCCCATGCAGCAGTTATTTGAGTATCCAACTGCCACTCATTCTCTTCACGCACTCCACCCAGCATAGCTGTAATCAGGTAAGCATAGCTTCTACTCTGGGCGTCTGACTATGTTCCAGAGGTTCGTTCTTTGTGATCTCGCCATGTCATTGGATATTGAGTCTGGCCCATAAATGACGCTGATGAAACTACTCAAAGAACCAGTTTTGTCCCTGTGTGGGATCCCAGTCTCACAGTTGTAGAGAAGGTTCACCAGCACCGCTTCTTTGTAGTACTTTAGTCAGCACTAGTACCATGATGCCACACTGCAGCCACACTCCATTTAACAGTCACCTAAAGATTGGTGCTAGCCTTTTTTTATGGTATTTATGAAGCACCTACTATGCTCCAGGCACTGTATTAAGTGCTGAGGTAGTTATGAGACGATTATATATTGATTCACTTTTCTAATTCCTTGTCTATTAGCATGCCCTTCGTCAATGTGCTGCTTAAGTAATGAAATTCTGTCACCACTTTTAGCTTTGTGTTTGGAAAGCTAGCAGTTATATGAGGTGTGTTAATTCTTTCTAGGGAATAGTAAATCAGAAATTATTCCCTCAATAAACCCTTTCTTTGGAGCTTCTCTGAGTGTGCCTCTGGAATCCCATTTCTGTGGCTCTTAATCAGCCCTCAAATACTAAATATCTTTTGGAACCATGTGTGTTTTCCAGTTAAATTCTAATGTTCTGCCTATTGTGGTCTTTTCAGCTCCAGATTTTATCTCTACCTAAGCAATCTTCCTTCAATTTAGCAATGAGAGTTAATATGAGTTTTTGGCTCACTCTTTCCAATCCCACTCATTGATCTTCCTAAAACACACAGACCTTCAGAGGCATTTATCCCTGAAAACAAATATCAGTTATTTTCAGTTGGTTGCTACTCAGCACAGTTCCCATCTCCCATGAATCACCTCTCTATCTGAGATTAATTTGCTGTCAAACACTTCTTCCTGTCAACTGATCTTTCCAAATGACATACTAGCCCCCTTCAAGAAATACAGGCAATAGAGAAATGAAATAAAAAACAGTGATAAAACTATGTTTACAGTAGCTCGCTCATTCCTTATTGACCAGTAGATTCAATTTCTTCAGTAGGGAGACAGTCACCCTAGTATCATGTTTAATACATGATTAGCCTTTAGACAAGAGTTGATACTGGGCAATTAAAATGTTCATTGTTTCATTCTATATTTAGTTTTGTGGAATATTGTGAGTTGTCGGCAGGAAATATTTGGTGGGTAAATTGCATAGAAAAGTAATTCATATTTGGACATCCCTCTAGACTGTAAGCTTACTGTGGGCAGGGAACATATCTCCCAACTCTGTTGTACTTTCCCAAGTGCTTAGGACATTGCTCTGCACACAGTAAGTGCTAAATAAATGACAATGATTGATTGATTTGACAGAAATGAGAAAATGAAAGGTTTTCATCCTTGTCGCTATCACATTGTCACTAAAATAAAACAGAAGGGAAGGTCTTCTCTGAACTTGTAAGGTCACAGAAACGTCAGTAGGACAATGAGCAAGATTGAGTAGGTGGGTATGAAGACAGTCCTAGGACTGACGCTTGTATATAGTCCCATTCAAGGTGACCATTCTACAGTCAGTACTTCCACAGTAAGATTGAAGGTTAGGAAGAATGGCCGGCCTTAACTGTTAACACCTATATGTTCCTTAGACTTCCTGCAGCAATATTATATATTGCAAGGAGTATTGGAATTCAGCTGAAGTAGAATAGGCACATAGCTGAACCACACCCTGGGACACTGGGGAAAAGAGCTCTGGATTCTACTGTCTCCTCATCTCCCCACCTCATGGGGGAGATGACCTACATATGCCTCAATCAATCAATCCATCAATCAATAATATTTGAAGGGAACGAGTGGCACTAGCATATCCAGAAAGAACCCCTTATCTTTCCACTCAAACCCTGTCCTCCCCTTGACTTTCCTGTCCTGTAGACAACAACACCATCCTTCCTGTTTCAAAAGTCTGCAACCTTGGCATTGTCCTTGCCTCATCTCTCTCATTCAACCCACATATTCAATCTGTCACTAAATCCTGTCAGTTCTACCTTCGCAACACTGCTAAAATCCACCCTTTCCTCTCCATCTAAACTTCTACCATGTGAATCCAAGGACTTATCCTAACCCACCTTGATTACTATATCAGTCTCCTTGCTGACTATTCTCCCTCCTTCCTCTCCCTACTCCAGTTTATTCTTCACTCTGCTGCTCAAATCATTTTTCTACAAAAACATTCAAGTTATGTTTCCCCACTCCTCCAGCCTCCAGTGTTGCCTGTCCTCCACAACAAACAGAAACTCCTTACCATCTGCTTTAAAGCACTTGAATACCTTACCTTCCTGCTTTCTTACTACAAACCAGCCAGCACACTTCACTCCTACTCCAGTGCCAACCTACTCACTGTACAACCTACTCATCAATACGATTGATGATGTACCTCTATTTCATCTATCTAGCTCACCACCAACCTCTCGCCCATGTCCTAACTCTGGCCTGGAACATCCTCCCTCTTCATAGGCAACAGACAATTTCTCTCCCAACCTTCCAAGCTCTACTGAAGGCAGATCTCCTCCAAGAAGCCTTCCCTGACTAAACCCTCTTTTCCTCTTTCCCCATCCCCTTCTTCATCACCCTTGCACTTGGATTTGCTCACTTTATTCACCCCTCCCTCAGCCCCACAGAGTTTATGTACATATTCCTGATTATTTATTTATTTATCTACTTATTCATTCATTCATTCATTTATACTAATATCTGTCTTCCCCTCTAGACTATAAGCTCATTGTGGGCAGGGAATATGTCTACCAACTGTTATAGTGTGCTTTCCCAATAATAATGGCATTTGTTAAGTGTATACTATATGCCAAGCACTGTTCTAAGCACTGGGGTAGATACAAGGTAATCAGGTTGTCTAAGCACTGGGGTAGATGCAAGGTAATTGGGTTGTCCCATGTGGGGCTCACAGTCTCTATCCCCATTTTCCAGATGAAGTAACTGAGGCACAGAAAAGTTAAGTGATTTGCCCAAGGTTACACAGCAGACAAGTGGCAGAGGTGGGATTAGAACCCATGTCCTCTGACTCCCAAGCCCTTGCTCCCACCACTAAGCCATACTGCTTCTCTCAAGTGCTTAGTACTGTGCTCTGCACACAGTAAGTGCTCAATAAATGCAACTGATGGATTCACAGTGGTATCTTCCAAAAATGGTTCATGTAGGGGAATTTGTAGTTCCAAGACAGCACGTGGATCTATGACCTTTGGGTACTTGATATTTGCCTCACTCTCAGCCCCACAGTACTTGAGTACATATCTTTAAATTGTGCCCTATAAATTATTCATTGATTTATATCGATGTCTATCTCTCCCTCCAGACTGTAAGCATATATGATCAGGGAACACATCTACTAATTTTGTTGTATTGTGCTTCCAGTAAACCCCACCCTCAGTTCCACAGCACTTAAGTACGGATCCATAATTTCCTTTAATATTTCTCTCTCCTTCTTGATTATTAACTCCTGGGGGCTTAGTACAGTGCTCTGCACATAGTAGGTGTTAATAAAATACCACTGATTGATTGACTGATTTTAGAATGCACAATCAGGGATGAAGGAGTCTCAGACAGAAGAAGCTTAGACCTGTTGGTTTCTCTTCAGCTTGTCAGCATCCTGGGTCCTCAATTTCTCCTCCCAATAAGTTCTCCAGTCTGGGCCTCATCCTTCTGTTTTTGGTTCCTCGATGTCAACTGGCCAGAGACACAGGATGCACACGTGGGAATTTTTGATACCACCTGATATCTCTGCTGCATTGATGCGACAGGTGTTACAAACCAATGAACTGTTATTAGTAGAGCCTCTAAAGTACCCAATTAATTAATGGTTTTTATTTATTTTTACGGTGTGCTGAGCCCACCAGGAGCTTACACTCTAGAGGCCAAGATATTAATAAAACAATAATAATTGTGGTGTTTGTTCATTCATTCATTCATTCAATTGTATTTCTTGAGCGCTTACTGAGTGCAGAACACTGTACTAAGAGCTTGAGAAGTTTGTTATACATTTACTGTGGGCCAGGCACTGTACTAAGCGTTGGGGTGGATACAAGCAAATCGGGTTGGACACAGTCCCTGTCCCATGTGGGCTCACAGTCTCATAGACTTTAAAATAAGTTATGGATCTGTACGGAAGTGCCGTGGGACTGAGGGTGGCCTGAATATCAGGTGATTAAAGGATACAGGTCTAAGTGCATAGGTGATATAGAAGGAAGAGGGATAGGAGGAATGGGGGCTTAGAGGGGTGAAGGAGATTTGGAGGAGATGTGATTTTAATAAGGCTTTGAAGGTGGGGAGAGTGGGGAGAGTGATGGACTGTTGTATATGAAGTGAGAAAGAGTTCCAGGCCAGAGGGAGCATCATGAGCCCCTGGTTCGTTCTAAGCAGGACCTTCCTGGATTCGGGGAGCCTAGGTGACACATAGTAGAAGTCAAACCATACCTCTGATCACCAGGTTACTGTAGAAAGCTTTTTACTGAGTTTTACCAGCATGCAAGGTAGTGACACATACACACACTCACTCCATTCCACCAAGGGTCCAATATCAGTCTGAGGTCAACGGAGCCTGTTACACTAATACTTCTTTCTGCTTCCAAGTGAAGCTGCTTCCTGCTGCTTTTGAGTGCTGCTCTTCTGCTGCTCTCGTTTCTTGGTTCTGCTCCAGGTGCTTCAGGACTGCATGCCATTATGTGTGCTTTCTGTGCCTCTTGTGATTCAAAATGAGTGCTTTTTCTCTGCCTTAGATGCAAATCTCTTTGTTGTTGCTGTTCATGTGATCACAAATGGTCACTAATAAGGCAGCTTGTGTGGGCTCACCACAGGGAGGACGTGGGCAAGAGGTGAGCAGTAAGATAGATGAGATTGAGTTTCAGTGAGTAGGTTTTCTTTGGAGGACCAAAGTGTGCCATCTGGGTTGTGGGAGGACATCAGTGAGGTAACATAGGAGGAGGCAAGGTGATTGAAAGGTTTAAAGTCGAAGGTAAGGATTCCTCCTTGATGCAGAAGTGGATAGACAACTGTTCGATGTTTTTGAGGAGTGGGAAGACATGAAATGAATGTTTAGTTTTAATTTTTTTTAAATAAAATCTGGGCAGCAGAATGAAGTAAGGATTGGAGTAAGGGAGAGTTCATACCAAAGAGTATGAAGAATGCTAAGCTCTCATAACTCATAAAGAACTATATTTTCAGGCTTGGGAGTCAGAGGTCATGGGTTCTAATCCCAGCTCCACCACTGATCAGCTGTGTGATTTTGGGCAAGTAACTTGACTTCTCTGTGCCTCAGTTCCCTCATCTGTAAAATGGGGATGAAAACTGTGAGCCCCATGTGGGACATTACCTTGCATATACCTTGCATATACCCCAGCACTTAGAACAGTGCTTGGTACATAGTAAGCACTTAAGAAACACCATCTTTTTTTTTTTGTAAACTTGCTTGAATTTAAGTAGTGGCAACTACTTTGCCATATTGAAGTAACATTTTCTCTTGAGAGCATTTCATTTAGAATTTGTAAACTGCTTTCATTTTCTAATACACTTTCACACCAATGATCTCATTTTATCCTCACGATATCCCAGTGAGCTAGGGATACACAGAGACTATTATGATGCCCATATTTTATCTGAGGAAAGTGAAGCCCAGGGAGGCTAAGTGATTTGGCCGAGTTACCCAACAAGCTTGACTGAGCAGGGATAAGAACTTACATCCCTGATCTTCCACTTGTCTACTGTGTGATATTGGGTAAGTCACTTATCTTCTCTGTGCCTCAGTTGCCTCATCTGTGAAATGGGGAATAAGACCGTGAGCTCCATGTGGGACAGAGACTGTGTCCAACCTGATCTGCTTGTATCTACCCCAGTGCTTAGTACAGTGCCTGACACATAGTAAACATTTAACAAATGCCATTAAAAACAAAACCAAACAGGTCTCCTGATTACAAGATATTAGTTCTTTCAAATCCACCAAGCTGTATCCCAGCAAGCATCTGAGACATCATCATCTCAATTCAATTGGCTGCCCAAGAAAGCCTGACTATGCTGGACAGGACATGGATGGGAATATTTCCAAGGATGGATTTCAGTTTCTCCATTTCAGACATTCTCTTTAAGAGTTTCCCCATAACTGACACATAAGGCTGCAGAAATTGAAGAATGAGCTGAAAGTATCTAAAAACATTTTGATGAAAGTGTACTCAGCTGGATTCATGCTATTGGGTCCATTTTCTTCAACAAATTCCAATAAGCACTGTATGGGTTCTGGTCAATCCATTCTCAATGGAAGCAGTGTGGCTTAGTGGAAAGACCACGGGCATAGAAATCAGAGGACCTGGGTTCTAATCCCAGCTCTGGCATTTTCCTGCCATGTGACCTTGAGAAATTTCCCAATGCCTCAGTTACCTCATCTGTAAAATGGGTATTAAATCATCCTCCCTTCTACTTAGACTGTGATTCCAGTGAGGGAGAGAGACTATGTCCAATCTAATCATCTTTTATCTGCCCCAGAAGTACAGTGTTTGGCAAATAGACAGTACTTAACAACTACAACAATAATAATATTAATAACAAAAATAAGTGTTAAACCTGTTCTACTATTTTGCAAAATATGTTGGACCTCCCTTGAGAAAAGCTATCATTCAGGAAGAAAACACTTCAAAGCCCAGGGGAAATAGAAATATGCCCACCATATTAAAGCTCAACAATACTAAGAACAATTACAGTAATGGTCCATTTCACCATTAACACTGTGAACACATGTTGGGGGACTTGGGTGCTTCTCTCGGGAGTTCGTTATCCAAATTTGACCCTGTTAGACAAGCAGCATGGCTCAATGGAAAGAACATTGGCTCGGGAGTCAGAGGTCATGGGTTCAAATCCCAGCCCCACCAATTGCCAGCTGTGTGACTTTGGGCAAGTCACTCAACTTCTCTGGGCCTCAGTTACCTCATCTGTAAAATGGGGATGAAGACTGTGAGCCCCAGGTGGGATACTCTGATCACCTTGTAATCTCCCCAGTGCTTAGAACAGTGCTTTGCACATAGTAAGTGCTTAACATATGCCATTATTATTATTATTATTATTACTATGAAATGTGGACACCTGAATCACAGGGTCCTATTTATGGATTTTTATTCCCATGGATCCAGGAGTGCTTTCACAATTCCAAAAGTAGGACTGCTTACAAGTATCACTCTAAGGCAAATGAAAGTTTTACTCCCTTTGACTTTAATGGGCAGTGAGGGGATTTTAATTGATAATCTTAAAAAATTGATCTTATTAAACCACCGAAAAGCAGATGCGGAACACCCTTATTTTAAGTCATCAAAATGACCCAATTTGTAGACAAAATTAATACCTGCTCTTTCATCTCCTGTATAGTTCCATATTCTAATGATGCTTGGTCACAGTTTGTATGCCAAATTGGTCATGGTTCAAAACAATCTCACAAACACCAAAACTAAAGAAGGATGAGTCTGGAAAGCAGATTTGTAGTGGATGATGCTGACACTATTTAAAAGTACCCAATCCTTAATATGACTTCATTTAGCAATAGTCCTCATCTTTTAATAGTATCTAAACAGGGACTGGAATTTACCCCTTAACTAGCTTGTGAGTTGAGAGACATTTCCACCAGGCATTTTGTAGCATAGAAAGCCAATGCCGGTCAACCATCAGAGCTTTTTCTTCTCCATCAGCACACATGAGAAAAGAATCTCAGATTCGCCATTAGTAGAAAAGGGTAAGCTTTAGTCCATAAGCCAGGATTGACAGGGTCTTATACAAAGTCCATCCAGCCAAAGACTCTGTTTTCTCACAGGGGCACTAGGACACTTGAAAGAACCACATATGTGTTGCTCCCCTGTAAAAATAATAATAATAATGTTGGTATTTGTTAAGCGCTTACTATGTGCAAAGCACTGTTCTAAGCGCTGGGGAAGTTACAAGGTGATGAGGTTGTCCCACAGGGGGGTTCACAATTTTAATCCCAATTTTACAGATGAGGGAACTGAGGCACAGAAAAGTTAAGTGACTTGCCCAAAGTCACACAGCTGACAGTTGGTGGAGCTGGGATTTGAACCCATGACCTCTGACTCCAAAGCCCGGGATCTTTCCACTGAGCCACGCTGCTGCGTGGCTTTGGAGTCAGAGGTAATGGGTTCAAATTCTGGCTCCACCAACTTTCAGCTGTGTGACTTTGGGCAAGCCACTTAACTTCTCTGGGCCTCAGTTCCCTCATCTGTAAAATGGGGATGAAGACTGTGAGCCCCACGTGGGACAACCTCATCACCTTGTATCCCCCCAGCGCTTAAAACAGTGCTTTGCACATAGTAAGTGCTTAATAAATGCTATTATTATTATTATTCTCCATAAACTCCTTTTTATGGTATTTGTAAAGCACTTACTATGTACCAGGCACTGTATTAAGCACTGGGGTGGGTATAAGCAAATCAAGCTGGACACAGTCCCTGTCCCACATGAGGCTCACAGTCTCAATTCCCATTTTACAGATGAGGTAATAGGCACAGAGGAAGAGAAGTGACTTACCCAAGGTCACACAGAAGACAAGTGGAGAAGCAGGGATTAGAACCCAGGTCCTTTGACTCCCACTAGGCCCCACTGCTTCTCTCTCCTATAAACTCTATCCTCACCTGTTTCGCTCCTCAAATAAATTCCTCAGATTCTTCATGCTCTCTCTCCCATACCCCTTCCTATCTGCCTCAAATGCTTATTGTCTTTTCTAGCTTATCTTCCAGCTTTCAAAATTTGACTGTCTGCTCTGTACAACACATGAAAGAGAAGTCATGCATCTTCAAAGACAGTCATCTTCATGTTACATAGAACTTTATGTTCCTGATCAAGTTGATGAATAAAGCAGTTGGAAATATTAGATTAAGAACACTCTCCAGCTGCCCTGAGACATACCAAACACAGACACAGTTTTATGCTATAGTTGTTCATGGAGTCCCACTGGATGGAATCAAGGGTGAAATTACAATCTTGGAAGGTTTTGTGGTTCTCTGCATGGACATTCCACATTATGCTCGTGTTATAATCACTTATAGTCTAGTGCAGAGTATAATGGAAAAAACAGTGAATGTCTCGTTAATACTAAAGATATTTGGAAACTAATTCCAACTCTGAGTCTTCACATCAGCTTCAAATCAAATTCATAGTTCTATGGAAACTTTCTCTTGCTAGGATCTTTCTTTTAATGCAAAACAAAAAAGTTTCATGTCCAAAGCATGGCTTTCTCCTCATAAATAATTTTAAGCCTCAGATCTCAGTGCTCTACCTGGCACTTACCAATTCCAAGATTAAATCAAAAGCATTTGTTCCATTACACTTCCTTCTTATCTGCAAACAACATGGTAAACCTTTCAGATTCTTGGACCAAAGAGTGTAGGACTATTTCCTGTGAAATTTGTCTGCTTCACTGCTCATTTTTCTGTAAAGGTATTTTGCAAGTATTGAGGAGTTACATGGGAAGATTGGGTGAACTGAAGTCTGTTGATTACAAACTGCTCCTTAATGTCATATTCCCTCTCTTCTTCATGCTGAGATTTATTTGACATCAATAATATTAATTTAGGTATTTGTTAAGCATTTACCATGAGCCAAACATTGTACCAGGAACTGGATAGATATAAATGGGTGAGGCACAATCCCTGATCCACATGGAACTGACAATCCAAGAAGAAAGGAGAACCAGTATAAAATCCCCATTTTACAGATGAGGAAACTGAGGCACCCAAGAAGGTAAGTAACATGCCCAAGGTCACACGGTAGGCAAGTGCCAGGTCTCGAGCCCAGGTGTTCTGTCAGCCAGGCCCACACTCTTTCCATCAGACTATGCTGCTTCTCAAGGGATTTTCTCAGAATCAGCTCAATCCATTTCTCTTGTGTTTATCTGAGACTCTCTCTCTCTCTCTCTCTCTCTCTCTCTCTCACACACGCACACACACACACACACACACACACACACACACACACACACACACACACATATTCCTGGCATCAAAGAGGCAAAGAGGACCCACTTTCCTCCTCTTTAATATTGTATTCTTTTATGATGACAAGAAAAACATATCTTGTCACCTAACAGGCATATATATCAGCTGGAGAGACAAAACAGCTTTAGCCTCTGCCAACACAGAATTCTGAACCAGATGTTAAAAGACTCTTTTCCTGGATCCAACATCATTCTAAGGTTAGCTAGCAACAAAACTTCCTGTAATCCTAGCTCTCTTAGTCATCGTCCCATAATAGATACTGTAAAGCATCAATAATAATAATAATTATGGTATTTGTTAAGTGCTTACTATGTGCCAAACACTGTTCTAAGCACGGGGGTAGATACAAGGTAATCAGGTTGTCCCATGTGGGGCTCTCAGTCTTCATCCCCATTTTACACATGAGGTAACTGAGGGACAGAGAAGTTAAGTGATTAGTCCAAGGACACACAGCTGACAAGTGGTGGAACAGGATTAGAACCCATGACCTCTGACTCCCAAGACTGTGCTTTTTCTACTAAGCCATGCTGTTTCTCAGCTAGCATCAAATCTTCCTGTAATCCTAGCTCTCTTAAGTCTCTCTCCCCTAATAAATACTGTAAAGCATCAAGGGGAAGAGGGTTTGCTCAAGTAACCATTGATATAGGAAGAAGAATCCCAGACTCAGAATCCTGTTTACTGAAAAACATTCAGTCATTTGACTAACTGAATACCAGCAGAATTAGTGGAGGGATGGGCGATGAGGTTGTACTTTCAAATCTGGCTCATTCACTCAATTTAAGAGAAGCACGGACCTCGTGGTCAAAGAATGTGTCTATTTATTGTTATACTGTTCTCTCCCAATACTCTGCACATAGTAAGTGCTCAATAAATACGACTGAATAAATGAATCGATGAAACACATTCTAATTCTGCCTCCACCACTTGTCTGGTGTGTGATTGTGGGCAAGTCGCCTCACTTCTCTGTGCCTCAGTTACTCCATCGGCACAATGGAGATTAAGACTGTGAGCCCCATGTGGAACATGGACTGTGTCCAACCTGATTAGCTGGTATCCACCCCAGTGCTTAGTACAGTGTCTGGCATGTAGAAAGAGCTTAACAAATACCATAAAAAAAAAAAAAACTTGAGGTGCTGGCTGTGGGACTTCCACTCCTGCATGTGAAAACCACCACCCAGGAAGGAGAGTTGTTTTATTCTGGGCTCCTGCTTCTGTTGCGCTACTGTTTTAGGTCACTCTTTGGATTTAGAGTCTTCGGAGTGAACAGTCAGCAGAGTCAGGACACTTATTTCATGCAGAAATAGCTCTGGCAGTATCATCCAGCAGCCCGGCACCTCTCCCAGATCCCTCTCTGAGAAGCTTACTTTATTTTCAGCTCAATCATTCTACATTTCTCGTGAAGTTTTTCAATAGTGGCTACAGTTTTCTGAGCAAGGCAGTGCCTGACTTAAATTTATCTCAAAGTCTATGGATATAGATCAAACAGGCTCTGATGATATTAAAGACTCAGATACTGAAAAAACTAAAAGACTAAACCACATCTATACTAATCAAAGAGAGCTTATTTCAAAACCCCCCAAAGCATGCATCTCCCACTACGGGTTTTTTGTTGGGATGAAGACACATTCAGCTGTCCAATCTAGTGCCATGCCAGAATATTACCTGTGCAAGGACTAAGCACTGCTTTATCATTTGAGTATTTCCAGCCCACTCAGGTTAGGAGAAAAGAAGGAAAACCCAAAATAAAATATCAATAGCCTTAAACACACAAACCTTCTTTTTTAGATAAAGTCTATTGACTGGAAAAAAAATCTTCCTTTGTGCATCTTTTTTTCCAGACAAGTTAGGAGGGGAATATAAATGAGGTTGTTGAAATGGAAACTTTTCTCCATGCATAATTAAAGTAAATGAAACGTGCACCTATTCTTAATGCACTGCCTTTATTTTGGTAAATTTTCATTTCTCAAAAGCAGATCCAAAAAAATAGGGAAAATGTCAAGTTGATTTAGGAAGGATTTGGAAGCACAATGCAAATCTTTAAATACGAACAGATGCAAACTCCGTTTCAGCTCTTCACATGTTTGTGGGTTTTTGCTTTTTTTGTTTGCTCTTAAGGAACTGGTCACACAGACACTGCCATCATCCCACATGGCTCCGACAGAAGGTGGGGGAGATTCCTCTTCAATTCAGCCCCCGTCTGAAAAACCTCTCCTTTCCCTGTCTCCCGGGAGTCTCCTAAGCACAGACAGCTCATAGTTTTAAGAAATGCCAAATTGAGTTGTCTAGCAGTCTTTTTATGAGAGAAATATCTCCCAGTGCCTAAATTGAGGCTTCCAAAGGTATTTAGCTATGATCTAAGACTGGTTTAAAATCAGACTCACAGATGTGAATAAGCTCTATGGTATTGAAAGCCCACCATAAATAAAAAGATCTCATGCATTAATATACTGTCACCCAGGTAGTGGATTCATGGTGTTAGCCCAGCTTTATTTTCTTTTTGCTTTTTTAATTTATTATTGGTTTGAAGCATATATTTATGTGTATATATTATGCATCTTTGCCCCTTGCTCAGTAGATAGGGTGGAGTAGCAAGAGAAAAATAGAGGCTATTATCACATGTTCTCCAGCCTGATTAACTGGTGTCCACCCTAGTGCTTAGAATGGTGCTGGATACACAGTAAGCACTCAACAAATAGCATAATTATTACTATAATTTTTTCTATTACTGAAATGTTGGTTAAAAATTAAATAAAGCTTCCAAAGATTTTGGTAATCAATTTCAATTTCACACCTGTATAGGTGTGTATAAAGCTTGAGTCAGCAAGGCCGAGTGGAGACTCCACTCTACCTAGTAGTCCTCTGATTTCTGTGGCTACTCATTCTGTCTCTTTCTCAGTCTCCTCCTTTGGCTCCCACCCCTTAACTCTGGGAGTCCCTCAAGGCTCAGTTCTGGGTCCCTTTCTAGTCTCTATCCACACCCACTACCTTGGACTCCCTTAATAATAATAATAATGATGGCATTTATTAAGCGCTTACTATGTGCAAAGCACTGTTCTAAGCACTCACTGTAGAGAGCACCACCATCCTCCCTCTCTCACAAGTCTGTGATCTTGGCATTATCCTTGACTCATCTCTCTCATTCAACCTACATATTCAATCTGTCACTAAAAGTCTTTCGGTTCTACCTTCATAACATTAGTAAATTGGTAAAGGGTGGAAAATCCACCCTTTCCTCTCCATCCAAACTGCTACTACCCTGATCCAAGCACGTACCCTACTCTGCCTTGATTAGTGCAACAGCCTCCCTGATGACCTGATTACCTCCTGTCTCTCCCCCCTCCAGTCCATAATCCACTCTTCTGCCCAAATCATTTTTCTGAAATAATGTCCAGTCCATGATTCCATGTTCCTCTAGAACATCCAGTTGTAGTCCTCTGCAACAGACAGAAACTTCTTATCATTGGCTTTAAAGCACTCAATCACCTTGCCCCCTCCTATCTTACCTTGCTGATTTCCTACTACAATCCAGTCTGAAAATTCCACTCCTCCAGTGCCAACCTACTCACTGCACCTTGATGTCATCTATCTCGCCACAGACCCCCCGCCCCCCCCACATTACCTATGCCCTGGAATTCCCTCTCCTTTCATATCAATTACTTTCCCCATATTCAAAATCCTTAAATGCACATCTCCTCCAAGAGTCCTTCCCTGACAAAGCCCTCATTTCTCCTACTCTCTTTCCCTTCTGCATCACTGTTGCATTTGGATTTGTACCATTTATTCACTCCACCCTCAGCCCCAAGGCACTTATGTGCATATCTGAATTTATTTAAATGACTGTCTCCCCCTTTTTTTATGGTATTTTTAAAGGTCTTACTGTGTGCCAGGCAATGTAGTAAGCAGCCTATTCATTTGTCCACTTACACTAGTAGTTGGGATGAACTATCCAAAACTCCTAATTCTCCCCTTTCCTCCATGACACACTCCAGAGACCCAAGTAGGGATCACTTGCTCATGAATTTATTTAACCCCCTTCTGAACCTACTGGTATTTTCACCCTATACAAATAAATTCATATTTATTTTACTTGTGCATATTTACTATTCTATTCATTTTGCTGATGATGTGCATCTAGCTTTACTTCTATTTATTCTGGTGACTTGACACCTGTCCATATGTTTTGTTTTGTTGTCTTTCTCCCCCTTCTAGACTGTGAGCCCGTTGTTGGGTAGGGACCATCTCTATATGTTGCCAACTTGAACTTCCCAAGTGCTTAGTACAGTGCTCTGCACACAGTAAACACTCAATAAATATGATTGAATGAATGAAATGAATGAATGATAAATTCAGCACCTGCAGTATGATGTGTCTCTTTTGGTATGTTTGTACTTACCACAGTCTAACTTAGTCATGGTCTGCAGGATTTAGCGAATAACAATTCCATGTTCACCCTGTATTCACTCTTCATGATTTTGTAAACTTCAATTTTGTTTCCTCTCAGCCTTCATGTTTCCAGATAAAAAGTGCTAATATTTTCAATTTATCATCCAACCCCTGATCATCTTGATTGCCTCTTTAAGATGAGTCAACCGGGTGTGGCTGTCTGTCATTTTACATAATGTTATAATTAATCAATCAGTTGTCCTTATTGAGTTCTTATTGTGTGTAGAGCACTGTACTAAATATTTGGGAGAATACACTACATTTGATTTGGTAAATATATTCCCTGCCCACAAGGAACAGTTTAGAGGGGGGAGACAGATATTAAAATAAATTGGAGATATGTGTGTAAATGCTGTGAGGCTGAGGGTGGGGTGAATAGCAAGTGCTTAAAGAGGACAAATCCAAGTACAAGGTGACACAGAAAGGAGCGGAGCTTTTGATAAGTCTGTGAAGGTGGGGAAAGTGGTCTGTCAAATTTGAAAGGGGAGGGAGTTTCAGGCCAGAGGCAGGAGGTGGGTAAGGTGTCAAGCAGGAATAGGTTAAGTGCTTGAATTATAATGGTAGCAGTTTGGATGGCAGAGAAAGGATGCATTTTAGTGATGCTATCAGGGCAGACCAACAGGATTTGGTGACTCACTGAATATGTGCATTGAATGAGAGAGGTGAGTCAAGGATAATACCTTTGGTATCGATTTGTGAGACAGGGAGGATAGTGGTGCTGTCTACAGTGATGGGAAATCATGGGGAGGACAGGGTTTGAGTGGGAAGATGAAGAGCTCTGTTTTGGATAAGTTAAGGTTGAGACGTCCACAGGAAATCCAAGAAGAGATGTCTGGAAGGCAGGAAGAAATGTGACACTGTAGAGGAGAGAGAATGGGGCTAGAGATGTAGATTTGGGAACCATCTGCATAGAGGTGGTAGTTAAAGGCTTGGGTATGAATGAGTTCTCTAAGGGAGTGGGTGTGGATGGAGAATAGCAGGGGTCCCAGAACTGAATCTTGAGGACCACCCACAGTTAGTGAGTGAGAAGCAGAGAAGGAACCCCCCCGAAAGAGATAAGAGAAGGAGTAGCCAGAGAAAGAAGGTGAACCAAGGTATGACAGTGTCAATGAAGCCAAGGTTGGATAATTTTTTCCAGTAGAAGGGGCAAGTCCATGGTGTCAAAGACGGCTGAGTGGTTGAGGAAGATTATTACAGAGGGAATCAGCTTGGCCTAGTGTAAAGAGCAAAAATCTGGAAATCACAGGGGTACTTGGGTTCTCAATCCTTCTCTGCCACTTACCTGCTGGGTGAACTTGGAAAAATCCCTTAACTTCTCTGGGCCTCAATTTCCTTGGTGATAAAATAGGGTTTCAATACTTATTCTCCCTACCCCTCAGACTGTGAGCACCATGTGGGATGGGGACTGTGTCTGATCTGAGTATCTTGCATCTACCCCAGTGCTGAGTGCAGTGCTTGGCATATGGTAAACACATAACAAATGCCACAACTATTATGAATATTATTATCATTCTCATTATTATTGTAACACTATGGTTCTTTGTTTTGTTTGGTCTCCCCATCTTCAACAGTCTTTCTAAAATCCACTTCCTTTGAGAAGCAGTGTGGCTTAGACACCTTGGTGTCATCCTCGACTACGCTCTCTCATTCACCCCTCACATCCAAGCCATCACCAAAACCTGCCGGTCTCAGCTCCGCAACATTGCCAAGATCTGCCCTTTCCTTTCCATCCAAACCGCTACTCTGCTCGTTCAAGCTCTCATCCTATCCCGTCTGGACTACTGCACCAGCCTTCTCTCTGATCTCCCATCCTCTTGTCTCTCCCCACTTCAATCCATACTTCATGCTGCTGCCTGGATTGTCTTTGTCCAGAAACACTCTGGGCATGTTACTCCCCTCCTCAAAAATCTCCAGTGGCTACCAATCAATCTGCGCATCAGGCAGAAACTCTTCACCCTCGGCTTCAAGGCTGTCCATCACTTCGCCCCCTCCTACCTCACCTCCCTTCTCTCCTTCTACAGCCCAGCCCGCACGCTCCGCTCCTCTGCCGCTAATCTCCTCACTGTACCTCGTTCTCGCCTGTCCCGCCATCGACCCCCAGCCCACGTCATCCCCCGGGCCTGGAATGCCCTACCTCTGCCCATCCACCAAGCTAGCTCTCTTCCTCCCTTCAAGGCCCTACTGAGAGCTCACCTCCTCCAGGAGGCCTTCCCAGACTGAGCCCCTTCCTTCCTCTCCCCCTCGTCCCCCTCTCCATCCCCCTCATCTTACCTCCTTCCCTTCCACACAGCACCTGTATATATATGTATATATGTTTGTACATATCTATTACTCTATTTATTTATTTATTTTACTTGTACATATCTATTCTATTTATTTTATTTTGTTGGTATGTTTGGTTTTGTTCTCTGTCTCCCCCTTTTAGACTGTGAGCCTACTGTTGGGTAGGGACTGTCTCTATATGTTGCCAACTTGTACTTCCCAAGCACTTAGTACAGTGCTCTGCACACAGTAAGCACTCAATAAATACGATTGATTGATTGATTAAGAGCACGGGCTTGGGAGTCAGAGGTCATGGGTTCTAATCCCAGCTCTGCCACTTGTCTGCTGTGTGACCTTGGGCAAGTCACTTAACTTCTCTGTGCCTCAGTTTCCTCATCTGCAAAATGGGGATTAAGACTGTAAGCCCCACCTTGTATCTACCCCAGTGCTTAGAACAGTGCTTGGCATATAGTAAGTGCTTAACAAATACAATTATCATTATTATTAATATTATTATTATTATTAGCAACATCCCAGTCAAGCATCTCTTGAAGAACTTATGTGATTCCCTTCTTCAGCATATATGTATGTGTTTGTATATATATATATTCCATTATTCATCCGTCTATTTCATCCTGACCTATTCATACCACAACCTATTACAATCTTTTTCTCTCTTCTCACCCTCCTATTTGTAAATAATTTCTATCAGTCTTTCACCTACAATTGCCAGCTCCCTGAGGGTAGGTGTCATGTCTTTTGTTTCTGATGCACTCTCCAAAGTGCTTTCTCTAGTCCTCTGCACACCAATGGTTCTAAATAAATACCATCTGATCAACTGACTGATTGATTATCGCTTCAACAACAATCAGCGGTTTAGAGGAAGTTTGAATCTCCTTGAATATACAATTTCCAGCCTTCTTGTTCAGAGAAAAATCATTTGAATGAACAATCTCCAAACACCTGCAAAAACCTGACAAACTCATTTCCAGCTCCCATGATGTTTGGGCTCACAACCAATGAGAGAGTTGTCCTCAAGTTCATCTAATAAATGTGTTATTGAAAGACGCTCCAGATGGTAGATGATTATATTCAGCTGCTATAAAAGGACTAGTCTTCTGACATCCAGAATAAAAAAAAAATTACAATTTTTGGAAGTCTAGTTATCCTCCCTTCAATACAGGAAGAACTGGTGATGGATGAGATGAGTTCTGTGACAACAGGCAACATGAAAAGGGCAGAGTAATAATGCAGAAAATGAAAGTGTCTGTTGTTTCACAATACTCTTTGGGGTAATTCCATGTTTATTGAAGCCAGGGATCAGAACTCTCGGGGTTAACTGTACATCTTACTTTGTAGAACGTCTGCCATGCTATTCTTTTGGTTCAAATTTCATCAACAGGACCCTTATCATCTTATTCATCTCTTTTAAGAAACCAAAATTCTTACAACAGCAGCAATTTTCCTCCTATGACAATCAGAACTGGAACTACTTTGCGATGACCTTGATGACTAAAAATAATTCTCTCCTCTCTCTCCCTTCCTTTGCTCCCCCCACCTCTTGCTCACATGTACCTGCTTTATACATCAGAAAGAGAGTACGTGTGCTTGCATTTAAGGGTTAAAACTGAAAAATAGGTTATCATTTTTTAATTAATTATTCAGTGTGAAAACTCTCTCTTTTCAGACACCAAGTCATGAGCATTATTAAAAAATGTCAAGTGAAAAATGGCAGCGTAAAATGCAGATTGATTTAGGTCTTCAAAATTGATTAGTAGTTGGATCTGAGAGAGTCTTTTAGAAGGTATCTTTGGTAGACCATTTGCAAAAATTGATTAGCACTCTTTGAAGGGGGTGTAGCAAATTGCTATACTAATCAAGGTAAATTAAATCATGAAATGACTTGATTACTAGACTCTCTGCCTTTTCAGGGATACTCAAATCCAGGTAGTTGGAAAGAAACCTTCTCCAGAACCAGAGATGAACTTGGCATCTTTTCTCCCACAAGAAGTTTGTATTTTGTGGGGAACAGGGTTGGTTTGTTTTCTGCAGCTTTGCTTTCCTTTTTTTTATGGTTTTTGCTAAGTTCTTACCATGTGTTCTAAGCGCTGCAGGGGATACAAGTTAATTAGGTCAAACACGGTCCCTGTCCCACATGAGGCTCACAGTCTAAGTAGGAGGGAGAACTGGGATTGAATACCCATTTTACAGCTGAGGAAACTGAGGCACAGAGAAATGAAGTAACTTGCCCAAGGTTACACAGGAGGCAAGTGGTGGATCTGGGATTAGAAACCAGGTGCTCTTGATCCCAGGACCATGCTCTATCCACTAGGCTATCCGGCTTTCCTACTACTGTAACTTCTAGAATAGCCGACCATCAGTTGATGAGGGTTAAATCTATATCTTGCTCTGTGTTCACCTTCTAGGTTAATTTTCACAGGTCTTTTCAGATGGGATTGAAATTCATTTGGAGAGGTTCAGTGCCTTTACTGAGCTCACGCACTGGAGCTGAAATTAGAGCCTATATCTCTTTATGCAGGATTCTATGTCCTTTCCATTAGGCCACACTGTCTCCCAGTTGACCTAATTGATTCATTAATACCTAACCAGCTTCATTGGTCTTGCCCATATTTCCCTTGGACACACGAATATTGCAAATGCCTTCCTAAAACAAAGAGCCAGAGGGTTGGATATGCAACTGTTTGGTATGATCATTTTTATTATCACTATCATTAGGGAGGTCCGGAGAAAGTAGCACTGCATATCTCTTGAGATAATGATTCTCCTCTGAGCAGCAGGACATCCATTCATGCAGAGAACAAGAGACTTCAAGGAGAAAAGCTAATTTTCCTAGGGAAGAGGACTACTGCTCCTTCAGGAGCTCTGGAGGGGGGAATCAGACACCTCCTCCTCCTCCAGTGAACAAATACCGTTTGAGTTTCCTTCCATAGAGCTCTCCCAGTTATTGCCTCACAGAACCTCAGTGAGGTAGGAAGAGAGATTTGCCTCTAATTTAAAGATGGAGAGACAGGCCTAGAGCTATTCCCCAATTTGCTCCAGCTCCTGCTCATTAATAGTACGGCCTAGCAGAGAGACTACAGGCCTAGGAGTCAGAGGACCTGAGTTCTATCCCACCTCTGCCACTTGTCTCCTGTGTAACCTTGGGCAAGTCACCTCACTCCTCTGTGCCTCAGTTACCTCAGCTGTAAAATGGGGATCAATCCTCAGAGCCCTTTTTGGGACAGGGACTGTGTCCAACCTTATTGTCCGTATCCAGCCCGGCACTTAGTACAGTGCTTGGCACATAGTAAGCACTTAAAAATACCATGAAAAAAAAAATAAGGACTCAGAGACATGAGGAGAGCTGGATTAGTGCAGTAGTTTTGGGTCCATCCTCTGGGGTCCTTCTATTAATAATAATAATGATGGCATTTATTAAGTGCTTACTATGTGCAAAGTACTGTTTTAAGTGCTGGGGAGGTTACTAGGTGATCAGGTTGTCCCATGGCGGGAAGCACAGTCTTAATCCCCATTTTACAGATGAGGTAACTGAAGCACAGAGAAGTTAAGTGACTTGTCCAAAGTCAGATGGCTGACAAGTGGCGGAGCCGGGATTCGAACCCATGACCTCTGACTCCAAAGCCCATGCTCTTTCCACTGAGCCATGCTTCTTTTATTGATTGTTATTATCACTGCTTCTCCTCAGAAGTGGGGTCAATGCTCCCTAGTTGGTTCCTTGTCTCCAGGTTAACAGGAACCTTGAAAAGCTGATGTTTCTACTTCATCACTGCCCACTCACAAGAGAAAGATTCCCCCAGAACAGAGTAGCATTTCAGCAGGCAGGAAACAGGATGTGCTGCGTTAGATTTTTCCCTCTCACATCACACCTCTCCTCACACTAAATCCCAATCCAGGTTTTAACCTCTGTTCAGGCGGAAGTTCCCGCTCCTGATTAACTCTGCTTTTCCTCTCAGGAGGGTCTTTCCCTCCAGCTTCGGGGAACCCATAAATCAACATCGCTCCCCTTCACTCTCTTACACCCATTTCCTTTAGTGTTCCATAGGGCTAACCTGTCAGACTTGTTCCTTATTTGTCTGAAGCTTGGGGCTTCCAGGGGCATTTTCCAAAATAGTCCCCAAAGCTCTGAAGGGCATGGATTGCTCTTCTCAATTTCCACAAGGAGAGCTGAGGGGAAATAAAGTCAAGTGATTCACCTCACTTCATTCAGTGAGTCAAGGGTCCAGCTGGTATTAGAATACCACATTAGCCTCCTAACCAGGTTATAGCCTGGCTTCCCTGGGAGATAAAAACAGGGAGACACAGAGGAAATAAAGATCCACAAAATAAAGTATCTGGCTTGGAAATGCTCTCTTTTATTGATCAACTAATGGACTACTCTGACAGGTGGGTGGTTTGGCTGATCTGCTCATTTGAACTGATGCAGCAAGCTCCTATTCATCAGGCCAGGAAAAACATTAAATAGGTAGTGTCGAGGAACAACCTTGAGGAAAGCAAAGGTCTGAGACATTCTCAAAGCACTCTTTTACTGCCCACCAAAATCTCTCTTGATTAAGATGATCAATATTCTGGTCACCCTGTGTTGGGGTTATGATTAAATAATTATAGTTAAGCACTTACTGTATGCCAAGCACTGTTTTAAGTGCTGGGGTAGAGACAAGTTAATTGGGCTGGACAGAGTCCCTTTCCTACATGGGGCTCACACTCTAAATCCCCATTTTAAAGATGATTATCGAGGCCAAGAGAAGAGAAGCGACTTGTCCAAGATCACGTGGCAGACAAGTGTCAGAGCTGAGACTAGAATCCGGGTCCTTCTGACTCCCAGCCCGTGCTCTCGTTACTAAGCCATGCTGCTTCTCGAGGAGGTAAGACCTGAGGGGACAAGAGCGAGGAGGGGCAGAGAAAGCCAGAAAGCAGGAGAAGAGAGAGAATGGGGTAAGAAAGGCAATCACTACTGTCTTGGTGATCTTCTACTCCTGCTGCCCATACCCTAGCAGCAACTATGCTTCCTGGCCCTGGATGGGTCATTTGAGACAGGATGTTGCCACTCTCAAGTAACCTCAGCACAGGAGAGTAGTTCCTGCTCAGCACTGCGGTCTGGTGCCACCCAATTTCACTGCTGTCTCCTCCTTCTCCCCTGCCCCTTCTCCTGCTCCTACATAGGAAGGGAGATGTATATACCAGTGAATTTACATCGGTCAGGCAGATTTTTTAAAGGACCAACTCTCAAATTTTGGGACTATCCCATTGAAACCGGGATGTTGGTCACCTTATTTACGCTATTTGTTAAGCGCTCTCTATGTGTCAAGCATTGTTCTAATCTCTAGGGCACATATAAGGTTGGACACGGTCCCTGTCCCTGTCTCACATGGGGTTCACTGTCTTAATCCCCATTTTACAGATGAGGTAACTGAGGCACAAGATCACACAGCAGACAAGTGGCCAAGTTGGGATTAGAACCTAGGTCCTCTGACTCCCATGCCCATGCTCTTTCCTCTAGGCCACACTGCTTGGTCCTCCTTTCCATACCCCACTATCACTGTTACCCTCTTCTGCTGACCCCTCAAGGAATCCTTCTTCATTCAATTGTATTCATTGAGCACTTACTTTGTGCAGAGCACTGTACTTTCTGACACCTCACCCTTGTCCTTTCCTTCAAAATCTTCTGTCACCTTTCCCTTGTCCTTTCCTTCCACATGTGTGCTCTTCCCCACCATTGGGACTCCCAGCTTCTTCCTCAAATCCGACCTCCTTAAACGAGACTTCCCTGATCAATCTCCCAGCATTAATAGTTCCATTAGGAAACTCTAGCACTTACAAAACTTATTTTTATACCCATCCTCAGCACTTGTGTATGTATGTGTATGCAGTGATTTATTTCAGCTACTATATTTGCAAATAATAATAATAATAATAATGGCATTTGTTAAGTGCTTACTAAGTGTCAAGCACTTTTCCCAGCACTGGGGTAGATACAAGGTAATCAGGTTGTCCCATGTGGGGTTCACAGACTTAATCCCCATTTTACAGATGAAGTAACTGAGGCACAGAGAAGTTAAGTGACTTGCCCAAAGCCACACAGCTGACAAGTGGCGGAGCCGGGATTAGAACTCATAATGACCTCTGTCTCCCAAGCCTGTGCTCTTGCTAAAAGGCCATGCTGCTTCTGAATACTTTTATGTCTTCTTCCCCACATACAATGCATGTTCCTTGAGGGCAAGGAATGTGTTATTTGGTTTTTCCGAACATCCAAGAGTCTAGTATTATGCACTACACACATATTGGGTTTTCATTTTTTATGGTATTTGTCAAGCACTTACTATGTGCCAGGCAGTATTCTAAGTGCTGGGGTATATGCAAAGTAATCAGATTGGACTCTGTCCCACATGGCATTCCTGGTCTTAATCCCCATTTTATAGATGAGGTAAATGAGGCACAGAGAAGTGAAGTGACTTGTCCAAGGTCACACGGAGCAGGCAAGTGGCGGAGCCAGGATCAGGACCCAGGTCTTTCTGACTCCCATGTTCATGCTCTATCCATTAGGCTATGCTGCTTCTCTAAATACGTCAATAAATACTATTTCCTATCCTAGGCTCTCTGCCAACTTTAGCATTATAGCCAACAAGAATGTGAATGCTAAAATGGCCATTTTGTATGTTGCATAGAATAAGACAGCAGAGCCAATCTTCACATTAAATGCTTGACAAGGAATGGAATATAACCATTGGTAGCTTCATCTTCAAGCCCAAACATGGCTTGAAATATTATATAGGAATCAGAAGATTCTGATCTCTTCACTCCTTCAGCTCTCTGGATGGAAAGGAAAGGCATTTACAATCTTTATTTTATGTTTCACATGTCACTGATTCCTGCATGCAGTAAAAGGAAAGGAAAAGGAGGGAAGGGATGAGTAAAATTGGATAAGTGCCTTGGATATTTTTAAGACAAAGGAAGAAGAAAATCCTTACGTGCTGCACTGACTTTTCCAATGCAGCATCAGAAAGGCTCTCTAATCCATACGGCATTGCCTAATTGGATGAAGTTTGCCCTGCATTTTGTTGTATTTTAAGTGATCTCCTCTGAACGAAGCTGCACTGAACCATTAAATAAGGCTTTTAGAGAAGTTGCTTTTAGATGCCCGGTGGCAAATTATGCATTACCGCTGCTCTAAATGCTTTTGGGGGTTGTTTCTTTTTTCTTTATGGAACTTGTTAAACACCTACTATGTGCCAAGCACTGGGGTAGATTCAAGATAATCAGGTTGGACACAGTCTCTGTCCTACATGGAGCTCATTGTCTAAATAGGAGGGAGTAGGAGGGAGAATGATTTAATCCCTATTTTACAAATGAAGAAGCTGAGGCACAGAGAAATTAAATGAGTTGCCCAGGGTCACATAGCAGACAAGTGGCAGAGCTGGCACTAGAACCCAGATCCTCTGACCCCCCAGGCTCGTGCTCTCTCTGCTAACTCCTCACCCTCGGCTTCAAGGCTCTCCATCACCTCGCCCCCTCCTACCTCACCTCCCTTCTCTCCTTCTATAGCCCAGCCCGCACCCTCCACTTCTCTGTCGCTAATCTCCTCACCATGCCTCGTTCTCACCTGTTCCGCCATCGACCTCCGGCCCACATCATCTCCCTGACCTGGAATGCCCTCCCTCCCAACATCCGCCACGCTAGTTCTCTTCCTCCCTTCAAGGCCCTATTGAGAGCTCACCTCCTCCAGGAGGCCTTCCCAGACTGAGCCCCCTCCTTCCTCTCCCCTTCCTCCCCCTCTCTATCCCCTGCACCTTACCTCCTTCCCTTCCCCACAGCACCTGTATATATGTATATATGTTTGTACATATTTATTACTCTATTTTACTTGTACATATCTATTACATATCTATTCTATTTATTTTATTTTGTTAATATGTTTGGTTTTGTTTTCTGTCTCCCCCTTCTAGACTGTGAGCCCACTGTTGAGTAAGGACCATCTCTATATGTTGCCAACTTGTACTTCCCAAGCTCTTAGTACAGTGCTCTGCACACAGTAAGCGCTCAATAAATATGATTGATTGATTGATTGATTGCTAGGTTACATTACTTCCTTCCAGTTCTGCGATAAGCAATGTGTGGGCTACATAGAGCTACTGCTGAACCAAGCTAAGAACAGGAAGGAACAGCTTACTGCATTAGATATAGGAGAGGGAAGAGTGTTAGCTTGTGTGAGCCAGAAGAAATTGAGGAGTTTATCAGCAACCTTGCCTGAGCTCATTTCTTGTCTTTGGCTCATTTTTTGTATTTGCATCACTTATGCCCCACCTCACTGATCTTCCCTTCCCATAACTCTCACTTCTGCCGACTCAGCTCCTAGAAATTCCAAATTAGTGGGAGAAAAGTGGGAGGGAAGAATACAAACTCTGGAACATCACATCTGATAGACCACTACTCTCCCTATTTTCAAAGTCCTACTAAATGAACAATAGAAATAGTAATAATAATTATGATAATATTTATTAAGGGCTTACTGTGCTTCACGTTCTGTTCAAAGAGCTGGGTTAGCTACAAGTTAATCAAGTTGGACACAGTTCCTATCCCAAATCAGGCTTATGGCCTAAGTAGGAGGCAGGTCAGATATGGAATCCCCATTTTACGTATGAGGAAACTGAGGCTCAGATAAGTGAAGTGACTTGCCCAAGGTCATGCAAGCAGACAAGTGATAGAGTTGGGATTAGATCTCAGGTCTTCTGACTCCCGGGCCTGTGCTCTTTCCAATAGGTCACACTGTTTCCCTAAAATCCTAACCTCTCCTCCTTTCCTGACTAATGTTTTGTAACCCCACTCTCTTTCCATGCTACTGCCTCACCTATGCACTTATATCAATCAATAAATCATATTTACTGAGCACCTAACGTGTGCAGAGTATTGTACTAAGTGCTTGGGAGAGTACAGTATAACAATATAAAAGACACAGTTCCTGCCCACAACAAGCTTACAGTCTAGAAGGGGAGACCGACATTAAACAATCAATGGTGTTTACTGAGTGCTTACTATGTGCAAAAAACTGTACTAAGCATTTGGGAAAGTACAATAATGCAACAGAATTGGCAGACACATTCCCTGCCCATAATGAGCTTACATAAGTTATGGATATGTCTATAAGTGCTTTAGAGATGAAGGAAGGGGGTGAACAAAGAGAGCAAAATAGGGCGACACAAGAGGGAGTGGGAGAAAAGGGAATGAGGACTCAGTCAGGGAAGCCTTCTTGGAGGAGATGTGCCTTCCATAAGGCTTTTAAGGGAGATAAATTATCTGTCTGATATGAAGAGGGAGGATATTCCAGGCCAGAGTCAGGCTGTGGGCGGGAGGTCGGCAGTGAGATAGCTGAGACTGAGGTATAGTGAATAGGTTGGGAGAGGAGTGACGTATGTGGGTTGGGTTGTAGTAGGAGAGCAAGGAGGTGAGGTCAGAGGGGTTAGGTGATTAAGTGCTTTAAAGCTGATGGTAAGAAGTTTCTGTTTGATATGGAGGTGGATGGGCAACCACTGGAGGTTCTTGATTAGTGGAGAAACATGGACTGAACATTTTTGTAGAGAATGATCCAAGCAACAGAGTGAAGTAAGGACTTGAGTAGGGAGAGACAGGAGACAAGGAGGTCAGCAAGGAAGTTGATACAGTAATCAAGGGCAGGATGAGTGATTGTATTAAGGTGGTAGCAGTTTGGATGGAGAGGAAAGGGCAGATTTTAGTTATGTTGTGAAGGTGGGAATGACAGGATTTAGTGATGGATTGAATATTGATTGAAAATGTGGGTTTAATGAGAGGCAGGAGGTAAGGATAATGTTGAGGTAAGGGGCTTGTGAGACAGGAAAGATGGTGGTGCCATCTACAGTGATGGGGAGGTCGGGGGAAGGACAGGGTTTGGGTGGGAAGATAAGGATTTCTGTTTTGGACGTGTGAAGTTTGAAGTGATGGCTGGACATCCAAGGAGAGATGCCTAAATCTCTAAATGTCTAAATCACTCAAATCTCATTCCTTATAGTAGGTACCCTCCTCCCTGTACCCAGCACTGATGTATGTATCTTTAACTCAGTAGCTCCTTCCTACCAGTAATTTATTCAGTGCTTGTCTCCCCAACTTGACTGTAAGCTGCTTGGAGGCAGGGATCATATCTATTAATTCAATAGTACTCTCCCACACACTTTAAAAAGTGCCCTACATGGTGTCAGTTCTCTTATACATAGCACTGATTGACTGACAGATTGATTCTGCATTGCAAAGAAAAAGACGATGAGTGGTGCAGTTTAATGTCATTCAGCAGCTTAAAGGAAAATCTGAAGTATATTCCATGCCTGTCCAGCCCCAAATAAAGCCCAAATGTGCCCCTAGCAAGCAAATTTATCAGAGGCTTGGTGTCAGAGGAAGTACACAGTTGTTAGCACTAACATTTTGATGCTTTCTGGACTCTCCCCGCTCCACACTTAAAAAGAACATAAAATAACTGAAGTGATGTTTGCCCTTAAAAATGCCCATTTGGTGACTTCCCAGGAAAGAGACTCATTCGTCCTCATTACCAGGGGGCTGGTTACCCGGCTTTGAGTTTACTTCACTGTTTACGTTTGAAGACAAAAATCATCAGGTCATGGTGGGAGGCAGGAAGAGGGACAGATCTTGGGAGACCCCAGGGTAAAAGGCCAACCTGAAATCAAAGAGAAAGATGACAGTTCACCCTCCTCCTTTCCCCTAGTCAATGGTAGGGTTAGGGTTAGAGTTAGTTCTCCTAGTGGAGAAACAGCAGAGCCTAGTGGAAAGAGTTCAGGCCTGAGAGTCACAGGACCTGGGTTCTATTCCCGGGCTCTGCCATTTGTTTGCTGTGTGACTTTAGTCAAATCACTTTACATCTCTGTGCCTCAGTTTCCTCATCTGTGAAATGGGGATTCAAAACCTGACCTCCCCCTTAAGCTATGGGCACCAAGAGGGACCTCATTATTAAGCGTCTATCCCAGCACTTAGTACAGTGCTTAATAAATGCCACAGTTACTATTAGTAGGAACAATGGCATCTATTAAGCACTTACTGTGTGCTGAGCAATGTAATGAGCACTGGCAAAAATGTACAGGTGGGAACTCAATCAATGAATCAGTGGTTTTCATTAAGCTCTTACCATGTACAGAAAACTGTAATTAAGACTGTGAGCCCAATGTGGGACAACGTGATTACCTTGTATCCCCCCCACTGCTTAGAACAGTGCTTTGCACATAGTAAATGCTTAACAAATGCTATTGTTATTATTATTATTATTGGGAGAGTACAATACAACAGAGAGAGTTGGCAGGCATGTTTCCCGCCCACCAGGAACTGAGAGTCTAAAGGAATTTGGGTTGATCCCTATTCCTCATGGATCCCTTAATTCCTAGGAGGCTGGAACAATTCTGGGCTAGTCCTGAGGATCATGAACTACCGTAGAACAGATCTTTAAAGCCTCTGAAAAACCCACCCTAGCCAATTAATAATAATAATAACGATGGAATTTGTTAAGTGCTTACTATGTGCCAAATAGTGTTCTAAACTCAAGGGTAGATACAAGGTAATTAGGTTATCCCATGTGGGGCTCACAGTCTTTATCCCCATGTTACAGATGAGGGAACTGAGGCCCAGAGAAGTTAAGTGACTTGCCCAAAGTCACACAGCTGACAAGTGGCAGAGCTGGGATTAGAACCCACAACCTCTGACTCCCAATCCTGGGCTTTTTCCACTAAGCCGTGCTGATTCCACCTCCCTGGATCTTTTATCTCACCAGCCACCAAGTTAATTACTTCTACCCAATGATTCCTTTTATTTTGCATTTATTTAGTCAAATTTTGCTTGCATTTGTTGTTTTCTGTTTCATCTATGAGAAGCAGCATGATCTAATGGTTAGAGCCTGGGCCTGGGAGCCAGAAGGACCTTGGCTCTAATCCTGGCTCTGCCACTTGTCTGCTCAGTGACCTTGGGCAAGTCAGAGGTCATGGGTTCAAATCCCGGCTCCTCCACTTGTCAGCTGTGTGGCTCTGTGCCTCAGTTACCTCATCTGTAAAATGGGGATGAAGACTGGGAGCCCTCCATGGGACAATCTGATCACCCTGTAACCTCGCCAGAGCTTAGAACAGTGCTTTACATATAGTAAGCACTTAATAAATGCTATTATTATTATTATTATTATTATTATCTGTGTTGCAGTTACCTCATCAGTAAAATGGGGACTAATATTGTGAGCCCCATGTGGGATGTGGACTGTGTTCAACCTGAGATCTACCTCAGTGCTTAGAACAGTGTTCAGTAAACACTCAATAAATAATGAGTGAATGAATGATTGAACAGTGCCTGGCACATAGTAAGTGTTTAACAAACATCAGTATTTATTTTTTTATTCTATTCTTTTCCTTTTGTTAAATTTGTAGGGATACCACATGGATCTGCCTGCTTCCCTAAATTACAATGTAAGTCCCCCAAGGACAAGGATTGTGTCTTCTATTTCACTGTAGCTCCCAGGCCCCTAGTTCAGCACTTCGTCACATTAGGTGCAGCGTGTATACCAATGATAATAATAATAATGATTATGGTATTTGTTAAGTGCTTACTCTGTGCCAGGTACTGTATTAAGTGCTGGGATAGATATAAGGAAATCAGGTTGGACACAGTCCCTGTCCCACGTGGAGCTCACAGACTTAATCCCCATTTTATAGATGAGGTAAGTGAGGCACAGAGAAGTAAAGTGACTTGCAGAAGGTCATGCAACAGACAAGTGGCGGAGCCGGGACTAGAACCCATGAAGTCCTCACTCCCAGGCCCATGCTCTATCTACTGTGTGGTGACGAAGGTGATGCTGCTGCTGCTGCTGATAATAGTAATAATAATGATAATGTGTTAAGCACTTACTATGTTCTAAGCATTGTACTAAACACTGGGGTACATGCAAGATGTACCTGCCCATATGGGGCTCACAGTAGTAGGTGGGAGAACCGGTACTGAATTCCCATTTTGCAGACAAGGAAACTGAGGTACACAGAAGTTAAGCAATTTGCCCAAAGTCACCCAGCAGGCAAGTGGTGGAGCAGGATTAGAACCCAGGTCCTCTGACTCCCACTCTGAACCAAGCCCCATGCCTTCCCTAGGGTGGGCTCAGGTAAAAGAGAGTCTCTAAGCCATTTGTCTTTATGGACTGGAAATTCAGGGAACAGAGCATAATTGCCCAATGTCCACCTTAGATAGTTATAACAATAAGTAACAGATGTGGAATTTTAAAGCACTTATTAGGCTCTGTGCTAAGCATGGGGGTAAATACAAGATAAACAGATTAATCATCGTCTCTGCCCCACATGGGACTCAGAGTCTAAGGGTGAGGGAGAACAGGTATTTATTCCCTATTTTGCAGATGAGGAAACTGATGCACAAAGAAGTTAAGTGACATGCTCGAGGTCACCAGCAAGCAAGTGGGGGAGCCGGGATTAGATCCTGGGTCTCCTGGCCCCCAGTGCAGACCTCGGAGGAAATCACTGTTTGACCAAACCACAGTCTGGTTCTACCAAACAAGCCAATGGACAAGGATGGTATGGGCATTATTGGCCAGTTGAGTGAAGCTTGGTCTGAGCGTGTTTGGGTTCAGGTGGTGGATAATAATAATAATGATGGCATTTATTAAGTGCTTACTATGTGCAAAGCACTGTTCTAAGTGCTGGGGAGGGGTACAAGGTGATCAGGTTGTTCCACGGGGGGCCTCACAGTCTTAGGCCCATTTTACAGATGAGGTAACTGAGGCCCAGAGAAGTGAAATGACTTGCCAAGTCACACAGCTGACAATTGGTGGAGCTGGGATTTGAACACCTGACCTCTGACTTCAAAGCCCGTGCTCTTTCCACTGAGCCACGCTACTTCTCCAGATGAGAGGTCAGAAGGTGCTTTATTAGAAACATTCATGCATTCATTCATTCGATCATATTTATTGAGTGCTTACTGTGCACAGAGCATTGTACTAAATGCTTGGGAGAATAAAATACAACAATAAATGGGCATATTCCCTGCCTACAACGAGCTTACACTCTAGATGAGGGAGACACACTTCAATGCAAATGGATAAATTACAGATATCTACATAAGAGAAGCAGCGTGGCTCAGTGGAAAGAGCCCAGGCTTGGGAGTCAGAGGTCATGGGTTCTAATCCTGGCTCTGCCAATTGACAGCTGTGTGACTTTGGGCAAGTTGCTTGACTTCTCTGAGCCTCAGTTCCCTCATCTGTCAAATGGGGATGAAGACTGTGAGCCCCACGTGGGACAACCTGATCACCTTGTACCCCCTCCCCAGCTTGTAGAACAGTGCTTCACACATAGTAAGTGCTTAAGAAATGCCATTATTATTATTATTATTATTATAAGTTTCCTGGGGCTGGGAGGGGGGAAGAACAAAGGGAACAAGTCAGGGTGATGCAGAAGGGAGTGAGGGAAGGAAAAAAGGGGAACTTAGTTGGAGAAGTCTTCCCGGATGAGATGTGCCCTCAACAAAGCTTTGAAGAAGGGGAGAATAATTGTCTATCAGATTTGAGGAGGGAGGGTGCTCCAGGCCAGAGGTAGGACATGGACTATGGGTCAGCAGTGCTAGACAGGTGAGATCGAGGCACAATGAGAAGGTTAGCACTAGCATCTACTAACCAAAATGTAGCATGGGACGGCTGAGCTGTGGACAGTTGGGAAACAGCAGCAGCTGTCAGAACAGCCTGGTGAGCAGCTGTCAGGAACTGGGGCAAGGTTTCAGGGCACATTCTCAGGAAAATGAGGATGCTCAGGGGCAGCCTGGACCAAGGTGCCAGAAAATGCCACAGCACAACAATTGATGGTCCCTCCCTGCCCAGAATGGTGAGGGAGTTAGGAGTAAGGTCTGCCTTTTGAGACTTGCCTGCATGCACAGCTAACAATTCACTGTCAGAAATATCAGCCTTGAATTTAAAGGGCATAGTACTACCCTATCTGTTTTCTCTCCTTCTCTCTTTCTCTCCCTATAAGTGTCATCACCAGCATATGTTGCTCAGCAGAGATCAGAAATCAGATTTTCATCCCAGATCCCAGCTAAAGTCCTAACTGGCAGAAGTTTCTAATCTTCTAAGTGTCTAATTCACTAAATATGAGCTCCCCTTCTCTGCCACCCGCTGCCCGAAACTCAGGGAGAAATCAATTTTTTGTCCTTCATTTAAAAACCGAACCCCACATGATTTAACTCACTCTCGAGCTAAACTTCGCAAAGGTCTGTTGCGAAGGCCTATTTGTGCAAACTTTACTTCAAAAACTGCAGGGAACAACCACTGAAGATTCAGTCGACAAACACACTCTCTTTTGTCCATGACTTACTGCTTCCACCACCAAAAGGCTTTGTAAAACAGCACATACAGGGTCAACATAGCCATGCCATTCAAATGAAAAAATCTGCATGTGAAAGATCCAGCCTATAGAGAACCCCACACACTCAAAACAGTTTGGCCCAGAGAATAAAAATCTTTTCCAAACATCATCTTCTCAGTGTGTGACCTGAAAACTAATGGAAAGGGGAACGGAAAGGCATTCTGGGATCCGGTGTACAGGGACAGATGAGATTTGGTGATAGCTGGGCTCTCCCTATTTATGTTTTTGAGTTTCAACCATAGAGTGCTACTCCCTCCCCACGCCTCTCCCTCCTGCACAGGAAAGGAAGAAATAGCTCTCAAAGGAGCAAAGGGGTTAAGGGGGCATTCAGGTCAGGAGGGGTCTCAGCAAGAATTTGGCTCATGCCTGCTCTCTCTGCTTCTGCGAGCACCTAGATTTGTGGTTGCCTGTCAAGACCAGGTTCAGTCTGTCAGTCAGCGGTACGGATATCTATGCTTGGCTCAGCTTCTGGCCTCTTCTGGGAAACCCCTTCTTGAGTGTCTGTCTCTCTGTGGGCCTTCTGAATCTGAAACATATTTCAAGCTGCTCTGGGAGGAATGAGAGAAGGAGGGATGGGAAGGGTAAGAGAAGTGCGGAGGTGGAGACCCCTTCAAGCTTGATTCCTGAGGTAAAAAACACTCAGTTCCTTCCTCTGTATGTCCTTCTCACAGTGCTGTGAAGGAGGTAGAGTCAAGTGTTCAGCTTATTCCTAGAGGAAGGAGTTCTCTCCTTGCCAAGTTTTGCCAGTAGATCAGCACAGGGCAGGGAATGTGTTTGTTTATTGCTATATTGTACTCTCCCCGGCGCTTAGTACAGTGCTTTGCACACAGTAAGCATTCAGTAGGTATGATTGACTGACATGTAAGGAAACAATTGTCCAGTTGAGTTGAAAACACGAGGTGATGAGAGAACCATAGCCCATTGAACCTGGAGATGAAATCAACACCCAGCTCAAATCACGGACCTCACCCAGCACCCAGGCAGAAAATGAAATTATGTCCCATCATGCAGGTGCTTTAATCGATCAGGGGTATTTATTGAGCACTCTCTGTGTGGAAAGCACTGTACTAAACACTTGGGAAAGCACGGCATGATAGAGTTGATAGCTGCCACTCTTGACCACAAGGAGTTTAAAGTGCCAAACCTGCCCAGAGAGCTACCCAAAGGTTCACTCAATGGCAAAGTGGGATCTTATTTGGGCTGTTTGTTCCATTATGATATTGTGTCAAAATCAGATTTTAGAAAAAGAAGTAGAAAAAAGAAACATTTGAGAGACCTGTAAATTGGGAAAGAAAGCACAGGGTTGTAATTTCCTACATCTCTTCATGGGGAATTCCCAGGAATCTCTGACCATTCTCTACTGTTAGACTGATGGATTTGTCAGAATCTTTGAAAAACTGAACAGTGCCCAAGCCCCTATCTAGAAGCCACACCCTGAGAAGCCCTGTGGCCCGCATTTATGTGAGCTCCTGAAGCTTTTTTCTTAAAACTCACTGGATGAGAACAAGGTTCTTCCATGTGTAAAATTCTTAATTATGCTTTTAGAACAAGGGAGAGTCTCAGGGAACTGCATTTTAAAATATTGCATTTTAATGCCTCTCAAATGTAAAATTAGGTGATGAGTCCTGAATTTAAAAACATCCTTTCAAAGCCTCTAATGTTTCAAAATGATTATTTACTAAAAGGATCGCAACAGGAGGAGAGTTGGTAGGCAGGAGATAGTTACACAGCAAGGACAGTTGTTTCACTTGGTTTTTCTTATGGACTAAACTTAGCATCTGCTTTGATGGTGGGGAATTTAGTGTTTAAAACCCTGACCTTTGCAAGTCCAGTTTAAATCTCCCAAGGTCAATTTCCCTCTCCTGTTGCTGGTAACCCAGCAATGGGGTCCGAACCTAAACTTCTGATCACTGGCAAGGCCAATCCCCCAACTGGCCACTTAAACACTTGTGTATCACAACTAATGGGCTTTTATTTTTTAATGATATTTGTTAAACACTTACTATGTGCCAAGCACTGTACTAAGCTCTGGGGGAAATGAGTTGGACACAGTCTCTGTCCCACATAGGACTCACAATCTTATGATACCCATTTTAGAGGTGAGGTAAACTGAGGCACAGAAAAAAGTGATGTGACTTGCCAGGGTTTATACAGCAGGCATGAGGCAGAGCTAGGATTAGAACACAGGCCCATGCTCTATCCACTAGGTCATGTTGCTTCCTCCCATGCTTAATACCTGCCTATTGCCTGTCTACTTGTTTTGTTTTGTTGTCTGTCTCCCCGCTTCTAGACTGTGAGCCTGTTGTTGGGTAGGAATTGTCTCTATCTGTTGCTGTATTGTACTTTCCAAGCGCTTAGTACAGTGCTCTGCACGCAGTAAGTGTTCCACAAATATGACTGACTGAATGAATGAATACCTCCCGTAGCCCTTTTTTATGGTATTTGTTAAGTCCTTACTATATGCCCGACCCTGTACTAAATTCTGGGTTGGATTCAAGATAATCAGGTTGAACACAGTCCATGTCCCACATGTGGCTCTCAGAATTACTTCCCATTTTGCAGCTGAGATAACTGAGGGATAACTGAGGCCCAGAGCAGACAAGTGGTGAAGCAGGGATTAGAACCCAGGTCCTCTGACTCCTAGGTCCACTAGACCATGTTGCTTCCTCCCATGTTGAATACCTCCCATAGTCCTTATGTACATTTCTTACATCGTCCCGTACTTAAACTCTAACTCTTATACAACACCCCTTTCCTTTCTTCCTCCTATCTGTACCCTAGCATCTGTCCCCCATTCAATATTGTAACTCCTTGAAGGCAGGAATACTGTCTACAATCTCTATCGTACTCTCCCATGTGCTTAATACAGTGCTGTGCACACTGTAGATGCTCAGTGTCTGGCATACAGTAAGCACTTAACAAATGCCATTATTATTATTATTATTTATTGATTGAGTCAGAATAATGACATTTAGTGAGGTCTCGCTTTGGGCAGTATACTGTATTAGGTGCTTCAGAAGTACAGAATAAAATGATCCTTTCCTGATTTAATGAGTGATGGTAGGGGGAAACCTTAGTTATTAACCCTTTGGAAAACGGGAAGTAGGTTCTTTCAATCAATCAATCAAATTTATCGAGGACTTACTGTGTGCAGACCACGGTACTAAGCTCTTGGTAGAGTATAATAAAACAGAATTGGTGGACACGTTACCTGCCCACAGTGAGCTATTTAGACAAATTGAAAAAAATGTCTCTTCAAAGACACTATGAAAATCAGTAGATAAGATCTGGATAAGGAACTTAGAGACTGAAAAGCAAATGCTGTAAATTGAGTTTGTGGAAAGACTGTCTAGACTCAAGGCCAGACCTGGTGCCCACAGAGGACCAGAGCTGACTATGAATCAGTAGTGTCATGCTGTCATTAAACAGATCTGTGTGTCCTTTTTGAAGACCAGCAAAAGCAATTAAAGAAGGGAAAAATAAGACCCAGGAAGGGAAAAAAAAGCATAAGCGACTGGAGTTGTTTCACTTAGTGAAAAAAAATGTCTTCACTGCCTCCAATGATAGGAAGAGTTTCAGTGGGAGGTTATGTTGGCCCATTGTTCTCCAGGAATAGAGTGCTAAACGAGAAGAAAAAAAAGAAAACATCAATGATGGAGAGGGTCTGGTTGGGCATAGTGGAAAGAGCAGGGGCCTGGAAATCAGAGGACATGGGTTCTGGCTCTGCCCCTTGTCTGCTGTATGACCTTGGTCAAGTCACTTCACTTCTCTGTGCCCCAGTTTCCTCCTATTTAGACTGTGAGCTGCATATGAAAGGACTGTATCCAACCTGATTATCTTGTATCTACCCAGCACTTAGTACAGTGACCATCACACAGTAAGTGTTTAACAAGTGTGATAATAATAATAACAACAGTAATGATGATAATCATAAAGTAATAGTAATAATGATAATCAACCGGCTTGGGTGGTTCGGAAATTCACTTCCCTGGATGGCTCTTATGACCCTGTAAGCTTCCTCCAGCTCAGGGAGTCTGAGTCAATCTCAGTGCATTTTTGGAACTCTAATGGCAGTGTTTGTAATTCAGCCCAAATTTCTGAGGTCTGGCTGCTTACGTAGATTAGGCAAGATTCTGGTTATTCAGCAACCAACTGAAGTTGTGGAAAGCTTTACATTAAAAATCAATAGGAAAGGCTTTCCTTTTGTTTGTTGAGACTGTGTCCATTTCATGTTGCCTTATAGACAGACTGCTCTCAGAACCCTTGGGGTGGCGGGAAGTGTATTGTTTCAGGAAAGAACAGGAGAGGCCAGGAGGGACGTTGTCAATCTGGATGTATGACCTGGCTGATCTCATTCTGGAGTCTTGGGTCTGAAGAAATCTTGGACTTGTGTCAGGGCCATCTCATATTGGCAAATTGTACCATATTTTTTCACTGGGAAGTGGTCAGAAATGTCCTGGACTGCAATTTTCTTGTGAATTTATCCTTAAACAATAATAATAATAATAATGATAATGGTGATGGCATTTGTTAAGCACTTACTATACGCCAGGCACTGTACTAAGAGCTGGGGTGTAAAGAAGCAAATTCATTCATTCATTCAATTGTATTTATTCATTCATTCAATCGTATTTATTGAGCGCTTACTGTGTGCAGAGCACTGTACTAAGCACTTGGGAAGTACAAGTTGGCAACATATAGAAATGGTCCCTACCCAACAACGGGCTCACAGTCTATCAGGTTGACACAGTCCCCGTCCCACGTGGGGCTCACAGTCTCAATCCCCATTTTCCAGATGAGGTAACAGAGAAGTGAAGCGACTTGCCCAAGGTCACACAGCAGCTGAGTGGCAGAGCGGGGATTAGAACCCATGACCTTCTGACTTCCAGACCTGGGCTGTAGCCACCACACCGTGCTGCTTATGAATGTATAATGTCTAAGAGTGGGAAATTAAAAAAAAAAAATCGAATGTCCAGTTTAATCCTCGCTTGAACTTTGGTAGGGAAAAAAATGAGACAGAAAATTCCAACGGGAAAGCCCTTAGTAAACACAAAGCGGTCCAGTTATTATCATAAAAATGGAAGAAAATTTAGAAACATCATTTACAAGAATTCTTTGTCAGCATTTAATTGTGTTACATCTTCTGTTCTGTGAATATTAATTTTTTGGCTAGCTAAAAGAAGCACAGAGGGAATTCCTGATGAAGATGCCTTTGAAATCAATTCCTGTGGTGGATACAGAAACTTGTGGCTGGAAATGATTCTGAAACACTTCAGCCCAGGAGAGAGTGGCTCCGAGTGTGTTCTTCTGAAGTACTCAATTCCAAAATTAATTATGTGAGGTTGATCAGCTGGGTAGACTGTATGCTGATGTGATGATGATGATGGTATTTGTTAAGTGTGCAAAGCACTGTTCTAAGCCCTGGGGAGATTGCAAGGTGATCAGGTTGTCCCATGGGGGGCTCACAGTTTTAATCCCCATTTTACAGGTGAGGTAACTGAGGCACAGAGAAGTGAAGTGACTTGCCCAAAGTCACACAGCTGACAGCTGGTGGAGCCGGGATTTGAACCCATGACCTCTGACTCCAAAGCCTGTGCTCTTTCCACTGAGCCACGCTGCTTCGGAGGTTGTCAGGTTTGACCTGTGACTTTTGTAATAATAACAATTATGATATTTGTTAAGTGCTTACTATGTGCCAGGCACTACACTAGGTGAGGGGTGAATACAAGCAAATCAGGTTGCACACAGTCCCTGTCCCAAGTGGGGCTCACAGTCTCGATCCCCATTTTCCAGATGAGGTCACTGAGGCCCAGAGAAGCTAAATGACTTGCCCAAGGTCACACAGCAGACAAGTGGCAGAGCAGGGATTAGAACCCATGACCTTCCGTCTCCAGGCCCCTGCTCTATCCACTATACCATGCTGCTTCTCAAATAATAATAATGATATTTGTTAAGCGTTTACTATGTGCCAGTCACTGCACTAAGCGCTGGGGTAGATACAGGCAAATCGGGTTGGACACAGTCCCTGCCCCTCTTGGGGCTTAAAGACTCGATCCCCATTTTACAGATCCTCTGAGGCACAGAGAAGTAAAGTGATTTGCCCAAGATCATCCAGCAGACAGTGGCAGATCGGGATTAGAACCCATGACCTTCTGACTCCCATGCCCGTGTGCTATCCCACATGGGGCTCAGAGTCTAAGGGGTTCGGAGAACAGTTAGTGAATTTTCATTTTATAGATGAGGAAATCGAAGCACAGAGAAGTGAAGTGACTCGTCTCAGGTCACACAGCAAGCTAGTGGCAGACCCATAATTAGAACCCAAGTCCCTGCTCTTTCCAGCAGGTCATGCTGTTCCTAGGGATTCATGTAACTTGAGCAATGATGCATTTTCTCATTGGCATAGTAATTTTGTGTTACGAAGACTTTAGTGCAAGGAACAAAAGTATCATTTTTAGGTGTGGCTAGTTACACCTGCTCACTAAACAATTCAGCTGCTCTGGCTGGAAACTGGTGCCCTTCAAGCCATCAATCAATCGATTAATGGTATTACTGAGCACTTACTGTGTGCAGAACATTGTACTAAGCCCTTGGGAGAGTACAATAAAATAGGTTGGTAGATTCAATCCCTGCTGCAAAGTGGTCACTGTCTAGAGGGGGAGACAGTCATGGAAATAAATTACAGATAGAGGAAATAGTAGAGTATAAGGATCTGTACGTAAGTGCTGTGGGGTTGGGGTGAGTATCAAAATGCAATCTGTCTATCAAGCCAAAGCCAAATGATGCGGTGGAAAGAGGGACGTTTTATTCCACTTTGGGCTTTTGCCTTGAGCGACTCCTCGGTGGATTCCTACTGGTTCTGTTTAATTCATGCAAAAGACTTTGTCAACCAGAAAAGTGCAAAAATCAAGTAATCCCCTTGGACCACACAGTAGGTATGAAACTCACCTAGACTTAATTGAGTCACTGAGGCAGACTGAAAATGAAACCACCGATCTGTCACATCTGGTACCAGGGCAGAAGAACAACAGATGACTTAAAACGATACATAGGCCCCTAGGATCACCAGTATATATTTTCCTCTCCTCCCTGTAGTTATAAATATAGCTGGCCCATCCACATGAGCTGATCCACAGCTGTAGTCAGCAGAGACCTAGATTGTCAGTAAGTGATGAGTGTTCTGAGTTCTTGCCTGACTAGAGGGAATCAGTTGGCTCCTGCCGGGCTGGATTGCTTCATCAGATAGTAAGATGAATCCCTTGAGGAGTGAAGATCCAGACCTTATTCAAGGCTTTGGGTTCCCACCTAAACAACCCTGTACTGCCTGAATTAAGTGGTTCTGTCCACAAATGTATCAATTATAGTAATTTGTGGGTTTCACTGAGGTATAATGTATATCAAGCATGTGCCTTGTGTCTCTAAGGCAGAGGAGTCCCCTGGCAGACCTTGTTTTGTAAACTTCAGGCATTTTGTATAAACTTAATAAAGTGTCTATTCAAGTACAGAGAATCCACACTCTTGCATTTACACGTGTTCCCTGACCATTTGTACACACGCACGCACATATCCAGGAATGCACGTGAGTGTCAAGGGAAATTGTACACTCACTCGAATTGGCATTGTTTTATGGAGTGCTATAGTTGGCAAACACCGTTTGCACCTCGGTCTCACTTTTAACGACACTCCATCAGCCCTTCCACAGCGGACGTTATTTCAGAGTATTTTTTTCTGAATTTAGAAAATCTGTTCAGTCAGCCCGAGAAACCTATAACATAGCTTGCCTGCATGTAAAGCCCATTTTCCATTCATTCTGATTTCTCTGGGGTCAAAAGTTCTGATTTTCAAAAGCCAAGCGATCATTTCCTTGTGTTCGCTGCCTGACTGAACCGTTGAGATGAAACGCTGGAAATAAGCCATGGAGGAAAAAATTTAAAAAAGGGATTTTTTTTTGCAGTTCTGGGAAAACCAACACATCGTATCTACCAGTTATTTTTTCTGCCTGGATTCAGCCTTGCTCCAGATCACACACAACAAACCCCTTAATTGTCTTTCCAACAAAACCAGCCAGCAAAGAGCAAACACATTTCTTCCCCGATCTTTACATAGAATGGATCGGAAATGGCATCGAGACTATCTATTTCTTCTCTCTTCCCGAGTCAATCGGCTGCTCTGTCAGCGAGGGGACTTACCGAACAAGGGTAGGATGCAGTCAGGGGCTCTCGCACACAGGAATAGTTGCTCTCTGTAATGAAACAGCAGCTGAAAAGTCTCACTCTTCCAATTGCTATTCAGGTAGTGCATTCTCTGCTTTCTCCAGCTCTGTGAAGGCACAGATGCACAAACACACTGACACGTGCACACACACATATATGCACCCCCACAACTCTTACAGCATAATTAACGGAGAACTCCTTTCTACACATTACAGCAGCAGTTTCTCTATCAGGCTCTTAATGGGGTTTCTTTAGAAAGCAATCTCTTTGCAAGCCCCCAATACCCTTTCCAGTTTGAAAGCAGAGCTGGGTCGCTGATGTGTTAACAATGAGGTTGCTTTTCTTTCAGTTGATTATTTTTATAATGAATAGTTTGTGCCGTTATTCCGCACATTGGGCATTCAGAGGAGTATAAACGCAATAAGCCTCTCATAATTGGAGAGGCTCCATAATAAAACAGTTGTGATCGATAGCTTCATGAACATAAGATTATTTATGAATGGAAACCTCTGTTTTAGTAAAATTTGTCAATTAAGCAGCTAATGGATTTGAAACTATATGGAGACTTTCCCCCTATAAATGATAGCACAAAGTGCAAATATATGATGATCTAATTAACAAAAATAAGGCAAAGAGTGAAGACTCAGACATATGGTTTACATATGATATCATCCTCTGGGCTGAAAGAATTCATCTTTGCCTACTCATGAGTAGCTCAGTTCCAGTGAAAAAAAGTGCCAACACATTTCTGGGTGGCTTGTACTTAGCAGGGAGACTGGAGGATTTAGAAGATTTATAACTGTTAGATTCTTTATTAAAAAAAAAACTCTTCCTTCTGTGAGACTTTTCAAATTCACTGGATAAACCGTTGTGTCCAAATCTGAATATATATTTCCACTTATCTTCATCATCAATCGTATTTATTGAGTGCTTACTATGTGCAGAGCACTGTACTAAGCGCTTGGTAATTACAAATTGGCAACATATAGAGACAGTCCCTACCCAACAGTGGGCTCACAGTCCTATATACATATACTTCCTTTGAGAACCTACTCTTCTGTGTGGACATATTAGTACTTGCAAATGGCAATACTCTGAAAACTATACATATGCAAGAAGAGGGCATAACATCTTTCTGATTTGAAGATGGCATTTCTGCTGGTGAGAAGTATCATTTATGGGCATGGGTGTGGCTGAAAATATCAATCTATGACTGGCAACCTCTTCCACGATGCGTACGAAAAGATCATCCCATTTTCTTTCTGCAGTCTTCGGCCCTGTTTTCAGTTCTGCCTCTTGCCTTGGCAATTTTTCCTAAGCCTCATTCCAAATTACTGCTTGCCAGGCTGGACACATTGCCACTGTTATCTTTCAACAGTTCTCAGCGATGACACATAATCAGGCTATACTTCATGATGTCCTTAATACTTTTTTTTCTGTCCTTTTTTATTTCAGTCTTCTTATTTCCTTTCAGCCCATAATAACTGCTTGGGAATCCTAGGGTTTTCCATTCTTCTTATGTGCCCCACGTCACAAACCCTGAGGAGATCTCAGTGGGCTTAATTCCCTAATTATCCTTTGGGAAACTGTCAAAAAGACCATGGTGGCATCATGGAATCAGTCTCCAAAACAAACTAAAGATCAGCGTGGCCTCAGGGAGAGAGCACAGGCCTGGGAATCACAAGGTCAAGGATTCTAATCCCGGCTCTACCACTTGTCTGCTGTATGGCCTTGGGCAAGTTACTTTGCCTCTCCGTACCTCAGTTACCTCATCTTTGAAATGGGAATTGAGACTGTGAGCCCCACGTGGGACAAGGATTGTGTCCAACCCAATTTGCTTGAATCCACCCCTCTACTTAGTACAGCGCCTCATGCATAGTAAGTGCTTAACAATTACTGCAATTATTATTGTTATTATTATATACAGAGCTACAATTTTATCCAACCTTTTCCATGGCTGTGAGACTTGGACTCCATAGGAGTGACACATCCGGCTTCTTAAGCACTTCCTCCAGTGTCATTTATGGGCCAGATTCAGTATGAAATGTGAAGACAAGCTCACAAGTGCTGAAGTTCTGGAACACAGCTAGTTCTCTAGCATCGAAGCTATGCTTACCTTAACCTAGCTGCACCTGGGTTGGGAGCTGTTAGGAGAATCAGTGACCAGAGGAAATCCAAACAGCTGATGTTTAGAGGGCTGAAATTGGGAAAACAAAAGCAAAGAGGGTAAACAGTTTAAGGATGCAGTAATATGAATCCTCAAACAATACTTCATCCCAGCTGAAAACTGTAAATCAATTGTTGAGGATAGACCAGTGTAGCATACTGCTATCATGAAAGGAATGGGGTTTTTTGAGCAAAATCATCCTAAAGAATTAGAAAGAGGGAGGTAAAAGGGAAAGGGAAAAGGGAAACAGCTACAGATGCCACAAGCACTAAACATAATAACAAACCAAAAGACAGCCTTTTTGTGTGTACAATGTGACCATGATTGTGGGTACCACATTGGACTTGCCAGCTACAGAGTACTCATAGATGAACTGAGGGCAGGGAATATGTCTACCAACTCTGTTATACTAGCCCAAGTGCTTAGTACAATGTTCTGCATATTATAAGTACTCAATAAGTACCATTGATTGATTGATCAAACTGCCAATGGGGTGTATTTTGACTATGAAGGACAATTACATTTAGTGTTTATAATATTTTGATATTTGTTGTTGAGTAACACACATAGGCCCAGACTGTGAGCCCATTGTTGGGTAGGAACCATCTTTATATGTTGCCAACTTGTACTTTCCATGCGCTTAGGACAGTGCTCTGCACACAGTAAGCGCTCAATAAATATGATTGAATGAATGAATGAATAGGCTCCCTCTCAGGATCACAACTAGAGAGTTTCCAGTGCACTACCAGTCTCGGCTATGGGAGGGAGAGTCAAGCAGAGGCATATCCATTCCATTCCTACCTTGGCCAGTGGCTAGCAAGTGGAAGGCAATGTGCTACAAGTCAAAACTCACCTGTGCTGAGCAGCAGCAGCAGCATGGGAGGAAGTGGAGGGTAGAGACTTAGGTTTACTGCACAGAAGGAGACAATGGTAAACCACTTCCATATGTTTACCAAGAAAACTATGGATATACTACCAGAAGGATGGTAGACGGAGGTGGGGCATTCCGGAAGAGATGAGTCTTTGGAGTTGCTGTGGGTCCGAGACCACTCGACAGAATAAGACAAGACAAGAAGGCATATTGGGGTCCTGGAGGAACTGTTTTAGAAATTGGAAATGAATCTATAGTATATTCAGATCTTATACAAAGTTGACCTTACAATATTCTGGGTGTGTCTTGGTTTGGTTTGGCTCTAGACTATAAGCTCCTTCTGCTGTACTGTAATAATAATTATGGTATTTAAGTGCTTACTATGCACCAAGCACTGTTCTAAGCCCTGGGGTAGATACAAGGCAACCAGGTTGTCCCATGTGGGGCTCACAATCTTAATCCCCATTTTACAGATGAGGTAACTGATGATGATGATGATGGTATTTGTTAAGCGCTTACTATGTGCCAGACACTGTTCTAAGCACTGGGGTAGATACAAGGTAATCAGGTTATCCCATGTGGGGCTCATAGTTTTAATCCCCATTTTACAGATGAGGGAACTGAAACACAGAGAAGTTAAGTGACTTGCCCAAAGTCACATAGCTGACAAGTGGTGGAGCTGGGATTAGAACCCATGACCTCTGACTCCCAAGCCTGTGCTCTTTCCACTAAGCCATGCTGCTTCTACCCTCCAAAGTATTTAGTATAGTGTTCTGCACATGGTAAGCACTCAACAAATACCACTGATTGATTGATTGATTTGTCTTGGAATTTGATCCCTTTTGACAGAACTCAGTCTCCCAGGGACAACCTGATGAACTTGTATCCACCCTGGCGCTTAGAACAGTGCTTGGCACATGGTAAGCACTTAACAAATACCATTATTATTATTATTATTATTACTTGCCTTCTTGGTTTTATTTTCTATATTTATGTCTATCCTTGAGTCAACACATAGTGTGCTGCCTGGGTTACAGAATTCAGTGAAACTGCTGACATTATCTGGTTGTATGAAGGGATTCCTGGAGGCAGATTAGTTGGTAATGTTTGTCAACTTCACACAGATGTGTAGACCACAGTGTGTTGCTGATTCTTTCAAGCACTTAATGGACTGTGTGTTTCCATATATGTGGGTGTGTGCGTAAATATATATGCTTCTAAAACACAGTTCAATTAATAGTAGCTCCTGAGTGTCTGATTCCAGGATTTTCCTAGGTGGTATAAGGTATGGAGTTGCTGAATCCAACAACAGTTTCCAGACCCTTATGGAGTTCTCAGATACAGCTGTACAGAATTTCTATATGAAGAGTATTTATTGAGCACCTACTGTGCAGAGCATTATAGCAAGCACTTGGGGAACACAAATGTAAAGACTTGATCTCTGCATTCAAAGATGCTATGATCTAATGGGAGAGAAAGCCAACATAAACTTATGAAAATAAGAGTAAGGGAAGAAATATAAATAATAGGCTAGTGGAACAAATAACTAATACATACATTTGTGGAAAGATACGTGAATGTTGAGTTAGCTAAGGGGATATGTGGAGGATTTAAGTGGAAGATAAATGGAAGGGGTGGGGTTTTTTGGCAGAATCAATGCGGTGATAGCACCTGTGAAATGGGGATCCAATATCTGTTCTCCCTCCCCATTCAACAGTGAGCCCCATGTGAGACAGGGACTGTGTCTGACCTGATACTTTGTACCAACCCCAGTGCTTAGTACAGTGTTTGGCTAAGAGTAAACACTCAAATATAATAAGAAACTAATAATGATAATAGCAATAAATTATCCTTAAATGCAGACAAATTTCCTCTTATTTGTGGGACCTTCTCAATGGAAGGCTACATTCTCTTGACTGGTCCCCTAAAACTTCAATCTTGACCTGTAAAAAACTGTATTTCTCACCTTCCCTCCTAAACCCACTCCTCCTAACTTCCCCTTTTCAATCAATCAACCAATCAATGGTATGTGTTGAGCACTTACTGTGTGCAGAGTACTATACTAAGAGGTTGGGAAAGTGCAATAAAACAGAGTTGGTGGATGTGATCCCTGCCCACAAGGAGTTTACAGTTTACAGGGGGAGACAGACATTAAAATAGATTAGGGATAGAAGAACTAGTTAAGTATAATGAGATGTACACATGCATTTTGGCCTGGTGTGAGCATCAAAGTGTGTGTGGGGTATACAGCCTGCTGCATCACTGACAAAGAGAAGCAGAGAAGCAGCGTGTTTCAGTGGAGAGAGCACAGGCTTGGGAGTCAGAGGTCATGGGTTCAAATCCTGGCTCCGCCAATTGTCCACTCTGTGACTTTGGGCAAGTCACTTAACTTATTTGGGCCTCAGTTACCTCACCTGTAAAATGGGGATGAAGATTGTGAGCCCCAAGTGGGACAAACTGATCACCTTGTATCCTCCCCAGCACTTAGAACAGTGCTTTGCACATAGTAAGTGCTTAACAAATGCCATTATCAATGAGGGGAAGGAGGAGAGGGAAATGAAGAGCTTGGTCTGGGAAGGCCTTTAGGAGATGTGATTTTAGGAGTGTTTTGAAGTTGGAGAGAGTGGTGATAGATATGACTATGATATGATAAGATCATAAGATAAGAATATGATATGCTCTGATGATAAGATATGATATAGATATGATAGTCTTTTAGACTGTGAGCCCACTGTTGGGTAGGGACTGTCTCTATATGTTGCCAACTTGTACTTCCCAAGCGCTTAGTACAGTGCTCTGCACACAGTAAGCGCTCAATAAATACGATTGATTGATTTATTGATATGAAAGCAAAGGGAGTTCCAGGCCTGAGGGAGAACTTCCATTCAGTCGTAGTTCATTCAGTTGTATCTATTGAGCACTTACTGTGTGTGGAGCACTGTACTAAGGCTTAAGAACATGGACAAGTGGCCGGTGGCTACAACTCTCCTCACTGCCCAAGAGATCTGTAACACTGATGTCTTTCACTAAAGAAGCTCCACATTCCCTGCCCACAAGGAGCTTCCAGTGAATTGATTGAGTATCCCACTCAGGGTTATTTTTATCCACACAAGGTTTCTTACCTTGGTTTAGAAACCAATACTCCACTTATAATATTGTTTTTGTTCTGACTTACAAAATTTCAACTTAGCAGTTTCCAGGAACCAATTTTTTTTATGGTATCTGTTAAGGTCTTACTATGTGCTAAGCATGGTACTAAACACTGGGGTGGATACAAGTCAGATTGGAAACAATCCCTGTCCCAAATGATTCTCACAGTCTTAATCCCCATTTTACAGATGAGGTAACTGAAGCCCAGAGAAGTGAAATGGCTTGCCCAAGATCGCACAGCAGACAAGTGGCGGAGCTGGGACGAGAACCCAGGTCCTTCTGACTCCTGTGCTCTATCCACCAGGTCTTGCTGCTTTGTAAGTGTGATGACTGCCCCTAATGTGGATTTTTGGGAAATCAATCCATCAATCAATCAATTTATTGAGCGCTTACTGTGTGCAGAGCACTGTACTAAGCGCTTGGGAAGTACAAGTTGGCAACATATAGAGACAGTCCCTACCCAACAGTGGGCTTACAGTCTAAAAAGGGGAGATAGAGAACAAAACCAAGCATACTAACAAAATAAAATAAATAGAATAGATATGTACAAGTAAAATAAATAAATAAATAAATAGAGTAATAAATATGTACAAATATATATATATATATAAACATATAAGCAATTGAATTCTGAGAGAAGGCCCTGGTGGGCAGAGTCACTTTCTAGGATGAAGACACTGGGGATAAAGGATGTAAGATCAGTTGGAAAGACCCCAACAGGTGAGTTAGAGCTCTATGGGAAGACACCTTCAGGGGTTTGGCTCCCTGCAGATTCGCAGGTTGATGCTTTGACTCTGAGTGTTTGGAAAGCTCAAATAATAATAATAATAATAATCAATCAATCATATTTATTGAGTGCTTACTGTGTGCAGAGCCCTGTACTAAGCGCTTGGGAAGTACAAGTTGGCAACATATAGAGACGGTCCTTATCCAACAGTGGGCTCACAGTCTAGAAGTCACTGGAGTCAAAACTTGGGGTCAGCAATGATCCCTCTCCTCCAGGTGGTTATAAGCTAATGTAGAAAAACAGTAGCTATAAAGGCCCCTTGTCATATTCTCTTTCCAAGTGTGACCAATCAATAAATCACATTTATTGAGTTCTTACTGTAATACAATAATAATGGTATTTGTTAAGTGCATTCTATGTGCAAAGCACTGTTCCAAGTGCTGGGGAGGTTACAAGGTGATCAGGTTGTCCCACGGAGGGCTCACGGTCTTAATCCCCATTTCCTAGATGAGGTAACTGAGGCACAGAGAAGTTAAGTGATTTGCCCAAAGTTACTCAGCTGACAAGTGACAGAGCTGGGATTTGAACCCATGACCTCTGACTCCAAAGCCCGTGCTCTTTCCATGGAGCCACGCTGCTTCTCATAAGCCAAGATGGGAAAGGGAAGAGCGGAAAGCACAGGGGGGAAATGAACAAATGTTCAAGAACAAAAACCACTGAAAAACATAGAAACCACAGGAACAACCCAAAGAAGCTGTATCCCAGTCATATTCTCTGTAACTTCTCATTCAACCAGAAAAATGTTTCATAGCAGATTTTCCCCCCCACACAGCTGTTCAGCTGAAGTTAATCCCCAAAGGCTTTATTTGGTAGTTAATAGCTTTTACATAAGACCAATATTTCTGGAGCAACACACACTTTCCTGGATCTCAGAAAAGCCAGTCAGGGGCAGTTGAAACCCTCCAAAATATTTCTGGGGGATGCAAGAGGGTGCGGCAGTGATCCCAAACTACCCTCTCAAAACGTAAATCATATTTATTGAGTGCTTACATTGGAGAGAGCACTGTACTAAGCACCAGGGAGAGTACCATATAACAGAGTGGGTAGACATATTCCGTGCCCAGAACATTTTACAGTCTAGAGGGGAAGATAATAAGTAATAAATAAATAGTACTCGTCTTTCTCCAGGTGAAAAATTGCATTAAAAATATCACTGCCACTACTACCAGTAAAGGCAGAGTCCTAGTTCTGTGCAAAACACTGGAGTCAAAACTTGGGGTCAGCGATGATTCCCCCCTTCCAGGTGGTTATAAGCTAATGCAGAAAAACAGTAGCTATAAAGGCCCCTTGTCATATTCTCTTTCCAAATGTGACCAATCAATAAATCACATTTATTGAGTTCTTACTGTGTGCAGAGCACTGTACTAAGTGCAAGAAGAGTTCAATGTTACAGTTGCTAGACACGTCCCATGCCCACAATGAGCTTACAGTCTAATTAATTATGGTATTTGTTAAGCACTTAATATGTGCCAAGCATTGTTCTAAGCGCTGGGGTAGATACAGGGTAATCAGGTTGTCCCATGTGGGGCTCACAGTCTCAGTGGAAAGAGTGCAGGCTTGGGAGTCAGAGGTCACATGTTCGATTCCCGGCTCAGCCACTTGTCAGCTGTGTGACCTTGGGCAAGTAACTTAACTTCTCTGTGCCTCAGTTACCTCATCTGTAAAATGGGGATTAAGACTGTGAGCCCCCCGTGGGACAACCTGATCACCTTGCATCCCCACCAGCACTTAGAACAGTGCTTTGCACATAGTAAGCGCTTAACAAATACCACCATTATTATTATTATTAATCCCCATTTTCCAGATGAGGTAACGGAGGCACAGAGAAGTTAAGTGGCTTGCCTAAGGTCACACAGCGGACAAGTGGCAGAGTAGGGATTAGAACCCAGGTCCTCTGACTCCCAAGCCCATGCTCTTTCCACTAAGTCATGCTGCTTTTCGAGTCTAGAGAATGAGTTTACAGTCTGGAGGATGTGTAGAAAAGAGGAGCTTTGAGAAGGGGGACTTGCTATTAAAGAATCACTATATACATTAAAATATTGATTGAACTTTTCAATGAAGATGAGCTAGAGGGGATAAATGATCAAAAGATGAGATAATTGAAAAATTCCAGGTCTACCAACTGACTCACTTTGGACAAACATAAAGTCTCTGTATCTCAGTTTCCCTACAGCAAAACTAGGAAATGGACATTGCACTTGGATTGGTGAACTTTTGCCCTATCCTCAACCCCACAGTGCTTATGTATATATCGTTAAAACTATACAGTGTATTTATTTATATTAATATTTATCTCCCCCTTTAGACTGTAAGCTCTTTGAATGCAGGAAATGTGTCTACTTAGAATGGGTCTACCGATTCTGTTGTATTGCACTCTCCCAAGCATTTAGTGCAGTGCTCTGCACAGAGTAAATGCTCAATAAATACCACTGATTGATTTATAGTAGTAGTAATATTGCATCAGCCTTCTCTTACTGCATCAGCCTTCTCTTTACTGCATCAGCCTTCTCTCTGATCTCCCATCCTCGTGTCTCTCTCCACTTCAATCCATACTTCATGCCGCTGCCCGGATTATCTTTGTCCAGAAATGCTCTGGGCATATTACTCCCCTCCTCAAAAATCTCCAGTGGCTACCAATCAATCTGCGCATCAGGCAGAAACTCCTCACCCTGGGCTTCAAGGCTCTCCATCACCTCGCCCCCTCCTACCTCACCTCCCTTCTCTCCTTCTACAGCCCACCCCGCACCCTCCACTCCTCCACTGCTAATCTCCTCACCATACCTCGTTCTCGCCTGTCCCGCCATCGACCCCCGGCCCATGTCATCCCCCAGGCCTGGAATGCCCTCCCTCTGCCCATCTGCCAAGCTAGCTCTCTTCCTCCCTTCAAGGCCCTGCTGAGAGCTCACCTCCTCCAGGAGGCCTTCCCAGACTGAGCCCCTTCCTTCCTCTCCCCCTCGTCCCCCTCTCCATCCCCCCATCTTACCTCCTTCCCCTCCCCACAACACCTGTATATATGTATATATGTTTGTACATATTTATTACTCTATTTATTCATTTATTTATTTTACTTGTACATATCTATTCTATTTATTTCATTTTGTTAGTATGTTTGGTTTTGTTCTCTGTCTCCCCCTTTTAGACTGTGAACCCACTGTTGGGTAGGGACTGTCTCTATATGTTGCCAATTTGTACTTCCCAAGCGCTTAGTATAGTGCTCTGCACATAGTAAGCGCTCAATAAATACGATTGATGATGATGATAATATTTATTTATCCCTTATTCTCTGCAGAGCCCTGTGCTAAGCACTGGGGAAGAATACACAAGTGGGAATTAAACATGGATTCTGTCTCTCAAGGGACTCCCAATCTACAAATATAGGCAGGGCAGGGCCTGCGGAAGACAAGAGACGGAACTATGGGGAGCAATGTTAAACCTTCACAGGTCACAGTCATGAGACTCCTCTATTCTATTAAACAAAATTCTAATAATTATTGTTGATACTATTATTATTCATTCACTCAATCGTATTTATTGAGCACTTACTGTGTGCAGAGCACTATACTATGCATCTGGAAAGTACAATGCGGCAACAGAAAGAGACAATTCTTACCCAACAGCAGGCTCACAGTCTTATTATTATTATGCTATTTATTAAGCTCTTACTATGTGTTAAGCACTGCTCCAAGTTCTTTGGTAGATGCAAGTTAATCAAGTTGGACACAGTCCCTGTCCCACATAGGGCTTACATTCTAAGGAGGAGGGGGAACAGGTATAGAATCCCCATTTCACAGTTGAGGAAACTGAGGCACAGAGTAGTGAAGTGACCGACCTGAGGTCACACATCAAGGAATTGGAAGAACTAGGATTAGAACACAAGTCCTCTAACTCTCAGGCCCGTGCTCTTTCTGCTAGGTCATAATGTTTCTTAGTAGACTAGAACAGAACTGATAAAGAACCCTGCCCAGGCTCTTATCACTATAATCACACCAGTGTCAATGCAAACCACTAGTTAAAAACAGTGATTTCATGTATCCAAGTAAAGAGACCAGAGGGAGACAACACTCCTTGAAGCTATTTACTATCAGACTCTGAAAGAGCTAATGATCTTCTGCAAGCCATGAATCTCATTTTAAAGTACAAAGATCTCTTCCTGCAGGGCTCTTTCCTAGAAGCGGATATTCATATGGCCCATTTCATTAATGTATGCCAAGGACTCCAGGTTAACGCATCCAAGGTTAGAACAGGTGCATGATTAGAGCTGTTGATCTATAGCATGAAGGAAAGCATTTCTTTCTGCGCCCAAACAATACTGTTTATGGCAACAGCCCCTTAGGGAGCTGTATCTACAATGCCTTGGAGAACACTAATGATAAATACTTCTTTCTATTAAGCTGAATGTATGCAGTTTGCTTAGCCTACATTTTTTAGTTCATTATCAAATCAACATTTTAAGAAAATAGCACTTCCAATTGTGGAGTGTGTACAACATTTTAAGAAAATAGCAATTCCAATTGTGGAGTGTGTATGGCAGAATGAACGCAATAGAAAGTAAATCCCTCTCTATTATCTGAAATAGGGAAATTTGGTAAATTTAGAACTAAATGTGTCATGGTGGATGAAGTCAAAATTATCATCATCACTTATAACAGGCTTGAATACCAAGATAATAATAACAATGATAATAATGATGGTATTTGTTAAACATTTACTATGCGCCAAGCACTGTTCTAAGTACTGGATGTGCAGAGTACCGTACAAGACACTTAAAGCATGGAGAGAATAAATATGAGGCGAAGTGTTTCTGATCTGCACCTACACCAGTACTTAATTTCGTGCTTAGCACATTGTAAATGCTTAATAAATATACTACTACTACCAACAATAGTTATCATTCATTATCATAACTTGCCTGTACTCTCCCAAATGCTTATTACAGTGTAAGCACACAGTAAGTGTTCAGTAAAAATCACTGATTGATTTGTGGACATTATAGTCCTAAATGAGGTGAAATAAGTGAGCACAACTTAATGAATATGCCAAAGTTAAGACTATGAGAGTAGATATAAATAACACATATGGATATAGATAAATATAAATACGTATGTAGATAAATATAAATAAAAAATAGTAGATAGATGTGTGCATAGAGTAGTATGGCCTAGTTGGAGTCTGATATAACACATATGGATATAGATAAATATAAATACATATGTAGATAAATATAAATAAAAAATAGTAGATAGATGTGTGCATAGAGTAGCATGGCCTAGTTGGAGTCTGAAAACCAGGGTTCTATTCCCAAATCTTCCCCTTGCCTGGTGTGCAACTTTGGGCAACTCACTTACCTTTCTCTGTGCTTCAGTTTCCTCTTCTGTAAAACAGAGATTAAATACTTGTTCTCCCTCCTACTTAAATTGAGAGCCCCAAGTGGGACTCATAAACTTGTATCTGATAAATAAACAGATAAACAAGCTGATAAACTTGTATCTACCCCAGGTCAAAACTCACCTGTGCTAGGCAGCAGCGACATTGGACAGAATCGAGGTCAGAGACTAAAGTTTACTGCACAGAAAAAGGCAATGGTCAATCAATCAATCAATCAATTGTATTTATTGAGTGCTTACTGTGTGCAGAGCACTGTACTAAGTGCTTGAGAAGTACAAGTTGGCAACATATAGAGATGGTCCCCACTCAACAGTAGGCTCACAGTGGTCAAACACTTCTGTATTTTTACCAAGAAAACTCTGTGGATCCACTTCCAGAATGATTGCAGGTGGAGGTGGGGCATTCTGGGAGAGATGTATCTGTGGGGTTGCTATGGATTGGAAATGACGGCATACAAGAAGACAAGGTATATTTCAGATCTTGATCAATACTAGGAAGGAATGTTGACAGTGCCCCGGTTGCCTTAGGACATGTCCCTGGGCTGCAGGCTTTCCATCTCTGAGGTGGGGGTTGCGGGCTCAACCCAGAATCTGTTTCGGATGGTGAGGGAGAGAGGCAGCAACCTCCAGTTCGAAGTCGGGCAGTGCACGGAGAATCACCCTCCCAACTCTGCAGGGATTTTCAATTCAGAACTCTTTAAGCCTGGTAATTTTGAGTTGCACTAATTACAAGGTTTGAATTGCTACTAGATTGTGTTTATCATGTTTTTATCCTCATAATATTCTTGACAGCTGTTCAGGAGGATTTGGGCGGATTTCTGTAAAATGTTTCTGGTGCCATCCTGCCATCACGTTGCAAGCCAGGGGCCGTGGTTGGAGGGAGACTCATGTGCCTTGCCTTGGCTGCCCTGGGGAAGGGATGGAAGATTTCTTTCCTGCCTCAGGGCTGGAGAATGAGTGAAGTTGGCCTCAGCTCCCTGACACGGGATATGCTGTGAATGAAATGAGATAATATGCGTGAAAATGCTTTCAGAATAAAAGTGATATATAAATTCTAGATATTATTATTGGAACCATTCAGTTCTCTGGCATTCCTGGGCTTAGGGTTCCTTTGCCTGGCATTTGACCCATAAGGAATGCAGAGCTCTTCATTAGAATTTCCCTGAGGTCATCTCCAAGTATCTGTCAGAGAAGGGCCCCAGAGTTGTTTGCATATGGCTTAAATGTGCATTAGGAATGGCTACAAAGATTGGGCAGATTGATCTCAGGCTGTTGAGTGATGCCCTTGCCTTTGGAATTACTGACTTTCACACAAGAATGGTGTCAGTGATAGGGGTTCAGGAATTAGGGGTTCAGGAATTTGGGTGCAGTAGGCAAAAAGCCCTAATCTGGCAGTGCTACGAAGGAAGAATGGAAGGCTTTAGGACCCAGTGGAGGCTAACAGGTGTCAGGAATCAATTAATCAATCAATCAGTCCTCTAGACTGTAAGGTAATGGTGGGCAGGGAATGTGTCTATTTACTGTTGTATTGTACTCACCCAAGCACTTAGTACGGTGCTCTGCACACAGTACCTGCATAATAAATACCACTGAACAAATGAATGAATGAGTCAATCATTCAGCTGTATTTATTGATTGCTTACTGTGTACAGAGCGCTGAAGTGCTTGGAGGACTACAGTACACCAGAGTTGGTAGAGTTGTACCCTGTCCTCGAGGAGCTTATAGTCTAGAGGGAGACACAGACCTTAAAATAAATTATGGATCTATACATAGATGCTGTGAGGCTGAGGTTGGGGTAAATAAAAGGTGCAAATTCAAGTGTAAGGGCAATGAAGAAGGGAAAGAGAGTAGAGGAAATGAGGTTTAAATAGGGGAAGCTTCCACAGTGACTCCTCAGGCTATTTCAGGCTATTTCTATACTGATCTTGTTGTTGGGTAGGGACTGTCTCTATATGTTGCCGACTTATACTTCCCAAGTGCTTAGCACAGTGCACTGCACACAGTAATTGCTCAATAAATGTGATTGAATGAATGAATGAAGTTCAGCAGGGATTTAGAGATGAGAAAACCTGATAACTATATGAATCCCTCAAGGCTCACTTCTGGGTCCCTGTCTCTTCTCCAACTACACCCACTCCCTTAGACAACTCATTCTTTCCCACAGCTTCAACTATCATCTCTATATGGCTGATTCCCAAGTCTAAATCTCCAGCCCCTAATCTCGCTCCTATTCTGCAGTCTCATATTTCCTTAATCAATCAATCAATCAATCATATTTATTGAGCACTTTCTGAGTGCAGGCACTGTACAAAGTTCTTGGGAGAGTACAATATAATAGAGTTGGGAGACACACTCTCTGCCCACAATAAGCTAATGTCTCTAGTGCAGGGACAGGCATTAATATAAATAAATGAATTATGGAGATTATATATATATATATATACTGTGAGGGGGAGGGTAGGTTGAATAAAGGGTGCAAATCCAAGTGCAAGGGTAACACAGAAGGGAGTGGAAGAGAAAATAAGGGCTTAGTTGGGAGAAGGCCTCTTGGAGGAGCTGTGCTTTTAATCAAACTTTGAAGGTGGAGAGAGGGATCATCTGTCAGGTATGAGGACAAAAGGCATTCCGGGCCAGAAGCAAGATGTCGGTGAGAGGTGGGTGGGGAGATAGTTGAGATTCAGGGAGGATCGAAATGTGTGGGCTAGGTTGTTGCATGAAATCGAGGAGGTAAGGTAGGAACAGGCAAGGTGATGGAGTGCTTTAAAGTCAATGGTAAGTATTTCTGTCTGGCAACCACTGGAGGTTATTGAGGAGTGGGGAAACATAGATTGAAAATTTTTGTTGAAAAATTATCTGGGCAGAAGAGTGAGATATGGACTGGAATGGGGAAGAAAGGAGGCAGGGAGGCAAGGAGGCTGTGCAATAATTAAGGTGGGACAGGATAAGGGCTTGGATTAATGTAATAATAGTTTGGAAGGAGACTAAAGGTCAGATTTTAGGGATTTTGTGAAGGTTGAACAAGCAGGATTTTGTCACAGACTGAAAATGTCAGTTGAATGAGAAAGATGAGTGGAGGATAATGCCAAGGTTTTGGATTTGTGAGACAAGGCGGATGGTAGTTCTGTCTACAGTGATTAGAGAATCATAGGAATGACAGGGTTGGAGTGGGAATGTTAGGAGTTCTGTTTTGGATTTGTTAAATTTGAGCTGTCACTGGAACATCCCATCCAAGTAGAGATGTCCTGAAGGCAGTAGGAAATATGAGACTGCAGAGAAGGAGAGAGATCAGGGCTAGAGATGTAGATTTGGGAATCATCTGCATAGAGATGGTAGTTAAAGCAAAGGGAGTGTATGAGTTCTCCAAGGGAGTGGATGTAGATAGAGGAAAGAACGGGACCCAGAACTGAACCTTGAGGGACTCCCACAGTTAGGGGATGGGAGAAAGAGAAGGATCCCATGAAAAAGACCAAGAATGAGTGGCCAGAGAGATAGGAGGAGAACCAGGAGAGGACAATGTCAGTGAAGCCAAGGTTGGATAATGTTTCCAGGAGAAGGGGGTGGTCAGCAGTGTCAAAGGCAGCTGAGAGATCGAGGAGGATTAGGATGAAGTAGAGGTCACTGGATTTGGCAAGGAGATCATGGTGACTTTTGAGAGGGCTGTTTCTGTTCAGTGAAGGGAGTGTAAGCCAGGTAGGAGGAGCTCAGGGAGAGAATGGAAGGAAAGGAACTGGAGACAGTGGGTGTAATAATAATTATTATTATAATAACAATTATGGTATTTGTTAAATGCTTACTATGTGTCAGGAATTGTACTAAATGCTGGAGTGAATACAAGCAAATTGGGTTGAACACCATCCCTGTCCCACATGGGGTTCACACTCTCAATCTCCTTCTTGCAGGTGAGGTAACTGAGACACAGAGAAGTGAAGTACCTTGCCCAAGGTCACACAGCAGACAAGTGGCAGAGCTAGGATTAGAACCCATGACCTTCTGACTCCCAGCCCCATGCTCTATTCATTAGGCCATGCTGCTTCTCGCTCCAAAAGCAAATCGCTCAAGGTGCTTGGAGAGGAATAGTAGGGGGGAAAGACAGGGAAATGACTGGAGGGAGCTGTGGGGTAAAGGGATCTTTTTTTTTAGGACAGGGAAAAAATGAACATGTAGCAGTAGGGAAAAATCCACTGGAGAGTAAAATCCATTGAAGATGGTGGGAAGAGGGAGGGGGCAAACAGTTTGATAAGGTACAAAGAGATGGGGTCAAAGGCCTTGGTGGAGGGGTGTATTTTGAGAGGAGGCAGGACATCTCTTCTTGAGATACTTCTGGGAAAGATGGGAAAGTTGAAGAAGGGGCAGGAGGAGAGGAGATTCTAGAGAGATCATGCCTGATAGTTTCAATTTTCTCAATAAACTATGTGTCCATTAAGGGCAAGAGATGGAAGAGATGATGGGGCAGAGATTTCGAGGAGGGAGTTTAATGTCTGGAGCAACTGGCGGAGGCAACGGGCATGGGCATCAATAAGGATGGAGAAGTAATGTTTCCAGGAAGAGAAGAGGGCAGAGCTAAAGCAGGCAAGGATGAACTTGAGATGAACTCGAGAAGCAGCGTGATTGAGTGGCAAGAGCATGGGCTTGGGAGTCAGAGGGCATGGGTTCTAATCCCGGCACCACCACTTGTCTGCTGTGTGACCTTGGACAAGCCACTTAACTTCTCTGTGCCTCAGTTATATGTAAAATGGGGATAAAGACTTTGAGTCCCACGTGGGACAACCCATTTACCTTGTATCTACCCCAGTGCTTTGAACAGTGCTTGGCACATAGTAAGCAATTAAAAAATACCATAATTATTATTTTTATTATTATTATGGACAAAGTCGACTTGATATCTGGATTTCTACTAGCAGAGCTCTGCAGCTCATGCACAGGAAAGAAGACAGTGGAGGTGATTCAGGGCTGTGGATTAGTGGTAGGAGATTGATGAAGGGTTAGAGGAGCCACTGAGTTGAGTTCAATAGAGAGTGTGTCAATTTGGTCATTAAGAGAAGGTAATTTGTATATGAAGACTGAATGGGGCATTATGACTTGAGAAAATTGGATGGGGTCAAAAGATCTGAGGTCTCTGAGGGGGAATAGGACAGATTTGTGGGGAGGGGATGTGTGTGGGAGAGAAGGCATGTGAGGAGGTTGTGTTTGGATAGAAGGATTTCAGAGTTGGTCAGAGAAGAGATTGTACAATGACTAGAGACAATGGGATTACCAAATTAGACAAGGTAGGATGGAGCAGGAAGTCAGTGGAGATGAGGAGTGATAGAAAGTGAGCAGCAGAAGGGTCAATAGGAATGTCTATGTGGATGTTGATGTCCCCTGACATCAATGTAGGGGTGAAGAACAACAGGAGGAATGTGAAAAAGAGATCGTATTGGTTCAAAAATTTGGATCCTTCTGCCTTCAGCAATCACTTCTTGATTGCCCCAGATGCTTAATTCTAATATATTCAAAACAGAACTCCTCATCTTCCATCCAAACTCTGTCCTCCCACTGACTTTCCCATCACTGTAGACAGCACTACCATCCTCCCTGTCATGGCAATGTCCTCATTTCACCTATGTCATTCAACCCCCATGTCCAGTCTGTCACCATTTCATTCATTCACTCATTCATTCATTCGATTGTATTTATTAAGTGCTTACTGTATGCAGAGCACTGTACTAAGTGCTCAGGAAAGGATAGTACAGCAATAAAGAGTGACAATCCCTGCCCACAATGAGCTCACAATCTAGAGGGGTCAGAAAGACATCAATACAAATAAACAGACATTAATATAAATAAATAAAATTACAGATATGTACATAAGTCCTGTGGGGTGGGGAGAGGGGAGAAGAGCAAAGGGAGCATTGGTTTTAACCCCACAAGATTGCTAACATTTTCCCTTTCTTCTCCATCTAAACTGCTACTACATTGATTCAAATACTTATCCTATCCCATTTTTACTACTACATCAGTCTCCTTGCTGGCTTCCCTATCTTCTGTCTCTCCCTACTGCAGTCCATACTTTTTTTCTTAAATGGTATTTGTTTAGTGCTTACCATGTACCAGACACTGTACTAAGTGCTGGGGTAGATACAAGTTAATTGGGTTGGACACAGTCTGTGTCCCACGTGGGATCACAGTCTTAATCCCATTTTTACAGAAGAGGCAACTGAGGCACTGAGAAATTAAGCAACTTGCCCAAGGTTACACAACAAAGAGTAGAGCCAGATTTAGAACCCAGATCCTTCTGATTTCCAGGCCAGGGCTCTATCCATTAGGCCACTCTGCTTCTCGTTATTTAACTTGACTTTACTGTACTCTTCCAAACACTTAGTACAGGAGTTGGGAGAAGCAGCGTGGCTCAGTGGAAAGAGCCCGGGTTTGGAAGTCAGAGGTCATGGGTTCTAAACCTGATTCTGCCACATGTCTGCTGTGTGACCTTGGTCATGTCACTTAACTTCTCTGAGCCTCAGTTCCCTCATCTGTAAAATGGGGATTAAGACTGTGAGCCCCACATGGGACAACCTGATCACCTTGTATCCCCCCAGCACTTAGAACAGTGCTTTGCATATAGTAAGTGCTTAACAAATTCCATTATTATTATTGTTATTATTACAGTGATCTGTACAACATAAGCACTCAGTAAACATGATTGATTGGTAACATCATAGAGACTGTGAACCCGCTGTTGGGTAGGAACTGTCTCCATATGTTGCCAGCTTGTACTTCCCAAGCAGTTAGTACAGTGCTCTGCACACAGTAAGCGCTCAATAAATACGACTGAATGAATGAATGAACTTGACAGCTAAAACTATCTGAGGGGATGATTTCCCCAAAAAGTGAATGTAAAATGAGAAAGGTAGGGAATCCAGAACAGGGCTTTATGGGATATACCCATTTCAGGGTTGGGAAGTATAAGAGAAGCTAAAGAAAAAGACTGTGAAAGATTGATCAGAGAGGAAAGAAGAGTTAGATTTTCCAGGAGGAGGGACTGCTCAGTGGTGCCAAAGGCAGTTGAGAGGTCAAGGAGGATTGGACTGAATACAACCCACTAGAAGTGCCGAGCCCACTGTTGGGTAGGGACTGACTCTATATGTTGCCAACTTGTACTTCCCAAGTGCTTAGTACAGTGCTTGGCACACAGTAAGCGCTCAATAAATACGATTAACTGATTGACCTTGTGGAGAGCAGTTTTAATCAACCAATCAATGGTACTTATTGAGCCTTTACTGTGTGCAGAGCACTGTACTAAATACTTAGGAGAGTACGATACAATAGAATTAGTGGACATGTTCCCTGTTCCTATAATGAGCTTATAGTCCAGAGGGGGAGGTAAACATTAATATGACTAAATCATTTATAAGACATAATTTAAAGATATGTACATAAATGTTGTGGGGCTGGGTGGGGTGAATATAAAATGTCATATCAAAAGTACATACATGATGCAGAAGGGAGAATGAGCTGAGGGGGAAAAGGGCTTTGGAGAAGATGTGGTTTTAACCATGCTTTGAAAGTGGAGAGTGTGGTGGTATTGGAAAAATGGAGGGGGAGGGAGTTACCGGCCATATGGAGTACAGGGGAAAGTGATCCATGGCCAAAAAGACGAGATTGGGGCACAGTGAGTAAGCTAGCTCTAGAGGAGCAGAGTGTGCAGGCTGGGCTGGAGTGGAGATTAAGGAGGTGAGGTAGGATGAGGAAAGCTGCTTGATTGCTTTGAAGCTAATTTTAAGGAGTTTCTGTTTGATGTGGAGGTGGATGGGCAGCCATTGGAGGAGTGGGGAGACACTGACTGAACTTTTCTGTTGAAAAATGATCCATGCAGTAGAGTGAAGCATGGACTGCAATGTGGAGAGACAGAAAGCCATGAGATCAGTGAGAAGGCCCCAGCTCATGTCCTCCCCCTGGCCTAGAATGCCTCCCTCTGCACATCTGCCAAGCTAGCTCTCTTCCTCCCTTCAAAGCCCCACTGAGAACTCACCTCCTCCAGGAGGCCTTCCCAGACTGAGCCCCCTTTTTCCTCTACTCTTCCCTATCCCCCCCGCCCTACCTCCTTCCCCTCCCCACCTATATATATGTTTGTGCAGATTTATTACTCTATTGATTTTACTTGTACATATTTACTATTGTATTTATTTTGTTAATGATGTGCATCTAGCTTTATTTCTATTTATTCTGATGACTGGACACCTGTCCACATGTTTAGTTTTGTTGTCTGTCTCCACCTTCTTGACTGTGAGCCTGTTGATGGGTAGGGACCGTCTCTATAGGTTGCCCACTTGTACTTCCCAAGTGCTTAGTACAGTGCTCTGCAGACAGTAAGCGCTCAATAAATACGATTGATTGAATGAATGAATGAATGAAAGGCAGATGTAGTAGTCAAGGATGGGAAGGATAGGTGCTTGGATGAGCGCGGTAGCAGTTTGGATGGAGAAGAAAGGGTGGATTTTATCACTTTTGTGAAGGTAGAGTTGACAGGATTTGGGGACATTGAATAGGTGGATGGAATAAGAGATGAGAGAGATGAAGTTTTATGGTGTGAAGGGGTGGAAAACATGATAGTAGTTGCTAAAGAATGTCGATGGAGAAGGCATGTGAAACCCATTCAAAGCATTTAAATTAGAAAAGGATTGGGGTATATCTAGAGGATGTAGAAGAATCCTGAGAAGACTTTTATAGTGTAAAAGAAGCAGCATGGTCTAGTGGCAGAAGTACAGGTCTGTAACAGGATTTAGCTCTAATAGGGGGCCAATCACTTCCTTGCTTTGTGACCTTGGGCAAGTCACTTGTCCTTGCCCCAGTTTCTCATCTGTAAAATGGGGATCAAATACCTGTTCTCCCTCCCATTTAAATCGTGGGACTCATGTGAGTCTGAACTGATTATCCTGAATCTTCCCCAGCACATAGAACAGTGTTTGGCACAGAGTAAGTGCTTAACAAATACCACAATTACTATTATCATTATTATTATTATTGAGTTAAGTGTGTTTAAAGGCACAAAGAATGAATAATAATAATAATGGCATTTGTTAAGTGCTTACTATGTGCAAAGCACTGTTCTAAGCGCTCGGAGGGGGATACAAGGTGATCAGGTTGTCCCACGTGGGGCTCACAGTCTTAATCCCCATTTTACAGATGAGGTAACTGAGGCTTAGAGAAGTTAAGTGACTTGCCCAAGGTCACACAGCAGACGTGGCAGAGCCAGGATTCAAACCTATGACCTCTGACTCCAAAGCCCATGCTCTTTCCACTGAGCCATGCTGCTTCTCCAAAAAAAAGAACTCCACCAACCATGAAGGGAGTAAAGGACATAGGGTGAACGCAAATGTTTCCAAGAGATGTTTTAGTGTTTTGTAAAGGGATGAGGTCAGAGGCACAGTCAGAGGGGGTAGATTTTGAGAGCAGGCAGGAGACCTTCTCTTGAGAAGCATCTGGGAAGGAAGAGAAGGAGGATGTGGGAGCATGAAGACATTGAAGAGGTTAAGACCGGGATTTGGAGGTCACAAAGATGAACCAATCAATCAATCAATCAATTGTATTTATTGAGCGCTTACTTTGTGCAGAGCACTGTACTAAGCACTTGGGAAGTACAACTTGGCAATATATAGAGGTGACCTTGCATACCGCACCATCCATACCGCTACCCTGCTCATTCAAGCTCTCATCCTATCCTGTCTGGACCACTGCATCAGCCTTCTCTCTGATCTCCCATCCTCGTGTCTGTCTCCACTTCAATCCATACTTCATGCTGCTGCCCGGATTATCTTTGTCCAGAAGTGCTCTGGGCATATTACTCCCCTCCTCAAAAGTCTCCAGTGGCTACCAATCTGCACATCAGGCAGAAACTCCTCACCCTGGGCTTCAAGGCTGTCCATCACCTCGCCCCCTCCTACCTCACCTCCCTTCTCTCCTTCTACAGCCCAGCCCACACCCTCCGCTCCTCCGCCGCTAATCTCCTCACCGTACCTAGTTCTCGCCTGTCCTGCCATCGACCCCCGGCCCACGTCATCCCCCGGGCCTGGAATGCCCTCCCTCTGCCCATCCGCCAAGCTAGCTCTCTTCCTCCCTTCAAGGCCCTGCTGAGAGCTCACCTCCTCCAGGAGGCCTTCCCAGACTGAGCCCCTTCCTTTCCCCCTTGTCCCCCTCTCCATCTCCCCCATCTCACCTCCTTCCCATCCCCACAGCACCTGTATATATGTATACATGTTTGTATATATTTATTACTCTATTTATTTATTTATTTTACTTGTACCTATCTATTCTATTTATTTTATTTTGTTAGTATGTTTGGTTTTGTTCTCTGTCTCCCCCTTTTAGACTGTGAGCCCAATGCTGGGTAGGGACTGTCTCTATATGTTGCCAACTTGTACTTCCCAAGCGCTTAGTACAGTGCTCTGCACATAGTAAGCGCTCAATAAATACGATTGATGATGATGATGATGATATAGAGACAGTCCCTACCCAACGTATTTAGTGAGTGCTTACTGTGCCCACAGTATTGTATTAAGCACTTGGAAGAGAACAGTACAACAGAGTTAGATGATGGTATCTATTTTATTGAACAAGTAATTGATGGGGACACAGGAATAATAATTAAAAATCATATGGTATTGGTTAAGTGCTTACTTTGTGCCGGGCACTGTTCTAAGTTTCCTTTTTCAGGGACATTTACTTGGGAAGTCATCATCTGCTAGGGTAGATACAAATAATCAGGTTGGACATAGTCCCTGCCCCACAGAGGGCTCACAGTCTTAATCCCCATTTTGCAGATGAGGGAACTGAGGCACAGAGAAGTTAAGTGATTTGCCCAAAGTCACACAGCAGACAAGTGGCGGAGCCGGGATTAGAACCTAAGATCTTCTGACTCCCAGGTTCGTGGCTATACACTAAGCCACAAGGGTCGTGATGAGGCACAGGAGGATTCAGAAGGGAGTTTAAGGCTTAGAAGAGTTTGTGTGAGTGTGTGTGTGTGTGGAAGTTAATGAGGGAGGAAAAAAATTATTACTGAACAGAAAGGAAGATTGAATTACAGCAAGCCATGGTAACTTCGAAGTAGTGGAAGCTGAAAATATCGAGTAAATGGAAGCTGGTTTAGAACTTACTTTCTTAATTCCCTATTAATGAATCAATGAGTTAATCACTTATTCAGTGCTTACTGTGTGCAGAGCACTGTAATAAACTCTTGGAAGTGTACAATATGACAGAATTGGCAGACATGGTCCCTGCCCATAAGGGGCTTAACAGTCTGTAGGGGGAGAGTGACACTAAAGTAAATTATAGATATGTTCATAAGTGCTGTGGTATTCAGGATGGAGTGAATAAAGACTGCAAATACCAATGCAAGGGTGACACAGAAGGGAGGTGATATGATGTCTTCTAAACTCATTCACCTAATTTCTTTCTCAATTTTTTTCCTCCTCTCTTGCTTCTAAACTATTCTTCTTCAAGGGTTTGATTAGCAATATACTGATGAAAATGATGATGATAATCATTGTCATAGTATTAAGTAAAGACTATGTGCCAAACACTGTACTAAGCACTCAGGTAGTCCTTGTCTCACTTGGGACACACAGCCAACCAGTAATAGAGAATAGGTGTTTTATCCCCATTTTGGAGATGAGGAAACTGACACAGAACTGTTTAATGATTTGCCCAAAGTTCCACAACAGTCAAGACTAGAACCCAGCTCTTATAATAGTGCTTTGCACATAGTAAGCGCTTAATAAATGCTATTATTATTATTATTATTATTATTATTATTATTATTAACCCTGGTCCTGACTCCAAGTCTAATGTTTTTTCCATAAGCTATCTCTTCTAAACAAATACTCAAACATACTTGAAAAGTAGTAGTGGCATTCAGTAAGTTCCCACTTGGTGCACGGAAGTACATGCTTGGCAAGTTATTTGCTGACCCCTTTACTGTCCACAAGGAGCTCATACTGTAAATGGGGGAGACAAACACCAAAATAGACTCTCAGTGTGACTCTGTTCAGTCTTCTGATGATACTTTTTATCCTTTGGGTCTCTATCCTGAACGGTAATAGCTCATACCAAACAATATCAAATCAGGGGTTGTGTGTTTGAGTGTATGGTAAGAAGATTCCATGCCTCTTGATTCCAGGTGATTCCTGGAAAGGATGTTTTTCATTGATCACAGGATAGGAAAATTCAGTGTTTAAATATAACTTCGGCAGGTAGTGGCTGGCAAAGGCACAATTGGTTATTCTAGGGCATATCTCAGAGCTGACATTCAAGGTCCCACGGTCTATAAATATTGAATGGTGGCTTTTGTACCTTAGAGACTGTGCACCACCAATGAAAACTTCTAAAATGTCACCACAAAGAATAATCTTTGGGGACAATCTGTAGGACTGCTGAGCATTTTGGATCAAATTCAGATGTGCTGGCATTTTACAACTCCCTCTAAAGAGACTATCAATGGTTTCATTTTTTTTCTCTCTCAAAGGGACCAACCTCCAGTAACAAATGAATTTTGATTGAACAATGCCACCAGGACCCCATATTCACCCTTATGTTTTAAAATCTCACCACTGACACCTTGCCTACGTCCTGCCTCTGACTGAAACTCCCTCCCTCCTCAAATCCGACAGTTACACTCCCTTCAAAGTCTTATCGAAGGCACATCTCCTCCAACAGGCCTTTCCTAAATTCTCCTTTCCTCTTCTCCCACTCGCTTCTGCAATGCCCAGACTTGCTCCCTTTATTCATGCCCACTCCCAGCCCCACACCACTTACAGACATAACTGAAATGTATTTATTTACATTAATGTCTATGTCCCCCTCTAGACTGTAAGCTCATTGTGGGCAGGAAATGTGTCTGTTTATTGTTATATTGTACTCTCCCAAGCTCCTAGTACACTTCTCTGTCCACAGTACGTGTTCAATAAATATGATCAAATGAATGAAAAAAAAATCAAACTATTCAAAAGTGATTCTTTTCCAAACTTTCCTCCAACTTTGTGTTTTCTCTCTTCTCACCTGTATGCCATCAGGAATCCATGATCTATGGCTTCTTGTGCCTCAATAGCCGGTCCCTTCAGAGTTGAGGGTTGCAAGCCGGAGAAAGTGTAGGAGCAGATGGAGTTAAGCAAAGTGTCCGTGTCTCTTTTTGGCCCAGACCTTTACTTTTGGGATAGGGAGGAGCTGACACTTTGATGAACCACTGGGGAGTTGTGGGGGCCTGAGGGGAGTTATGGATTGAAACTCATTCCATTTTCCAATGGAAATCAAGAGGCCTTAACGCCCCTGCCCAGCAGTACAGCCTTCACAGTTTCAGTACTGCCACCCAAGTACTTTGGGTTGTATTTCATCCTATTTAGTGTGGGAAAAGATTTCCATCCAAAGCAAATGGAGCACATGATTGGCTTCCTGACAGGGTCACTCTGAATGTAAAAATCTTGGCTGGTCAGATGGAACTTTGGCAGAAATGAGGACTGCTTTTCAGAAACTGAATGCTGCTCTTTCTGTCTCAATAGTAAGGACATTTTCTGGCATCGGCCCAGCAAAATTGGGGGACAGGAAGAGAACGCCCCAAAGAGTCTTTTCCCCTTCCCTCATTCTGGCTACTATCTATTATTTCCTGTAGAGAAGCAGCATGGCTTAGTGGAAAGAGCCCGGGCTTAGGAATCAGAGGTCTTGGGTTTGAATCCTAGCTCCTCCACTTGTCTGCAGTGTGACCTTGGGCAAGTCACTTAACTTCTCTGGGCCTCAGTTCCCTTATCTGTAAAATGTGGTTTAAGACTGTGAGCCCCATGTGGGACAACCTGATTACCTTGTATGTACCTCAGTGCTTAGAACAGTGCTTGGGACATAGTAAGTGCTTAAAAAATACCACCATTATTATTTCCTCCACTCTGCTTGTCCTTCATCTAGAACCACCTCTAGTGTCTCATAAGGTGTGGCTCAGTGGAAAGAGCATGGGCTTTGGAGTCAGAGGTCATGGGTTCAAATCCCTGCTCCACCAATTGTCAGCTGTGTGACTTTGGGCAAGTCACTTAACATCTCTGTGCCTCAGTTCCCTCATCTGTAAAATGGGGATTAAGACTGTGAGCCCCACGTGGGACAACCTGATCACCTTGTATCCCCCCCAACACTTAGAACACTGCTTTGCACATAGTAAGCACTTAACAAATACCATTATTATTATTATTGTTATTATCATAAGGCCACATTTTATTTTGTCCTCTTTGAAGTCGTTCCTTAAAAGTCACTTCTATAGCTCGGCCAGGGCCATCTCTAAAGGTTGGTCTCTTTCTTTAGAGACTCCTATCCTTCGCCTACTCAAATGGCAGAGTTTCTGGAGACTCATTTGGTATGTTGTCAACTTGTACTTCCCAAGCGCTTAGTACAGTGCTCTGCACACCGTAAGCACTCAATAAATACGATTGATTGATTGATTGACCAATCAGCACCTGGAACCAATGGCTCATGGGCTCAGTCCAGGGGGGAGAGGTTTAGGGTAAACCAGTGGAGCTACCTTAGATTGTGAGCTTCCCAAGGGATGGGAATATGATTGAATGAATGAATGAATGACCATGTCTAATTCCCACCTGTTTATTTTCTCTCAGTGCTTAGTCCAGTGCTTTACACACAATAAGCACTTAATAAAGCTATTATTCCTCCTCCTCCTGCTACTACTGAGGGTCATTTATCTTCTTACATCCTCCCACCCTTTTCTATCTGAGCAAAGTGAAACATTCCTGCATTGGCCAACCTGTCCTGGGCTCTGAACCCCATTAAAGTTCGGCCTAAACAAAGTGCCCCAAGAAGTTGCCACTGTTCCTGCTGTCAGGCGTGCCCCCAATAAGATGCCCAGAAAATGATTTATCCTTCATGCTTTTCTCTCCTCCAGGTGGGACCAGAGTTGGAAGCATTGTTCTATCATAAAGAAACATTCATTACAGCATGTGAACAACTCCAATGCCATGCTAGACCATTTGAGTACCTACTAGTCTGCTATCACCCACAGCTCTCTTTTTCCCTCTCTCCCTGCTGCAGGGCCACAAAGATTCTGAGTCACAGAACAGTCATTCTGCAGAGATGGTATTGCTTGGTTGTGGATTTGAAGGAGCAGTGTGGCCTACTGGATCGAACAAGGGCCAGGGAATCCCAGCTCCGCTATTTGTTGAGCAAATCGCTTCAATTCTCTGTGCCTCAGTTACCTCATCTGTCAAGTGGAGATTAAGATTGTGAGCCCTGTGTGTGACTTGGATTGCATCCAACCTGATTAGCTTGCATCCAACCCAGAGATTAGTACAGTGCCTGGCCCATAGTAAGTGCTTAACAAATACCATAAAAAAAGAAAGATTTAAATCTCTCAGAGTGCTCCTTGGGTGTCATGATGTAATGACTGAGAAACAGCATGACTTCATAATAATAATAATAATAATAATAATGGTATTTGTTAAGTGCTTACTATGTGCCAAACACTGTTCTAAGAGTTGGGGTAAATGCAAGGTATTCATGGAAACAGCACTTCTTGGAAAGAGCACGGTCCTGGGAGTCATAGGACCTGGGTTCTAATCCCAGTTTAGTCACAGATCTGCTGTGTGACCTTGGCCAAGTCACTTAACTTCTCTGTGCCTCAGTTATCTCATCTATAAAGTGGGGATTAAAGCTTTGAACACCATATGGGACATGGACTGTGTCTAATCTCATGATCTCGTAGCTACCCTAACATAGTAAGTGCTTAACAAATATGATACCATATCTTCACAGCATCTCTAAGATGGGTGTGGGTGCTACCCTCTGTTTCCCCTGCCACTACTAGCTGGAAGACAAACATACAGTGGGAGAAGGGAGCAATGGATAAGCAGAGGAGGGCCTTGAGCCCGCCTGGACCCCAGGCCAAAGGGATTATTCTTTGACCCTTGCCTCTATAAACTAATCCCAACTATAGCCACAAGGCTTCAGAGACCTTGAAGAGAATACCAGAAGTTACCAGGAACATTACCCTGCCTCCAAGAAGGATTGAATCAGTTATTCCAGATGAGTGAAAGGCAATTTACACTCAAGAGATGTCACTGCTTTGGTGCCCAGAAGAGCACTTAGCATACTGGTGGGCACTTAATAACCTATAATTTACCCCACAGGACTAAAGCTGACTCCACCTACCAGCTTTGAGCTACCTTTACAATCCCTGCCAAAAGAAAAGCTCCTCATTCCTGCACCCAGATTTTCTTGTCACCAGCCTGCTGCAATCAGGCTGCGTTATTTTTTAAAATGGTATTAGTTAAGCACTTACCCTGAAACATCAGCTCTACTGCCTCAGCATCATTTCTGATCTCCCTACCTCCTGTTTCTCTCCACTTCAGTCTATACTTCTCTCTACTGCCCGGATTATCTTTCTGCAGAAACGTTTTGGGCATGTCACCCCCCTCCTCAAAAATCTGCAGTGGTTGACTATTAACCTCTGTATCAAGCAAAAACTCCTCACAGTTGGCTTTAAAGCTCTCCATCACCTTTCCCCCTCCTACCTCACCTCCCTTCTCTCCTTCTACATCCCAACCCACACACTCCACTCACCTGCTACTAACCTCTTCACTGTGCCTCGTTCTTGCCTGTCCTGCAGTCAACCCCTGGCCAACGTCCTACCTCTGGCCTGGATTGTCCTCCCTCCTCAAATCTGCCAATCACTCTTCCCCCCTTCAAAGCCCTACTGAAGGCTCTCCTCAACCAAGAGGCCTTCCCAGATTAAGCCCCTCTTTTCCTCAGCTCTCCCTCCCCCTGCACATCGCCCCAACTCACTGTCTTTGTCCTGCCTCCCCCAGCACTTGTGTATATATGTACTTATCTATAATTCTATTTATTTACATTAGTGCCTGTTTACTTGTTTTGATGTGTATATATCTATAATTCTATTCATTTATATTGATGCTATTGATGCCTGTTTACTTGTTTTGATGTCTGTTTCCCTGCTTCTAGACTTTAAGCTCTTTGAGGGCAGGGATTGTCTTTCTTTATTGATGAACTGTACTTTCCAAGAGTTTAGTACAGTGCTCTACACACAGTAAGCGCTCAATAAATATGATTGATTGATTGAATGAATGAATGAATGAATGAATAACAGGCACTGGGGTAGACACAAGCAAAATAAGTAGGACACAGTCGATGTCCCACAAGGGGCTCACAGTCACTCTCATTTAGAGAAGTGAAATGACTTGCCCAAGGTCACACAGCAGACAAGAGGCAGAGCTGGGATTAGAATCCAGGTCTTTCTGACTCTCGGGTCTAAGCTCTATCCACTAGGCCATGCTGATTTTCAAGTGCTTATTTTGTGTCAAGCACTGTTCTAAGCACTGGGATAGATGCAGGTTCATCAGCATGGACAGAGTCCCTGTTCATTCATTCATTCATTCATTCATTCAATCGTATTTATTGAGTGCTTACTGTGTGCAGAGCACTGTACTAAGCGCTTGGGAAGTACAAGTTGGCAATATATAGAGACAGTCCCTACCCAACGGTGAGCTCACAGTCTCCCATTTAGGGCTTTCGATTTAAGTAGGAGGGAAGACAGGTATTTAATCCCCATTTTGCAGATGAAGAAACTGAAGCACAGAGAGGTTAAGTGAATTGCCCAAGGTCTCAAGGCAAGTGACAGATCAGGATTAGAACCCTGGTCTTCTGACTCCCACTGGGCTATTCCCACTAGAGAAGCAGCGTGGCTAAGTGGAAAGAGCACGGGCTTTGGAGTCAGAGGTCATGGGTTCAAACCCCAGCTCCACCAATTGTTAGCTGTGTGACTTCGGGCAAGTCACTTAACTTCTCTGTGCCTCAGTTACCTCATCTGTAAAATGGGGATTAAGACTGTGAGCCCCCCGAGGGACAACCTGATCACCTTGTAACCTCCCCAGTGCTTAGAACAGTGCTTTGAACAAAGTAAGCGCTTAGTAAATGTCATTATGATTATTATTCCTCTATGTATATATCTATTTATCTGTTATTTGAGTAAACAATGTTTTCTTTGAACATTCTTTAAATATTGCAGACCCGTAGCTAAAGAAGTTGTATGCTGAGTGATTCTAAGCGGTGTCCACAAGGGAGAGAATTCACCTGGGAGTCCAGTGTGTGTCTTACATCCATGTTTCCTTTTCCCTTGATTTTTAATGATTTTCTTGCTTCCTTCCAACATCTGGTCTGCACTTCCTCAAAGACCTTGTTACTTTGGGGCTTTGAAATATGATTTAACATTTCTTCAGAGATTGACTATTTAACCTTTTTCTGACTTAACTTTTCTTATCTGTACAAAGATTAATTGTGCTGACCTGCTTTGCAGTGTATAAAGAATACTAAGCAGTAGGGGCTAGTGGAAAGAATATGGGTCTAGAAGTCAAAGGACCAGCGTTCTACTGCTGGCTCCACCACCTGTCTGCTCTGTGACCTTGGGCTAATCATTTGTCAGCGGTGTGACTTTGGGCAAGTCATTTCACTTCTCTGTGCCTCAGTGACCTCATCTGTCAAATGGGGATTAAAACTGTGAGCCCCCCGTGGGACAACCTGATCACCTTGTAACCTCCCCAGTGCTTAGAACAGTGATTTGCATATAGTAAGCACTTAATAAATGCCATTATTATTATTATTATTATTATTATTATTATTTAACCACTTTGGGCCTCAGTTTCCTCATTTGTAAATGGGGATTAAAACCTACTCCCAGCGTGGCATAGTGGATACAGCACAGACATGGGAGTCAGAAGGTCATGGTTCCTAATGCTGACTCTGCCACTTAATAATGACATTTATTAAGCGCTTACTATGTGCAAAGCACTGTTCTAAGCACTTGTCTGCTGTGTGACCTTGGACAAATCACTTCACTTCTTTGGGTCTCCATTACCTCATCTGTAAAATGGGGATTAAGACTGTGAGGGCTATGTGGGACAGGGACTGTGTCCAACCCAATTTGCTTGCAAGCACCCCAGTGCTTAGTACAGTGCCTGGCACATAGTAATCACTTAACGAATATGATAATTACTATTATTATTACTTAGACTGTGAGCCCCATGTGGGACAGGAATTTTGTCCAACCTGATTATCTTGTACCTTCACTGTACTTTGTACAGTGCTGAGCCCTTAGTAAGCATTTAACAAATTCAATTCAGTCATATTTATTGAGCGCTTACTGTGTGCAGAGCACTGTACTAAGCGCAAGTTGGCAACATATAGAGACGGTCCCTACCCAACAACAGGCTCACAGTCTAGAAGGGGAGACAGACAACAAAGCAAAACATGTAGACAGGTGAACAAAACATGCAAACAGGTTTACATGTTTAAAGCAAATAGCATAATAATATTGTTATTGTTATAAGATGAAAGTTGACAAGGATGATGTGCACTTTTTCGGTAGAGCCTCCGGTTGGGAACAACGGACAAGACTGTGTCCTGACCTGAGATTTTAGGATGGAGAAATGAGGCAGAAAAAATGGTGATGATGCTAGTGACTTTGCCAGTCTCCCATCCCTGTCAGGCATGCTCCTACTGGGGCACAAAAGGAAACCAGTAAGTCAGGGCACAAAGGTGTAGGATCCATTTTTGGTCTAAGGGACCAGACTCCCAGCGCCAAGGCCTTACTGCGGGGTCATTAGAAGCAGTGTGGTCTAGAGGATAGAGCACAGGCCTGAGAGTCAAAAGGACCTGTTTTCTAATCCCAGCTCTGCCACTTGTCTGCTGTGTGACCTTGGGCAAGTCACTTCACTTCTCTGTGCCTCAGTGACCTCATCTGGAAAATGGGGATAGAGACTGTGAGCCCTAAGTGGGACATGGACTGTGTCCCAAATAATTACCTTGGAACTCCCCAGCGCTTAGTACGGTGTCTGGCATATGGTAAGCACCTGCCAGGTAATTTCCATGAAAGTCACTGAAATCCTTGCTGCTCATGTTAGTTGACTATTTTTCAGGGTTTCTGCTTGGCCTGTCCATCCTGTGGGACAGCTTAGGTGGTTCACTGGGACGGCAAGGACTATATCCAATCAGATCATCTTGATTTTTCCCCTTCGCTTTGTAAAGTGCTCGGTACAAAGTAAGCATTTAAAAAGTACCATGAATAAAACCAAAACCCCCCAAAAAATTCTCAATGCTGACAGTGTCCCAGCAACCACTACTGTTATCCTGCCCTGCCTTTTAATGTTCAGTGCCTTGTAGGTCATAACAATGAAACTGCTTAAGAAGCCAGAAAAACCTTCTATGGCGGATCTGGCGTGGCGGTGAAACCAAATTTGGCACCTTTAACTTTGGCTAGGAGTGGGGGTAACTATTGGCAGAGCTTCTCAGGGCAGCCGAATAGTCTTAGTTACTACTAGATTTCCAGTCCATTGGAGGTGTTGAATGCTTCTACAGGATCTGCCAAAGGTCTTTGTGTTGTTTCCTGCACTTATCTACCTGACATGCTACACGATGTCATGTCTTCTGCACAGGTTTTAGTCTGAAACCATATTGTGAATCAGGTAGTGCATGGTTGTTAGTTCTTCCAAGGTTTCCAGTAGCTTTCACGACTAGTTTTTTTTATCATTATCAACACCATCATCACCATTATCTTCATCAATAATTATTGAGCACCTATGGTGTCCAAGCTAGGTACTATATTGGCTACTTTATTCCTCTCCCTGAGGCATTTATAGTCCCAGGTGGTGAGTAGGCAGGCAGATGGTAAATTTACAATGGGAAGGGAAGGGGAAACCTAGCTATAAATGATCACCACAAAAGTAAAGTAAATGGAATACATGATTGCTCTGGTGCTTGATGATATGACATGATGAGAGAGATGGGGATTAGTCAAGGTGGGAGAGAGATGGCTTTTGAGAAGGCTTTGAAGGTGAGGAGTACAGGGGCTTGGTGGAGTCAATGGAGTTGTTCCCGGAGGGGGAAAGGCCACATGAAATGGTTTGGAGAAAATAATAATAATTATGTTACTTGTTAAGCACTTACAAAGTGCCAAGCACTGTTCTAAGCACTGGGGAGGTTACAAGGTGATCAGGTTGTCCCACAGTGGGCTCACACTCTTAATCTCCATTTTACAGATGAGGTTACTGAGGCTTATAGAAAAAAAAAAGTTGGCATTTGTTAAGCGCTATGTGCCAAGCACTGTTCTAAGCGCTGGGGTAGATACAAGGTAATCAGGTTGTCCCACGTGGGGCTCACAGTCTTCATCCCCATTTTACAGATGAGGTAACTGAGGCCCAGAAAAGTTAAGTGACTTGCCCAAGGTCACACAGCAGACAAGTGTTTGCTGACAGGTGTTTGCTGAGCCTGGGTTAGAACCCAAGACTCGCAGGCCTGTGCTCTATCCACTAAGCCCCGCTGCAGTGAGGCACAGTTAGGAAACAATCAATCAGTCAATCAATTGTATTTATTGAGCACTTACTGTGTGCAGAGCACTGTACTAAGCACTTGGGAAGTACAGTTGGGTTGGGAAGTGGGAGGAGAAGAGAGCAGCAAGGTAAGAAATCCACATTAGGAGTTTCTCTTTAGTTGTGGGCAGGGAGTATGTCTACTTATCATGTTGTGTTGTACTCCCCCAAGCACTTAGTACAATGCTCTGCCCACAGTAAGCACTTAGTAAATATGGTTGATTGATTGAATGATTAATGGGGAGTTTGATGGACAACCCTAGGAGGTTTCTGAATGATGTCTTCTTGAAGATGGTGATTACAGTGGTAACTCTGAAGTCCTTTGGTACTTCTTCAGCATCCACATGTTGAGGAAAAACATGAAATCACAAGAGAATACATAATTCAACACAGCAAAAATTATCTGCCTTTCCATTTGCAGAAGGAAAAAATAGAGTGGATATAGACAGAGACAGAAACAGGATGAATTATCCAATCTTACAGGAACTCTGGTTGCAGCTTCTGATAGATATTGAATGGGTTCAGGGTCAAAATGGCTAGTCAGCCAGGGTCAGAGGAAACAGGCTTGGGATCTCCAAGTTTGGTCTTGGTAATTCCTCTGCAAAGAGATTCCCCGGAAAATGAGTAATCTGTCACTTCTTTTCTGCCAGAATAATTATTCTGCTTAACACATAAAAAGGTGAAGAGATGAGCTGGTCACAGAACTTTAGCGATAGAAATTATGATGAGGTCCTCTATTGTCTAGTTTCACTAGAGTGAGGTAGCTTTTAAGGAGGTTTCTATATAATGGAGAGAGGAGACAACTGATTAATGACAACATCAACTTAGATGAAGTTACTTAAAACTATTGTAGTCACGCAGTGCACCTGAATGCTATACAAACACAAAGCCAATATTGCGTATCTGACAACCTAGAGAAGAACATTAAATAAATAACCAACTCATGTTTTATACATTTTTGGCAAAGAAAGGTGACAGTGGAAATGAAGATTGATTGTAAAGCTATGCCTCTTCATTGGAACATTCAAAATAGTAGGAGCCCAGGTTGATTTAAAAGATATGAGAAAATCAAGTGTTTTAGCATCTCAATTGCTTATTTATCTAGAGTGAGATGGATTAGGACTTAATTTAAGTCATAAAGCAAAATGAATCAAGTCCCAAACTCAGTGTCAACTTCCTTGTGCTTTATCCTCTTGGACGTGGTAAAAATGTAAAATTAGTTTTCCTAAAAAAAGTTCACATTAGTTAAATGCTGCAGTTTTGCTGCTTGAATAAACAAACCACCCAGGTTTAAATTTGCATATCAGCATAACATTCACAATTATGGAGACAAAATAGGTAGATGGTTTGGTCTAACAGCTAGAAATGAAAATTTGGATCCTAAGTTTCATGTTTGCCCAATCAATCACTCTTTCGCAACTTAGCTGTTTGGAAAGCTGCTGATCACTGCTACTGCTGCTGCTGATTATAATAATCTTCATCAACAGAAAGTAAATGGTAACATGATTCTTTTCAATATTCAAGTGGTTCCTCCTTCTTGGATTTTACTTCTTCCTACCTGGAATTTATTTTAGAGCCTGACTCCTGTGCTAGACTGAAAGCTTGAGGGAGGGATCATTCATTCATTCAGTCATATTTATTGAACGCTTACTGTGTGCAGGGATAGTGGCTCAGTGGAAAGAGCACGGGCTTTGGAGTCAGAAGTCATGGGTTCAAATCCCAGCTCCGACAATTGTCAGCAGTATGACTTTGGGCAAGTCAGTTAACTTCTCTGTGCCTCAGTTACCTCATCTGAAAAATGGGGATTAGGGCTGTGAGCCCCCCGTGGAACAACCTTATCACCTTGTAACCTCCCCAGTGCTTATAACAGTGCTTTGCACATAGTAAGCACTTAATAAATGCCATTATTATTATTATGTCTGCTAATGCTACTGAGTTGTATTCTCTCAAGCATTTAGTATTCATTCATTTATTCAATTATATTTATTGAGCTCTTACTGTGTGCAGAGCACTGTATGGAAACAGCATGGCTCAGTGGAAAGAGCACGGGCTTTGGAGTCAGAGGTCATGTGTTCAAATCCTGGCTCCACCACTTGTCAGCTGTGTGACTTTGGGCTAGTCACTTAACTTCTCTGGGCCTCAGTTACCTCATCTGTAAAATGGGGATTAAGACCATGAGCCCCCCGTGGGACAACCTGATCACCTTGTAAACTCCCCAGCGCTTAGAACAGTGCTTTGCACATAGTAAGTGCTTAATAAATGCCATTATTATTATTATTAAGCACTTGGAAAGTACAATTCAGCAATAGAGACAGTCATTGCTCACAGTGGGCTTACAGTCTAGAAGGGGGGAGGCAGACATCAAAACAGCTAAACAGGCATCAGTAGTATCAATATAAATAAACAGAATTATAGATATATACACATCAAAGCAAGTTAACCAGAATTAATGTAAATAAATAGAATTATAGATATATGCATATATAAACCAGTGTGGTGGAGTGGGGGGGTAATAATAATAATAATGATGGTATTTGTTAAGGGCTTACTATGTGTAATGCACTGTTCTAAGTGCTGGGGGTATACAAGGTGATCAGGTTGTCCCCATGTGGGGCTCACAGTCTTAATCCCCATTTTACAGATTAGGTAACTGAGGCACAGGGAAGTTAAGTGGCTTGCCTAAGGTCACACAGCTGACAAGTGGCAGAGCTGGGAATCGAACCCATGACTTCTGACTGCCAAGCTCATGCTCTTTCCACAGAGCCATGCTGCTTGCAAAGGGAGTGAGTAGGGGTGACAGGGAGTACAGGGGGAGCTGAGGAAAAGGGGGGATTAGTAAAGTTGTTTCTAGCCCTTCTATATCTTATCCCTGCAAATGGAAAGGGTGAGAATGTCGCTTATTCTGTATTAAACATTCTTTTCCACTTTTATGTTCTTCCTTGTTTTTCCACCTCTTAGAATATCATCCAAAGTCTTAGAAACAGTAATCCAAGAATTACTACATGGTGATAACTGCTCCTTAGAGGCACATACCCAAAAGGAGATGCCAACGATCAGCCAGGAGCTACAGACTGATGATCATTCATTCATTCAATCGTATTTATTGAGCGCTTACTGTGTGCAGAGCACTGTACTAAGCGCTTGGGAAGTACAAGTTGGGCAGCATCAAGAAAACTGACATGATGCATCAGCCCGCACTAGGGATGCCATACACCAACAACAAATCATATTGGAAGCACAGAGCTAAAAGCCGTGATAAATTTCCATTACATAGGCAGAAAGCTGTGCCAACAAACAATGACAGACAAGGAGATAGAGTAATAATAATGATAACAATATTAATAATGGTATTTCTTAAGTGCTTACTATGTGCCAAGCACTGTTCTAAATTATGTGATAGATACAAGGTAATCTGGTTGGGCACAGTCCCTGTCCCACATGGGACCCACTGCCTTAATCCCCATTTTATAGAGGAGGTAACTGAGGCACAGAAAAGTGAAGAGACTTGCCCAAGGTCACACAGCCAACAAGTGGCAGAGCCGGGATTAGAACCCATGTCCTCTGACTCTCAAGCCCATGTTCTTTCCACTAAGCCATGCTGCTTGTACAACTATGTAGGACTAGAGAAGACCCTAAATGGAAATATATATCAAGGTCGCACAGCAGACAATGAAAATACTAATAATTATGGTATTTGTTAAGCACTCACTATGTGCCGGGCACTATTCTGAGTGTTGGGGTAGATATGAGCAAATCGGGGTGGACACAGTCCCTGTCCCATCTTGGGCTCACAGTCTCAATCTCCATTTTACAGATGAGGTAACTGAGGCTTGGAGAAGTGAAGTGACTTCCCCAAGGTCACACAGCAGACAAGTGGCGGAGCCAGGATTAAATGAATCCATAAGGGAAACTTGTCGAACAGAGATGACGTGGTATCAGGCCCCAAACCAAACTTAAGGTTTACAGAACTGCAGCGCTGTCCAACCCGCTCTATGGTTGTGAGGCCTGAACTACACAGAGGAACCATACCTGGCTCCCGTAGCAGTTTCGTCCATGTCACTTACAGGCCATACTCAATGTCAAAAAACAAGAGAAGATCACAAACAATTAAGTTCTGGAACATAACCAGTCTCCAGCTATCGGAACCATGTTTACCTTAACACAGCTAGGCTGGGTAGGACATGTGATGAGAATGAACAACAGCCAGACAACCGAATAGTTGTGGAGAGCTGAAGTTTGGAAGCCAAAACAAGGAAGGCAGAGGAAACGTTTTAAGGATAAGAATCAGACAATGCTGCATCCCTGCTGAAAAACTGGGAATAAATCAGAATGGAGAGGCTCTATTTGAGAGAAATATTTTAGACTGTGAGCCCACTGTTGGGTAGGGACTGTCTCTATATGTTGCCAACTTGTACTTCCCAAGCACTTAGTACAGTGCTCTGCACACAGTAAGCGCTCAATAAATACGATTGATTGAAAGAAAGCTTTTACATAGAATGAGAGACAAGGAGCAACAGAGAAAACAGAGCTAATTGGTAGAAACAACACACAGGACAACACAACTAGGGATACCTTTTTTGTGTGCCAAATGTGGCCGGGAATCTGGGTCCCATGTTGAATTTACAGACACATCCACTCATAAGTGAATTGCATTGTCAGAAGTGTTTTTTCGATTTCTTTACATATGCATATGTATATTACCTGTCTTGTCTTATGCTGTCGAGTCACCTCCAACCCACAGCGATGCCATGGACACATCTCTCCCAGCATGCCCCACCTCCATCTGCACCCACTGTTGGGTATGGACCATCTCTATATGTTGCTGATTTGTACTTCCCAAGCGCTTAGTACAGTGCTCTGCACACAGTAAGAGCTCAATAAATATGATTGAATGAATGAATGAATAGTGTATCCAGAGAGTTTTCTTGGTAAAAATATGGAAGTGGTTTACCATTGCCTCCTTCCACGCAGTAAACCTGAGTCTCCACTCTCGACTCTCTCCCATGCTGCTGTTGCCCAGCAGGTGTGAATATTTACTTGTAGTAGGTTGTCTTATACTCGCTAGCCACTTCCCAAGCTAAGAATAGAATGGGAATGCCTCTGCTTGACTCTCCCTCCCGTAGTCAAGACTGGTAGAGTACTGGAAACTCTCCAGGTGTGACCCTGAGAGAGGATATTAAATTAAGTTAGAGTTTAGAGCTTACAGACTATGTACACTTTGGTGATGTTGCTTATGTCATCCTGACCAGAACTTATTCTCCCTTCCATGTTGACCAAAATATAAGAGAGAATGATAAGACAGAATGCAGTGTCGCTTAGTGGAAAAAGCGTGGGACTGGGAGTCAGAGGATTTGGGTTCTAATCCCCTCCACCACTTGTCTGTTATGACTTTGGACAAGTCACTTAATGTCTCTGTGCCTCAGTTCCCTCATCTGACAAATGGGGATTCAATCCCTGTTGCCCCTCAGACTTAGACTGTGATCCCCTGGCGGGACCTGATCATCTTCTCTCTAGACTGTAAGCTTCCTGTGCTCAGTAATGTGCTTACCAACTCTATAGTATTATACTCTCACAAGTGCTTAGTGCAGTGCTCTGCACACAGTAAGTGCTCAATAAGTATGTTTGATTGATTGATGATTCAGGCCACTGGTTATTAACTGGGATACAGGAGATCTGGTGAATGATTGGTTTCTGGATAGTCCAAGATTTGTCTCATGTTCCACTTTTTAGAAATGTCTGGCTAATTGTTCACATATTTCTCTCTATCAAGAAAACTGTCCTCCCTCAGTTTTCCCAAGCCATGTCCTTATCCTCTTAATAGAGAAGCGGCATGGCTCAGTGGAAAGAGCACGTGCTTGGGAGTTGGAGGTCATGGGTTCAAATCCTGACTCTGCCACTTCTCAGCTGTGTGACCTTGAGCAAGCCACTTAACTTCTCTGTGCCTCAGTTACCTCATCTGTAAAATGAAGATAAAGACCGTGAGCCCCACGTAGTACAACCTGATCACCTTGTATCCCCCCCAGTGCTTAGAACAGTGCTTCACACATAGTAGGTGCTTAACAAATACCATCATTATTATTATTATTATTATTATTGTTAATAAGCCATCTCCTCTAGGAGGTGATCTCTGAATAGTCACAAGCCACTTCACCATTCATGTTTAATCTATTTATTATAATTTAACTGCTCAGAACTCTAAGCTCTAGACCACATCAGCTAACTCTAGCACTTTTAAACCTATTATTTCCATACTGTGCACATATGTATCTACACATATATACATATAAACACATGAACACTATACATTATTATTATTAATTATTATTATTATTATTTATACACTAAGTACTTGGGAGAGTTTAAAAAAAGAGTTTGTAGACCCACTGCCTGTCCGCAATAAGTTTGCAATAAGCTTACAGTTTAGAGGGGGAGACAGGCACTAATATAAATAAATTATGGATATGTACATAAGTGCTGTGGAGCTGAGTGTAGGGGTGGGGATGGGTTACTGTTCATATTTTTATGTGGGCCTTCCCCATTAGAGTGAAAGCTCCTCGTGGACAGGTAACTTTCCACGTCTTTACTCTGAGCTCCCCAGCTACATCATCATCATCATCATCATCATCAATCATATTTATTGAGCGCTTACTATGTGCAGAGCACTGTACTAAGCGCTTGGGAAGTACAAATTGGCAACACATAGAGACAATTCCTACCCAACAGTGGGCTCACAGTCTAAAAGGGGGAGACAGAGAACAAAACCAAACATACCAACAAAATAAAATAAATAGGATAGATATGTACAAGTAGAATAAATAAATAAATGAATAGAGTAATAAATATGTACAACCGTATATACATATATACAGGTGCTGTGGGGAAGGGAAGGAGCACAGTGCACTGCATCAAGTGGGAGTGCAATAAATACCACTATTACCACTACTACTACCACTTATATTTCATATCTATTCTCACACTTTTTTTAACCTGTCATCAATCAATCCACTGATTGAGTATTTATTGAGTGCTTACTAGGTGCAGAGCATTGTACTAAACACTTGGGTGTGTAAAATACAACAGAATTAGTAGTCACATACCCTGCCCATAATTAACTTATAGTCAGTTAAACTTTCTGTCTTCCCCATTAAATGGTAAGCTTCTGGAGAGCAGGGTTCCTGACTTACTTTTTTTTCCCCTAATTGTCTAGGACAGTGTTCTTCATAAAGTAGGTTCTGAGTTCTTAGTGCTAATGTGGCTGCAAAATTATCTTACATAATTATTTTAATATTTGGGAGTTAAATTAACGCTCAAATGCCAAGACCTCTGACTATAGCATTGTATTTTGGGGGTGAGGCCCTCGAGTCAGCAGAGATTCCCCAATTCTGAAATGGTTGCAAATGATTGACCTATCATATATCCTGAGAGACTGCTGTATAGACATTTATAAAGGTCAAATAGAAGCAGGGAGACATCTTCAGATGGAGAATGTTATTATTTTCAATAAATAGGCCCTATTTTAAGTAGAACAAACTTGTTCTCTAAAAATGTCAAGGCTTTCAAAAATGAACTTTTTTGTTTTCTTTTTGATTTCAGTAGATGTGAGCATACTGCCTTGCTGAAGGAAAGGTGGGGTCAAGGGAACTTGGTATGGAGAGGCTAAGGAGTCAAGGTAGTCAGCACTTAGAACAGTGTTTAGCACATAGTAAGCACTTAAATACCATTATTATTATTATTATCATTATTATTATTATTATTATTATAAGGTACTAGGACAAAGACTGGAGAGAAGTGTGTTCTTGGAGAGTAGAGAGGTTGGGACATCAACAGCTGCTTGGTTATGGTTATGGTTATTCTTGACTCTTCTCTCTTTATCCTTGACTTCTCTTTCTCATTCAACTCACATATTCAGTCCATCACTAAATCCTGTCGATTCCACCTTCACAACACTGCTAAAATCTGCCCTTTCCTCTCCATTGAAACTGCTACAGCATCAATCCAATCACTTACCCTATCCTGCCTTGATTACAGTATCAGCCTCCTTGTTGACCTTCCAGCTCCCTGTATCTCCAGACTCCAGTCTATGCTTCACTCTTCTGACCAGATTGCTTTTTACAAAAACATTCAGGCCGTGTTTCCCCCATCCTCAAGAAACTCCATTGGTCACCCATCCTCTTCTGCAAATAAATACTCCTCATTATTGGCTTCAAATCACTAAATCACCTTGTCCCCTCCTACCTCGCTACTCTCCGCCTACAAGCCAGTCAACACTCTTCGCTCCTCTAATGCTAACCTTCTCAATGTACCTCGATCTCATCTAGATGGCTGCCGACCTCTCGCCCACGTCCTACCTCTGGCTTGGAAAGGCTTGCCTCCTTGTATCTGACAGAGAATTTCTCTCCCCGCCTTCAAGGACTTATTGAAAACGTATCTCCTCCAAGAGGCCTTCCCTGATTAAGCCATCCACCCCTCTTCTCCCTTTCCTTTCTGTTTTCCCTTAACTTTCACCCTTCACTCATCACCTCTGAGCCCCACAGCACTTACATATATCTGTAATTTATTTATTTATATTTATGTCTGTCTCCCGCTCTAGACTGTAAGCTTGTTGTGGGCAGTGAGCATGTCTGTTCATTGTTGTACTCTCCAAAGGGCTTAGTACAGTGTTCTGCACACAGTAAGCACTCAATAAATATGATTGAATGAATGAATAAATGAATGAGAGCCTCCCCACTCCTTAAAAACCTTCATTGCTTAACCATTCCTATCCATATCAAGTAGAAATTTTCACCTACTTATCCACCCCCTTCTCCCACTATAGGCCAGTTCACCCCTTTGGTTCCTCTTAAGCTAATCTACTTGATGGGCTCAATTCTCTCCCACCTCTAACCACTTGCTCAAACTCAGACCACAGGTCTTCCTAACATCAAAACCTTCTGGAAAATCAATTTCCAAGATGCCTTCCTTGAACATTTTTTCCCTTTTTCTGCTTTTAGTCTCACCAACTATGCACTTGGGTACTCAACCACCTGTAGCACTTTAATACATACCCTATAACTTAACACTCATTCATGTTCATATCCACTTTTTTTCTCTCCATCCGTGAATGAATTATGTGTCTGTCTCCCCGACTAACCTATAAGCTCCTTTAGGGGAGGGTTCCCGTCTACTACCTCTTTTATATTCTCCCAAGTACTTAGTATAATACTGAGAGACTGCTGATGGAGCAGGAACTCAATAAGTACTATTGATGGATGGATGTCTACTGATCAATCGATCATATTTATTGAGTACTTACTCTGTGCGGAGCACTGTACTAAGCACTTGGGAGAAAAGAATGCAACACATTTCTCAGAAACACCTGCTCGGAGTAAAGATCCACCTCATTTAGCCACCCTGGATGGGATATCTAGAATGCTTGAAATTCAGAAAACTGCTGTTAGAACAAAGTACACTGTACAGAAAACAATTTTAAATTATTTTTAAATTGCTTCTGCAAACTACTGAGAAATCAGCATGTTTTCTGGGAAGCAAGCAGAAGGAATGAGATGCCACCATATCCGGGTACGTCAAACCAAAATCAAGGTCTGTGGTTTCTCCATTTCCCCAATCCCTGACCTACTTTAATATCTGCCTCCCTCTGTAGACTGTAAACTCCTTGTGGGCAGGGATTGCCTCTACCGACTCTGTTTATTTTCCCAACCTGTACTTGGATCTCGCCTGTCTCGCTTCCAACCTTGCAAGGCCTTGCAATGGAGTCAGGGTAGAGCAATGCTCATTTGTTTCCACAGGATCTGTTGGGGTGGCTGTCTTGGACCAGGACTGTCAAAGAGTTACTGTAGGTGGAGTGACAGCGAAGTGGATAGTCAGAAAAGTGTCACAAAGACAATGAGATGCCTCACTCAAACCAAGCAGGGAAGTGAAGTTAGAACTGCAAAATCTTGCTGTGCAGTAAAATAAGAACAGAAAACATTTATAGTTACTGCTGCCAGACATTCTTTATTCTTTTCCCTCCCAGAAAGGCATTGCAAAAATGACATGGAAAGTTTACATTGTTTGCTGATTTCCTGTTTGTTTAATAAGTCACTTTTGATCCCAGGGGTTCTCTGCAGTACAGGAATTTCTTCAGATTGTGCTCATTTTAATGAATAACAGAGTTAATAGTACATTTCAGTTACATGCGACTGAATGGGACTTAACTGGATGGATAACAACTTCATTTTTCTTTTTAGAAAAATTTCCCAATTCTCCATACTCATACTAGTTATTTGAGTTGTTTCTGCCTTTTACATGATTTCATATCCCTCTGTTGGTTGGGCTCAGTTTGGAATTTATTACTGAAAGAAATGGAGACAACCAAGTAATGTAGAAAAAGAAGACTTGGTGGTCTTTAGTTTTGAGGGTTTGTTGTGGCTGACCATATATCATGGTTTAGCTGCTCTGGATAGCTCCGGATATCTGGTTAACACCCAGGCAATATTAAAAAATGTACATGTGGTGCAGAATCTGGATGTCCTGAGAGGCAGCAAGGCACAGTGGAAAGATCACAGGCTTGGGAGTTGGGGAAAGAGTGGGCGAAGATCCTCGGCCAACTTGAAGGTGGGAGGTTCTGAGCTGTGTGCCTGGGAGAGGACACAGGGAGACCTGGTGTAACAATCTTGGATGGACACAGGGCACGGGGAGCAATTGCAAAGAATCCTGGATTAAGATTAGGACACTCCGGAGGCCCGGGATTCAGAGTTAGGACTACAGAAGACTGGGGTTCCTGCCCCTGAAGGGGACAAGGGACACTGAGAGACGCTGTTTCACAATGAGGTTCCTGCCCCTGAAGGGGACAAGGGACACTGAAAGACCCTGTTTCTTAATGACTTAAAAAGGGTGAGATTGGAACTTTAGATGCTCTGAGAGAAGAGGGAAGGTTACCAGGGGAATTTGAGCCCTGGGATGCCTAAGGAAAAATACAGAGGGTCCTGGGGGGAAAATTATTGGATCTGTGGAAAGATGGTTTGAACCAGAATTGTTTTGATTCTTACCAAATTAAGAAATCATTAAATATGACTTGGATCTCAGATCTTGGTGTCTACCTGCTGTTGAGCCTGGAGGAGAAGATGGGGAGACATACGGACCTGGAAGGCCATGGGTGTGGGAAGGAATGGTTTCTCTGCAAGTGTCCTTCAACCAGACCCCAAATGAGATGATAATAATAATAATAATAATAATAATAATAATAATGGCATTTTAAAACACTTACTATGTGCCATGCACTGTTCTAAGTGCTGGGGGAGATACAAGGTAATCACGTTGTCCCAGTTGGGGCTCACAGTCTTAATCCCCATTTTACAGATGAGGTAACCGAGGCACAGAGAATTTAAATGATTTGCCCAAAGTCACACAGCTGACAAGTGGCAGAGCTGGGATTAGAACCCATGACCTCTGACTCCCAAACCCATGCTCTTTCCACTAAGCCATGCTACTTCTCTAAGATGCTGGGCTGGTCCCCGATGACTCTTTTGCCTTAGGGGACACATCTGAACATCAGTAGAATGGTGGGGGCAGCAATAAGGGTGCAGAAATTTGACCAGGCAGGGTGCCCCAAACCTGTGTTTAGAAGACTAGGAGAACAAGAGATCCCCTCTCAGGATCACACCTGGAGAGTTTCCAGTATTCTACCGGCCTCACTTATGAGAGAGAGAGTGAAGCAGAGGCATACTCATTCCATTCCTAGCTTGGGCAGTGGCTAGCGAGTAGAAGGCAATCTGATACAAGTCAAAACTCACTTGTGCTGGGCCGCAGTGGCATGGGACAGAGTCGAGGGCAGAGACTTGTTTACTATGCAGAGGAAGGCAATGGTCAATCACTTCCATATTTTTACCAAGAAAACTCTATGGACACATTACCAGAACGATTGCAGATCTGCCACTAACCTCCTCACAGTGCCTTGTTCTCTCCTGTCCTGCCATTGACCCCCAGCCCATGTCCTTTCCCTGGCCTGGAATGCCCTCCTTTCACACATCCACCAAACTAGCTCTCCTCCTCCCTTCAAAGCCCTACTGAGAGCTCACCTCCTCCAGGAGGCCTTCCCAGACTGAGCCCCCTTTTTCCTCTCCTCCTCCTCATCCCCTACCTCTGCTCTACCTTCTCCCCCTCCTCACAGCACTTGTATATATTTATACAGATTTATTACTCTATTTATTTTACTTTTAAATATTTACTATTCTGTTTATTTTGTTAATAATAAATAATAAAATAATGATGGTAGTTGTTAAGCGCTTACTATATGCCAAGAACTGTTCTAAGTGCTGGGGTAGATACAAGGTAATCAGGTTGTCCCAAGTGGGGCTCACAGCCTTAATCCCTGTTTTTACAGATGAGGTAACTGAGGCAGAGATAAGTTAAATGACTTGTCCAAGGTCACACAGCAGATAAGTGGTGGAGGAGCGATTAGAACCCATGTCCTCTGACTCCCAAACCCATGCTCTTTCCACTAAGCCAAGTTGCTTCTCTAATGATAATGATGTGCATACAGCTATAATTCTATTTACTCTGACGATTTTGACACCTGTCTACCTGTTTGGTTTTGTTGTCTGTCTCCCCCTTCTAGACTGTGAGCCTGTTGTTGGGTAGGGACCATCTCTATATGTTGCTGACTTGTACTTCCCAAGCGCTTAATACAGTGTTCTGCACACAGTAAGTGCTCAATGAATATGATTGAATGAATGAATGGAGGTGGGGCGTTCTGGGAGAGACGTGTCCATGGAGTCGCTATGGGCTGGAGACAACTTGACAGTATAAGACAAGACAAGACCAAGAGGCGGCTGTCTGGGGCACTTTTGATGGGGATTTAGGGCTGAGAAACACCGGCATTGTCAAGTGCATCCTGGTGCAGATGGGATTTAAGAAGAATGTTGAAAAAGACAAGGGAAGTGGCTCTCCTTATCAGTTAATCAACCTGAGGTAGTTATTAAGCATCTACTGTGTACTGAGTACCATACTAAGTGCTTGGGAAGAGTACATAAGGAAGATATTGTTACGGCTCAATATAAATTTAGATTAGATTAGACTATACTCTAGTGGGGGAAAGGAGGCAGACATAAATGACTCACAAACAGTAGTGGGGGATTAGGGAGGGCATGGATATAACAGATAGTAGCACAAATGTGTTAGGGAGAGATAGCCAAATCACTCATCGAATTTACAACAGAATATGCATATAAACATATGAGAGAAGATGACAATTGGGAGATGTGGCAGACCCTTGTCATGGGAAGTGCTACATGCCAGTATTAGAGGGATACAATGGGAGAGTGAATCGAAAGAGGATGGATGGTTTCCTGGCTTGTAGGAGGAAATGATCTCTAAATTTGGAAGAATGCCGGGGGCGTATGGTAGTCATTACTTATGCACCCATCCCCTTCCATTGTTATAACCAGAAGCAACACAGAAATTTCCAACCAGTACTTTTCCCCATCTTTAATTCCTTGAAGGAAGTGACTTTTCCTGGTTGACCTCTATAGAACTAGGGTTGATGCGTTACAGTTTTGCTGAGAGAGACTGAGGTTAGGGGGAGCAGGGAATTGTTACCTTTAGCTGCTGCCCCAGTCAAAAATCTTAGCTAGGAAATTCTAGTGACCCAGGGACTGATCCCGCAGCATTCCCAAATCAGATTCCTTGGGACATTCCTGAAGAGAGATTCCTGAAGGAACATTCAGAAGTCTCCTGGTCCATTGCTCTTCCTCCAGAAAAGAACAATTCTCCGAAATACATGAGGATCTTTTCTACATTACAAAACCTACCATCTCAGGGAAACATTCCAGTGATAATAACAGTAATTGTGTTATTTGCTAAGTGATTACTATGTGCCAAGAACTGTACTAGGCATTGGGATAGATCCAGTCAGATGGGACCCAATCCATGTCTCACATGAGGGCCCACAGCCTCAGAGGGATTCATTCATTCAGTCATATTTACTGAGTACTTACTGTGTGCAGAGAGCACTGTACTAAGCACTGGGGAGCGTACAGTACAACAATAAACAGACATATGATAATAATGATGGTATTTGTTAAGTGCTTACTATGTGCCAAGCACTAATCTAAACGCTGGGATAGATACAAAGTTATCAGGTTGCTCCACGTGGGACTCATTTTACAGATGAGGTAACCGAGGCACAGAGAAGTTAAGTGACTTGCCCAAAGTCACACAGCAGACAAGTGGCAGAGCTGGGATTAGAACCCATGACCTCTTACTCCCAAGCCCATGTTCTTTCCACTAAGCTATGAACATATTCCCTGCCCACCATGAGCTTTCAGTCTAGCGGGGAGACAGACATTAGTATAAATAAATTATGGATATGTACATAAGTACTGTGGGGCTGGGAGGGGGATGAACAAAGGGAGCAAGTCAGGGCAACGCAGAAAAGAGTGGGAGAAGAGGAATTGGGACCATTTGTCGGAGAAGGCCTCTTGGAGGGGATGTGCCTTCAATAAAGCTTTGAAAGGGGGAGAGGAATTATCTGTCAGATTTGAGGAGGGAGGGTGTTCCAGGCCAGAGGTAGGATGTGGGCAAGGGGTCAGCAGAGAGATAGGCAAGATTGAAGCACAGTGAGAAGGTTGGCATTAGAGGAGCAAAGTGTGGGGGGACTGGGTTGTAGTCAGGGAGTAGGTAAGGTAATAATAATAGTAATAATAATGGCATTTATTAATGGCATTATTAAGCGCTTAGTACAGTGCTCTGCACATAGTAAGCGCTCAATAAATACAATTGATGTTGATGATGATTAAGCGCTTACTATGTGCAAAGCACTGTTCTAAGCGCTGGAGAGATTACAAGTTGATCAGGTTGTCCCACTTGGGGCTCACAGTCTTCATCCCCATTTTACAGATGAGGTAACTGAGGCCCAGAGAAGTTAAATGACTTGCCCAAAGTCACACAGCTGACAATTGGCAGAGCAAGGCAACTGGCAGAGGTAGGAGGTGGCAAGGTGATTGAGTGCTTTAAAACCAATGGTGAGGAGTTTCTGTTTGATGCGGAAGAGGATGGGCAACCACTGGAGTTTTTTGAGGAGGAGGGAAACATGTCCTGAATGTTTTAGTGGAAAAATGATCCAGGCAGCAGAGTGAAGTTTGGACTGGAGTGGAGAGAGATGGGAGACCGGGAGTTCAGCAAGGAGGCTGATGCAGTAATCCAGGTGGGATAGAATGAGTAATTGTATTAACATGGTAGCAATCTGGATGGAGAGGAAAGAGTGGATTTTAGTGATGCTGTGGAGGTGGGACCAACAGGTATGTTATCCCTGTTTTACAGATGAGGTAACTGAGGAACGGATCAGTTAATAATAAGAAGAAGAATGATGATGGCATTTATTAAGTGCTTACTATGTGCAAAGCACTGTTCTAAGGGCTGGGGAGGTTACAAGGTGATCAGGTTGTCCCACAGGGGGCTCACAGTCTTAATCCCCATTTTCCAGATGAGGTAACTGAGGCACAGAGAAGTCAAGTGACTTGCCCAAAGTCACACAACTGACAGTTGGCGGAGTTGGGATTTGAACCCATGACCTCTGACTCCAAAGTCCAGGCTCTTTCCACTGAGCCACGCTGCTTCGCCCAAGGTCACCCAGCAGACAAATGGCAGAGCTAGGATTAGAACCAGGGTCCTCTGACTCCCGGGCCTAAACTCTTTCCACTAGGCCATGCTGCTTCTCCCAGTGTTCATCAGCCCTCCCTATCAGAAGACCTGCTCCTGTATCTCATCTCAGTCCCTCAAAAACCAAGCTAAAGTTGTATTCTCTTAGTCTGTAGTGGTTGCAGTTGAATTTTTCCCAAAGGGGCAATGTTTTTGAAACAACAACTGTGTTTAAAGGGTTTAGCTGTTTACGAGTGAACCCGTGACAAGATGTACTGGTGTAGTTTGTGCGTTCTGCTGCACGCTCCTAGGATACTCCCTCTCTAAAAGGTATGCTATTTCCACCATTACTACCTTGGTAATAATAATAATTATTATAATCGTGGTATTTGATAAGCACTTACTATGCGCCGTGTGTCTGCTGCATGACCTTGGGCAAATCACTTCACTTCTCAGTGCCTCAGTTACCTCATCTGTAAAATGGGGATTGAGACTGTGAGCCCCATGTGGAACAGATTTGCTTCTGTCCATCCCAGCACTTAGTACAGTGCCTAGTGCATAGTAAGCGCTTAACAAATGCCATAATTATTATTAATAGGTGCCGGCGTAGATGCAAGGTATTCAGACCCCGCATGGGACTCACAGTCTAAGTAGGAAGGAGAACGGGTATTGAATCCCCATTTTGCAGATGAAGGAACTGAGGCACAGAGAAATGAAGTGACTTGCTCAAGATCACACAGCAAAGTGGCAGAATCAGGATTAGAACCCAGATCCACTGACTTTCAGGCCCATGCTCTTATCATTAGGGAAGCAGCGTGGCTCAGTGGAAAGAGCATGGGCTTTGGAGTCAGAGGTCATGGGTTCAAACCCCAGCTCCACCAATTGTCAGTTGTGTGACTTTGGGCAAGTTACCTAACTTCTCTGTAAAATGGGGATGAAAACTGTGAGCCCCCGTGGGACAACCTGATCACCTTGTAACCTCCCGAGCACTTACAACAGTGCTTTGCACATAGTAAGCGCTTAATAAATGCCAACATTATTATTATTATTATTAGGATGCATTGCTTCAGTGGTATTGTGTTCCAGCACCTTGTATAGTGTCCTACAACTAGTAAACACACAATAGCACATATGTACAGAGTTCTGCACATAATATAAATGCAAAGAACATCTAGTACATTGTAAATAATTACGGCATTTGTTAAGCCCTTACTATTTGCCAAGCACTGCTCTAAGCTCTAGAGTAGATACAAGGTAATCAAGTTGTCCCACCTGGGGCTCACAATTTTAATTCCCATTTTACAGATGAGGTAACTGAGGCACAGATAAATTAAATGACTTGCTCAAGGTCACACAGCAGACAAGTGGCAGAGCCAGGATTAGAACCCACATCCTCTGACTCCCAAGCCCATACTTTTCCTAAGAAGTTGCTGCTTCTGTAGACACACAATACAGTGGTAGACACACAATAGTAGACACACAATATATACTGTTTAAAATAGCTCCTTATGACCCAGGGGACTGTTATTCATTCATTCAGTCGTATTTCTTGAGTGCTTACTGTGTGTAAAACACTGTACTAAGCGCTTGGGAAGTACAAGTACAAGTACAACTACGCCAAGTAGTTGAGATTTGAGGTGACGCCTATAGTAAGGTTATGTATATGTCTTGGTGGAGCAGGAACGAAGAAAGATTTAGGCATTTGTCCCTGAAGGTGGGCGGAAATTAACATCTTTGATACGGGGGAATTGGCTTTACCCCTGCGTCGGTGTGAAAGTGTGTTTAGGACGAGTTATGTTTGAATGAATTGGCCAGTGTTTTGAAAACGTGTATTGTTCATTGAAGATTAAGTTCCTAGTTGAATTTGGGTGGCTCCGCAGATTGTCATTTTATTGGCCTGGGGTTTTTCATTCTTCTCCCTTCTCTCACTTATTCATGGAGTCACCCAGTAACTTGCAACAAATTTGCAAGTTAAGGCTTGGGGGTAGGAAATTTAACCAATTTGCCTTCAGGGCCAGAGCTATCAGTTTGGGAGGTCAAAAGGGAATTTCTTTGAGAGAAGGCACCTCCCTCCAGCAAAGGGTTGCCTCCCTCTCAGTGAATGGCAGTGAAGGGTTGCCCTTCTCAATGTAAGGCACTAAGGCACCTCCCTCTAGAAACTACAATGGCGGTAATTGGGAGTGAATTTGCCATTGTTCTCCAAGCCTAGGAATAACTGTAGGGGATGTGATTTAATCGATATCAAAGCAGCGTGGCTCAGTGGAAAGAGCCCGAGCTTGGGAGTCAGAGGTCATGGGTTCTAATTCCGACTATGCACACGTCTGCTGTGTGACCTTGGGGAAGTCACTTAACTTCTCTGAGCCTGTTACCTCATCTGTAAAATGGGGATTAAGACTGTGAGCTCCACATGGGACAACCTGATCACCTTGTAGCCCCCCAGCGCTTAGAACAGTGCTTTGCTCATAGTAAGCGTTTAACAAATGCCATCATTATTATTGTTTTTAATTATTACTACAAGTTGGCAACATATAGAGACGGTCTCTACCCAACAACGGGCTCACATCTAGAAGGGGGAGACAGACAACAAAACAAAACATGTAGACAGGTGTCAAAACCGTCAGAATAAATAGAATTATAGCTATATGCACATCATTAATAAAATAGAGTAGTAAATATGTACAAGTAAAATACATACAGTAATAAATATGTACAAATATATACAAGGGCTGTGGAGAGGGGAAGGAGGTAGGGCAGGGGGGATGATGGGGAGGAGGGGAGGAAAAAAGGACCTCAGTCTGGGAAGGCCTTCTGGAGGAGGTGAGCTCTAAGCCACTCTTCAGGGAGTTTTTGGATAGGACCCTATAGCAGTTGACTCTATCTTACAGCTGTGACAACAATGCCCTGTTTCTGGAAGAAGATGCTGAGAAGCAGCATGGCCTAGTGGATAGAGCACAGGCCTGGGCATCAGAATGATCTGAGTTCTAATCTCGGCTTCTCTGCTATCATCATCATCATCAATCGTATTTATTGAGCGCTTACTATGTGCAGAGCACTGTACTAACCGCTTGGGAAGTACAAATTGGCAACATATAGAGACAGTCCCTACCCAACAGTGGGCTCACAGTCTAAAAGGGGGAGACAGAGAACAAAACCAAACATACCAACAAAATAAAATAAGTAGAATAGATATGTACAAATAAAATAAATAGAGTAATAAATATGTACAAACATATATACATATATACAGGTGTGACCTTGGGCAAGTCACTTAGCTTCTCTGTGACTTGGAGATTTAGACTGGGAGCCCCACGTGGGACATGGACTATGTCTGACTTGACGAGCTTGTAACTACCACAGCACTTGACAGTGCCTGGCACATACCATTAAAAAACAAAACAAACAGAAAAGCATCTTGGTGGGTGACAGACGAAAATGTTTTCATTCGCATTCAAAGAAATCACAGTGAATGGAGCGGGCCAGTCATATTCCCGAGCCTTTTATAATCCTGAGGGATTTTTAAAAAGTTTCAAGCAGGACCGGCCTTTAAGTGAATGCACTGTTACCCAAGGTTTCATTTTCAGGATGACTTTCTCTCTCCCACTTTTTATAATACAGACAGGTAGGGGGTCACCTGGAAGCCGATAAAAAAACACAAAACGCACCGGATTTAAATGCCATTGGTTCTCTCCTAGTGAGAGAAGACCAATTCCTTCTATGTATCCCCTGCTCAGCCTTTAAAACCATTGGACCGGGATGTTATTGTGGCAAACTCATCAGTAGATGTCAGACATCCAGCAGTGTATCTGAATGATTAGACAGAGTCTAGGGGCTGGAATCAGTACCGGCACTGAGCCATTTCTTAGGACAGTAAACAAACCCAGGAAACAGGCGGGAAGCAGGCTACTGAGCTTATCACACGAGCAAACGCCTCCTTGAGATGTGGGTGGAATCTGAATTCCTCCATAGGGAGAGAATTTGGTCTTAAGAGCTAACCCTGAAACTCGGGTGCTGAGACTGATCCATAAATCAGGTAGAAATATCCAGCGCTTGGTCAATGCTGGGCAAGGCGGAGAGGGAGAATAAAAAGCATGCTGATCTGAAGGATTCTCAACTTAAATTTTCCACCGACTGTACTGATGCCACTGATTGCAGGGCTGTTCACCGTTCTCTAGAAGCTGTGGTGGCTGGGGGATTCTGGCCATCATCATCATCAATCATATTTATTGAGCGCTTACTGTGTACAGAGCACTGTACTAAGTGCTTGGGAAGTACAAGTTGGCAACATATAGAGACAGTCCCTAGGGCACAGGCCTGAGAGTCAGAAATTATTGGGTTCTAGTCATGGCTTCACCACTTGTCTGCTGTGTGCCCTTGGGCAAGTCACTTCACTTCGCTGGGCCTCAGTTCCTTCTTCTGTAAAATGGGGATTGAGACTGTGAGCCCCACACGGGACAGGGACTGTGTCCAACTCAGTTTGCTTGTATCCACCCTAGAGCTTAGTACAGTGCCTGGCACAGAGTAAGAGCTTAATAAACACCATCATCATCGTTATTATTATTATCTCATGTAGCCAGCGCTGAAAGTAGTCAGGAAGAGGCTGAAACAGCCGTGGTAAGAGCTGATACTGTGAATATCTGTTCCAGTGTGAAAATGGTTTTGCTGACATGGTGATGGCAGTGGAGGCCCTTTTGGCTAGCAGGGGCAGAGCTCTGGCCCACATGGGCTCAGGGTAGAAGGGCCGTAGTGGCCAACCCCACCCCAAGTGCTGCTATGTCTGCATGGCCACTATTTTACCCCTCTCATTTTGCTCCATCTCCAGTCCCTGGGTTCCAGGTCTGGTTTACCCAGCAGGCTTCAAAGGCCTCCTGTTATGCCTTCCCCGGTTGTACAACCCAAGACACCAGACTGTGAGCTCATTAAGGGTGGGGAATGTGTGTATTTTTATACTGTACCAAGTGCTTAGTACAGTGCTGTGCACACAGTAAATGCTCAATAAACATGATTGACTGACCGCCCCCCTCCCTTCTCCTGGCCCTCTGCACAACGCCTGCTCACCATCGCTACCACCGCAGGCGGTGGCAACGTTCCAGTTAGAATTCTCTTTTACTTTCACCCCTTCATGGAACTAGCAGTTGGTTCCAGAAGACAAATTCTTTTCCAGCTGCTGGATATTTGAATTTAGAAGCTGCTCTGTTCCCTGGGGAAATGAATGTCTGGTTTTCGGTCTGTGTTTCGGGTTTGCGAGATGGAGAAGAATCTGTTTGGCCCGGGTCGTTAATTATATATCACTGTAGAGGGTTTTTCCTGAGGCGAGACAGGTGGAGGTGGGAAACGCCTTATGGGGATAGATATGTGGCTGTGTAATAATAATAATAATAATAATAATAATAATAATAATAATAATAATAATAATAATAATAATAATATTTATTGAGCGCTTACTATGTGCAGAGCACTGTACTAAGCGCTTGGGAATTACAAATTGGCAACATATAGAGACAGTCCCTACCCAACATTGGGCTCACAGAATAATAATAATAATAATAATAATAATAATTATAGTAATAATACCTGTTAAGAGCTTACTATGTGCGAGGCATTGTACTAAGCACTGGTTTAAAGAAAACTGAGTTGAACATAGTCCCTGTCCCACATGGGGCTCACAGTCTCAATCCCTGTTTTGCAGATGATATAACTGAGGCACAGAGAAGCAAAGTGATTTGCCCAAGGTCACACAGCAGATGAGTGGTAGAGCTGGGGATTAGAACACATGACTTTCTCACTCCGAGGTTCACGCTATATCCACCGTGCCATGCTGCTTCTTCCTACTGTGACCCATCCAGCAGAATCAACCCTGACTGAATGACTCTCCTTGGTCTCTGTTATTCTGCCAAGGATTACTCCCAGTCAACACATCTCCCCCTACTAAATAATATAAAGAAATACAATTGATTGATTGATTGATTACTAGGGAATCCTAGAGAGACACCAAGCTTCTTTCATTCATTCATTCATTCAATTGTATTTATTGAGCGCTTACTGTGTGCAGAACACTGTACTAAGCACTTGGGAAGTACAAGTTGGCAACATATAGAGACGGTCCCTACACAACAGCGGGTTCACAGTCTAGAAGGGGGAGACAGACAACAAAACAAAACATATTAACAAAATAAAATAAATAGAATAAATATGTACAAGAAAAATAAAGTAATAAATATGTACAAACATATATACATATATACAGGTGCTGTGGGGAGGGGAAAAAGGTAAGGCGGGGGGATGGGGAGGGGGAGGAGGGGGAGAGGAAGGAGAGGGCTCAGTCTGGGAAGGCCTCCTGGAAGAGGTGAGCTCTCAGTAGGGCTTTGAAGGGAGGAAGAGAGATAGCTTGGTGGATGTGTGGAGGGAGGGCATTCCAGGCCAGGGGCAGGACATGGGCCGGGGGTCGACAGCAGGACAGGCAAGAACGAGGCACAGTAAGGAGGTTAGCAGTGGCAGAGGAGCGGAGGGTGCCGGCTGGGCTGTAGAAGGAGAGAAGGGAGGTGAGGCAGGAGGGGGTGAGGTGATGGACAGCCTTGAAGCCAAGGGTGAGGAGTTTTTGCCTGATGCATAGGTTGATTGGTAGTCACTGGAGATTTTTGAGGAGGGGAGTAACGTTGCCCGGAGCGTTTCTGCACAAAGGTGATCCGGGTAGAAGCATGAAGTATAGATTGAAGTGGGGAGAGAGAGGAGGATGGGAGATCAGAGAAGAGGCAGATGCAGTAATCCAGTTGGGATAGGATGAGAGATTGAACTAGCAGGGTAGCAGTTTGGATGGAGAGGGAAGGGCAGATCTTGGCGATGTTGCGGAGGTGAGACCGGCAGGTTTTGGTGACAGATTGGATGTGAGAGGTGAACGAGAGAGCAGAGTCGAGGATGACACCAAGTTTGCGGGCTTGTCAGACAGGAAGGATGGTAGTGCTGTCAACAGTGATCGGAAAGTCAGGGAGAGGGCAGGGTTTGGGAGGGAAGATAAGGAGTTCAGTCTTGGACATATTGAGTTTTAGATGGCGGGCAGACATCCAGATGGAGATGTCTTGAAGGCAGGAGGAGACACGAGGCTGAAGGGAGGGACAGAGAGCAGGGGCAGAGATGTAGATTTGGGTGTCTTCTATCTTTTTTTCTATATTCTATATTCTTTTCCTATATTTTCTTCTAACCCCAGGCTCTCAGGACAGTGCTCAGCAAACCCTCAGCAAAATGCTCTGCACACAGTAGTTCAGCACAGAGTTCTGCACTCAAAATATATACTTCTTTGACCTCATATTTGAAAAAGGCACCACTGGTGGTGAGGTTGGTGCATGTGTGAGTGAAAAGACCAATGTGGGATCCAGAGTCCTGACTACAACAGAAACAGAGTGTCTCTTGTTTTGTTGCAATTGATCGATAAATAATGTTTACTGAGGGCTTATGTATGCAGAATACTGCACTAAGCGCTTGGGAGAGTACAATACAATAGAGATGGTAGACTGTAAGCTCCCCATCTAGACTGTAAGCTCACTGTGGGCATCGAATGTGTCCGTTTATTGCTGTATTGTACTCTCCCAAGCACTTAGTACAGTGCTCTGCACATGGTAAGTGCTCAATAAATACGATAAAGTAAATGAATAGACATAGAGTTGGTAGAGAAGCGGCATAGCCTAGTGGATATGGCACAGGCTTGGGAGTCAGAAGGACCTGTGTTCTCATCTCAGCTCTACCACTTGTCTGCTGTGTGACCTTAGACAGGTCACTTCACTTATCTGTGCCTCAGTTACTTCTGTAAAATGGGAATTTAGACTGTGAGACCTATGTGGGACATGGACTGCATCCGGCCTGATTAGCTTGCATTCATTCATTCATTCAATCGTATTTATTGAGCGCTTGCTGTGTGCAGAGCACTGTACTAAGCACAAGGGAAGTACAAGTTGACAACATATAGAGACGGTCCCTACCCAAAAGTGGCTTCACAGTCGAGAAGGGGGAGACAGACAACAAAATGAAACATATTAACAAAATAAAATAAATAGAATAAATATGTACAAGTAAAATAAATAGAGTAATTAATATGTACAAGCATATATACGTATATACTGGTGCTGTGGGGAGGGGAAGGAGGTAAGGAGGGTGGGGAAGGGGAGAGGAAGGAGGGGGCTCAGTCTGGGAAGGCCTCCTGGAGGAGGTGAGCTCTCAGTAGGGCTTTGAAGGGAGGAAGAGAGCTAGCTTGGCGGATGTGCGGAGCGAGGGCATTCCAGGCCAGGGGGAGGACGTGGGCCAGGGTTCGATGGCGGGACAGGCGAGAACGAGGCACAGTGAGGAGATTAATGGCAGAGGAACGGAGGGTGCGGGCTGGGCTGTAAGAGGAATGAAGGGAGGTGAGGTAGGAGGGGGCGAGGTGATGGAGAGCCTTGAAGCCGAGGGTGAGGAGTATCTGCCCCAGCACTGACTACATAGTAAGCACTTAACAAATACCATTAAAACAAAAAGACATGGAGCCTACCTTCAAGAAGTTTGCAACCTGTTAGAGAAGCAGCATGGCTCAGTGGAAAGAGCCCGGGCTTTGGAGTCAGAGGTGATGGTTTCAAATCCCAGCTCTGAAAACTGTCAGCTGTGTGACTTTGGGCAAGTCACTTAACTTCTCTGTGCCTCAGTTACCTCATCTGTAAAATGAGGATTAAGACTGTGAGCCCCCGTGGGGCAACCTGATCACCGTGTAACCTCCCCAGCGCTTAGAACAGTGCTTTGTGCATAGTAAGCACTTAATAAATGCTATCATTATTATTATTATTATTAACCTAGAGGACAAGTTTGTTGTCTGCTGCACCTGGTGCTCAGTAGGCACTCAGTACAGTTTCCTGTATACTGCAGGCACTATACACAAGAGGCACTCAGCTAGTAGGTTCAGTGCTTTTGCTAAGTCATGGAACCAGATCACTTGCCAAGGGCCTGATTGAGAGGCAACCTAGTAACCTATAATAATAATGTCAAAACAACGAATTGGAACTGGCCAGAAAGATGTGTCGAGTTTGTCAGTGATAATGACAATAATAATTGGGGTATTTGTTAAGTGCTTACTGTGTGCCAGGCACTGTACTAAGCCCTGGGGTGGATACAAGCAGATTGGGTTGGGCACAGTCCCTGTCCCAAGTGGGGCTCATATTCTCAATCCCCACTTTACAGGTGAGATCACTGAGGCCCAGTGAAGTGAAGCATCTTGCCCAAGGTCACACAGCAGACAAGTGGCAGAGCCGGGATTAGAAATCCATGATCTTCTGATTCCCAGGCCCGTGATCTAGCCATTATGCCATCCTGATGCATGTGCATCGCCAGGCAGAAAGCAAGTGCCAGCCCAACCCTCCTGGTCTCCTAACAATTGTGGCATTTGCTAAGCACTTCCTGTGTCCCAGGCACTATTCTAAACACTGGGATGGATACAAGCACCGACAAGCACAGTCTTGGAGCACTGACAAAATATCCTGGGAGCGAACATCCATCAGAGTCTTCCCCGGGCTTGGGGAAAACAAGGCTCCTAACCCTAGATTAAACTTCTCCTTAAACTTTATTGAGCACTTACTGTGTGCAGAGCACTGTACTAAGCGCTTGGGAAGTACAAGTTGGCAACATATAGAGACGGTCCCTACCCAACAGTGGGCTCACAGTCTTGAAGGGGGAGACAGAGAACAAAACAAAACATATTAACAAAATAAAATAAACTGTCATGACCAACAAGATATTCCTGTAGCCTTTCTGAGCCCTTGGGAGCTCAGCTGTGATCTCCAGGGAGCTGAGTCCTCTCTCCCTGGATGGCCACGTTCAATACACCAATTTTCTCCATTATACCAAACTGAGAGGGAGCACTGGAGAGTCCCCCACAAGATGAGACCGTCTCTATATGTTGCCAACTGTACTTCCCAAGTGCTTAGTACAGTGCTCTGCACACAGTAAGCACTCAATAAATACAATTGAATGAATGAATGAGACCCACAGCCCCTCCCCAGGTAGTGTAGCTGTGTGTATCTGTGTTCATGCTTCTCTGTGTTCACCTGCAGCTAGGACTGCATTCTCCTCTCCAATCAGTGAGATGTTTTTTTAAAGTGTTTCCCTAGATTAATTGAGCTGCGCTTCAAAGGATCTACACCCAGGGTTGCCAAAGAAAATGGGTTTCTTAATCTTTTGGAAAACATTCAAGACAATTTCATTTTATTATAAAATCGTGTTCTCCTTGGTCTACAGCCTCAAATCCGGTAGAAGCCCGTTTGACATTACATTTATCCCCGAAGCACAAACGCTTCCATCAGCATAGGTGCATTCACCCTGGCAGAGAGTGAAGAGGAAAGAAAAAGAAAAGAAAACAACCTCCCAGACAAACTCATCAGGCTAGCGAGTGCAACTGTCAGTCAGACCTGCAGAGACAAAGTTCAAAAGCTGAATCTGGCTAGTTTCTGGACATTTCTGGATTCGCTATGTCCCCAGAAGCAAAAGACACCATTCAAGGGCAGGCGAAAGCATCAGTGACTGATGTTCACAGGTGTCCAGGCAGACAGGAAGTCATATTAATGGTGGCCGGTACTGGTCCAGCTGACCCAGAGGGTTGGCACATTTGGATTGAAAATATTCTCTTACTAGTGAGAGGAAAACAGCGTTGGTAGAATCAAATGACAACCTCAGGGAATGCTCCGACAATTAGCATGGTCTCTGCAGCCATAGTCATGTCTAAAATGGGTGAACGTCTCCAGCAGAAATATTCTGAGCTGCCCAAGTCTTTGAACCATGATGACCAGCAGAGCCTGTTGCAAAATGTCTACAGAGAAGCCCAGCAAAAAAGCTGTAGCCCTGCTTGGATTTTGATTCTCATTCCCTCACCCTATTTTCCCTCTGTAGTGCCTGGCCCAAGATCTTAGTCCCACCCCTCTACCCCATCAGCACTTATGTACATAGTTTTATACTCAGAAACTTCCATTACCTGTAATTTATTTTAATGTATGTCTCCCCACCTAGTTTTTCTTGAGGGCAGGTGTAGTGATCTGCATAATGCGAGCACTCAATAAATACCATTGATTCTCATCTCTCATTCCACTGATGAGACTTGATCGTCTTAGTAGGACTCGATTCATTCTCTCCTTGTTTACACAATATTCATTACTCAGGTGGAGAAAGCCTAGAAAGATATGAGGAAATAAAAAAATAAGATTCATAGTAATAATAGTACTTGTTAAGCACTTATTGTGTGCCAACATTTTGCTAATCACTGAGGTAAGTACAGATAATCAGATCTCGCCTGTCCTGCCATCTACCCCCGGCCCACATCATCCCCCGGGCCTGGAATGCCCTCCCTCTGCCCATCCGCCAAGCTAGCTCTCTTCCTCCCTTCAAGGCCCTACTGAGAGCTCACCTCCTCCAGGAGGCCTTCCCAGACTGAGCCCCTTCCTTCCTCTCCCCTTCATCCCCCTCTCCATCCCCCCATCTTACCTCCTTCCCTTCCCCACAGCACCTGTATATATGTATATGTGTTTGTACATATTTAGTACTCTATTTATTTTACTTGTACATATCTATTTTATTTTGTTAGTATGTTTGGTTTTGTTCTCTGTCTCCCCCTTTTAGACTGTGAGCCCACTGTTGGGTAGGGACTGTCTCTATATGTTGCCAACTTGTACTTCCCAAGTGCTTAGTACAGTGCTCTGCACACAGTAAGCGCTCAATACGATTGATTGATTGATATTGATCAGACACAATTCCTGTCCCATATGGGGCTCCCAGTCTAATGGTCAGGGAGGATAGATATTGGATCCCCATTTTGCAGATGAGGAAACTGATGCACGGAGAAATTAAATGACTTGTCCAAGGTCACCCAGCAGGCAGAGTCAGGATTAGAACCCAGGTTCCCTGACTCCCAGGTTCATTCTCTGTCCTCTAGGCCACAGGGCTTCTCTATGAGGCTGCCTTGCAAAGTCACTAAATAATGAGGCTGGATGGGGGGACGTCGTGGACCCATTCTCTTCCCACCCTGAGCAGAGAGAATTGGAAAGATAGACCTCTCAGCAGTATGTCCGATAGTAGTGTCAGGGGCAGACATCCCAAATCCACTGCTCCTCCCAACTCTCTCATCACAGCCCTCTCTCTCTCTCAAATTGTCTTTCACTTTTCTCAGTAAGTCTGTTGCTAAAACCTGTTGTTTTTTCCTTCCCAACATTTCCTGGATCCTCCCACATCCTTTTCCCCAAGCAGCCACCATCTTGATCTGTGGCTCTTCATCTACCAAATAAATTACAACATCCACCTCCTTTCTGGATTTTGTATCTCCGGCTTAGCCTCTCTAGAGTCCATAAATCATTCAGCCACCCAATCATATTTCAGTATGCATCTCCATGCCTCAAAAACTTCCAATGGGTAGCCATTCTTTTCTGTGCCAAATACAAATTCCTGACCTCTGGTTTTAAGACCCAATATCAGATTTCTCCTTCTGCCTTAACAACTCTCTCACTGCACCCCAGCTTTCTCTCTTCATTCCTCCCTCCTTCTCCATGCACCATATTCTTGTCTGACTCATTGCTCATGCACTTGCAAAGGCCCTTTAAGACATCCAGACTGTATACTGTAAGCTTCCTGCAGGCAGGAGATGCGTCTACCAACTCTGTTGTACTCTATTGCATTGGGAAAACAGTGCTGCCTAGTGAAAGGAGTACAAATCTAGGAGTCAGAGGATCTGGGTTCCAATTTTGGCTCAGCCATTTGCCTGCTGTATGGGTCTGGGCACTTCTCTGGACCTCAGTTTCCTTACCTATAAAATGGGTACCACCTCCCAGACTCACAGTACTTGAGTACTTATGATCTGTAATTTATTAATTAGAATTAATGTCTGTCTCCCACCACCCCCTTCTAGACAGTAAGTTTATTGTGGGTAGGAAATGCGTTTGTTTATTGCTGTACTGTACTCTCCTAAGAGCTTAGAACAGTGCTCTGCACAAAGTTAAGTGCTCAATAAATACATTTGAATGAAAGATTGAATAATAATAATAACAATAATAATTGTATTTGTTAAGCACTTACTATGTGCAAAGCACTGTTCTAAGCACTGGGGAGGATAAAAGGTGATCAGGTTGTCCCACGTGGGGCTCAGTCTTCACCCCCATTTTACAGATGATGTAACCGAGGCACAGATAAGTTAAGTGATTTGCCCAAAGTCACACAGCTGACAAGTGGCAGAGCTGGGATTAGAACCCATGACCTCTGACTCCCAAGCCCGTGCTCTTTCCACTGAGCCACAAATGAATAGTGACTCTGCCACTTGTCTGCTGCGTGACCTTGGGTGAGTCACTTCATTTCTCTGGGCCTCATTTACCTCACACCTCACCTGTAAAATGGGGATTCAGACAGTGAGTCCTGTGTGGGACAGGGACTGTGCTAACCCAATTACCTTGTATCTACCCCAGTGCTAAGTACAGTGCCTGGCACATAGTAAGCACTTAACAAATACCATTAAAAATCGAAAGTGCTTACCGTGGGCAGAGCATTGTACTGAGCCACTGGTAGAATACCAAACACTTCTCATCACAATGAGCTTATAGTCTAGAGGGAATACAGTGGAATAGCATATCTGTCTAACTCCAGTGAGCATAGGTGTGGTAGAATGGTAGAAAAACCTTGTTTGAAAAGCACAGATTTGCTAGCGAAAAAGAAAGGGCAGCACTCAGAGGGCTTGTTACCAACACCACGCCATTAGCAATGCAATCCTGGGTCACAGCCAACAGCTTTATAGAGAAGCAGCTCAGTGGAAAGAGCCCAGGCTTTGGAGTCAGAGGTCATGGGTTCGAATCCCGGGTCTGCCACATGTCTGCTGTGTGACCTTGGGCAAGTCACTTAACTTCTCTGAGCCTCAATTACCTCATCTGTAAATGGGGATTGACTGTGAGCCCCATGTGGGGCAACCTGATCATGTTATATCCCCTCAGCGCTTAGAACAGTGCTTTGCACATAGTAAGCGCTTAACAAAAGCCATTATTATTATTATCATTATTATTATAGCCCAAGACTCAATCTCTCCCAGTGGCTATGAGGTGCTTGGAGAAGTCATTTTTGATTTCTCTCCTGGCCCCACACCTCATGGTTAGTGTCAGAACCCTCCAACACCCCTAACATTTTTCTCACAGTGCACAGCACAGGATAGTGGCTACCAATCAATCTGCGCATCAGGCAGAAACTCCTCACCCTCGGCTTCAAGGCTGTCCATCACCTTGCCCCCTCCTACCTCACCTCCCTTCTCTCCTTCTACAGCCCAGCCCGCACCCTCCGCTCCTCCACCGCTGATCTCCTCACCGTACCTCGCTCTCGCCTGTCCCGCCATCGACCCCCGGCCCACGTCATCCCCCGGGCCTGGAATGCCCTCCCTCTGCCCATCCGCCAAGCTAGCTCTCTTCCTCCTTTCAAGGCCCTGCTGAGAGCTCACCTCCTCCAGGAGGCCTTCCCAGACTGAGCCCCCTTCCTTCCTCTCCCCCTCGTCCCCCTCTCCATCCCCCCATCTTACCTCCTTCCCTTCCCCACAGCACCTGTATATATGTATATATGTTTCTACATATTTTTTTTACTCTATTTATTTATTTATTTATTTTATTTGTATATATCTATTCTATTTATTTTATTTTGTTAGTATGTTTGGTTTTGTTCTCTGTCTCCCCCTTCTAGACTGTGAGCCCACTGTTGGGTAGGGACTGTCTCTATATGCTGCCAATTTGTACTTCCCAAGCGCTTAGTACAGTGCTCTGCACATAGTAAGCGCTCAATAAATACGATTGATGATGATGATGATGATAGGCACTTAATAAATATCGTTAATCTGGTTATTAGGTCCAGAGTTCTGCACCAGTGAGCGCTCAATAAATACCACTGATTGACCAATGTTCCCAATTTTCCCACTAGCCCCCTCATCTGGATGCCTTATGAGGGTAAGAATTTAGCTCCCCTCAACTTAGAAGTTGCTGGTTTCACTCATTTTGTTTTTCTTCCTCTTGTCCTGGCTGCTGTTTGCTTGGCTTAATCAACATATTGCCTCTCCAGGAATTCAAAGATAGCCTGTCTAAACTGTAAGCTCCTTGTGGGCAGGGAATGTGTCTACTAATTCTGTTGTAGTCTCCCAACCACTTAGTTGAGTGCTCTGCACACAGTAAATGCTTGATAAACACTGATTAATTGACTGATTTAGCACATATTAACAATCCTTTTCATACCCCACCATTAATGCTCTCTAGTCCAAACCCCTATCTCCTGGCTAGCTTCAACTCTACACTCTGATACATTGTAAAAGTGGAAAGAACAGAAAATCAAGGCTCGCCCCTCACCCCAGACTCAAGCATTGGAGAGTCATGGAGAGGGTAATTTTCTTTGGGTAACTGAACAGCTGATTTGCAGCAGGTGGAAGTGAAAATGCATCAGCCAGTGCCATTTTCTCCTTCCCCAGGGAGCAGCCTGATTAGGAGGGTCCATTCTCATTCATTGCTTCCCCTCCAGAAGCAGATTCTTCACAGAGAGACAAGGTGTTTGAGGAATGAATTGAGTACATAATTGGGCTATTTAAAATTGGGATCATTGATCTCCTGTCGGCGCCATAAAAATATATATTTTAAGTTCTATCTCCATTGATTTTTTTCCTGCAATGTGTTAGTAATCTTTCCCAGGGACTACGATGTCCTTGAGTTCAGCGAGCAACCAGATATTGAAATATTTGCCTGGTTGTAATGAGCACATTTCACCATCCTGCTGACTTACCAGATATTGGAAAGCCTACTAACACATAGTGTATTGTTTTTAATTAACAATTATCCCCCCAGTTAAGTGGACCCGGGTAGGAAACAGGTCCTGCAGAACTACCTTTTTTGTGCAAGACTATTTCTCTGGAGAGGCCCACTTCAGTTGTGAACTTCAGAATCCTAGTGTAGGCTGCAGACTCATAATCAAGTCAGAGATTTCCTGGCTGAATCTGCCTGCTCAAGTTGAATTTACTTTGCACTGAATCATCCTGGGGTAGATACGAGTTAATCAGATTGGACACAGTACCTGTCCCCCATGGAGCTCACACTCATTTTACAGAGGAGGTAACTGAGAACCAGAGAAGTTAAGTGAATTCCCCAAGGTCACACAACACACACATGGTAACCTCCGTATCAAACAAAAACTCCTCACTATTGGCTTCAAAGCTCTCCATCACCTTGCCCCCTCCTACATCACCTCCCTTCTCTCCTTCTACATGCTAGCCCACACACACTGCTCCTCTGGTGCTAACCTTCTCACTGAGCCTCAATCTCGCCTGTCTCGCCACCGACCTCTGGCCCATGTCCTACTTCTGGCCTGGAATGTCCTCCTCAAATCCACCAACAATCACTCTTCTCCCCTTCAAAGCCCTACTGAAAGTGCACCTCCTCTTCAAGATGTCTTCCCAGACTAAGCCCCCTTTTCCTCAACACCCCATCCCTTCCACATCACCAAGACTCACTCCCTTTGCTCTTCCCACCTCATCCCCACCCCACAGCACTTATGTATATATTTATATATCTATAATTCTATTAATATTGAGGCCTGTTTTTTTGTTTCGATATCTGTCTCCCCCACCCCCCGGAATGTAAGCCAGTTATGAGTAGGCATTGTCTCTCTTTATTGCTGTATTGTACTTTCCAAGTGCTTAGTAGAGTGCTCAACACACAGTAAACACTCAATAAAAAAACTGAATGAATGAATGAACATGGCAGAGCCAGGATTAGAACCCAGGACCTTCTGACTCTCAGGCCTGTGATTTGGACCTTCCTTTAAGTATATCTAGAAAAAAATTCTGGGTCCAATTGGTTGAACAACCTGTTTCTTAACTTTTGAGTCTCTGGGTTTGTGTTGTGGGACAGGGACTGTGTCTTACCTGATTAACATGTATCTTTCCCAGTGCTTAGAACAGTGCTTGGCATTGAGTAAGTGCCTAACAAATACCACAATTATTATTACAATAAGTAAGATCATAATAATTGCAGTATAGGTTAGCATCTAAGATGTGTCAAGCACTATTTTATGGACTGGAGTCGTTACAATACAATCAGCCAGATGAAACACAATCTCTGTCCCAGTCTAAGGGAAAGGGAGAACAGGTTATTGAGCCCCTTTTTAACAGATGAAGAAACTGAGGCACAGAGAAATTAAGCAACTTGCCCGGGGTCTAAACACTCTCATCTGGGCTTGCTTGAGTTCCCATTTTGGCAGTTCTTCATTCTCCTAAACTGATCTCAATTCAGTCTGTTGAGTAGAGAGATATTCCCAACTCCATGAGGCTCTTTCAGAGCTTCTCCTTGGGCTGCATTGCAGGAGAAAATGTTGCTATTTGATTTAGTCTAGGACAGAAATTAATTCAATCTTTTAGGCTGAGCAAGGGCAGAGAGAAAAGCTGACTGGGGCCAAGATAGACTTCCTCTGACAGAGAAAACTGGTAGCCAAGCTCCCTCTGCCCTTAGGCCTAGAGCAGCTTCTTGTTAGGAGAATGATTTCGGACTGGAGTGGTCCCCAACAGGGTGGTTTGACTCTGTTCCGTGTGCGACAACCCCATCTCATGATTGTCTGTTTCATGATGACATCCTATTCCAGGATCCCTAGCTTCCTATATGCTGCAGAGAGGGGCTACAGGTGGAAACAACCTTGTTCATCTCCCAGAATCCTAACCTGGATTTTCTTGTTAATACAAGTGAAGAACTCAATCAATCAATCTTATTTATTGATCATACTTACTATGTGCAGAGCACTGCTTGGGAGAGTACAATACAATAGAATTAGCAGACATAAGAGCTCCTGCAAACCTTACCCACCAAACCCTGGCTTTGACAGTCACAAGGATATGCCAGAGAGGAGATAAAGAATGGGAAAGTAGTTCTTTGTGAATATTCCAGGAAAATTACGAATCAGATTCCCATCAGCAATAATTGTGGTACTTGTTAAGCGCTTACTATGTGCCAGGCACTGAACTAAGCTCTGGGGTGGATACAAGCAAATGGGGTTGGACACAGTTCCTGTCCCATGTGGGGCTCACATTCTTGATCCCCATTTTACAGATGAGGTAACTGAGGCCCAAAGAAGTGAAATGACTTGCCCAAAGTCACACAGCAGACAAGTGGCAGAGCTGGGATTAGAACTCATTATCATTGAACATAGTCACCGAGCATTTACTATGTGCAGAGCACTGTACAAAGCACTTGGGAAAGTACTATGCAATACCAGATTTCTGCCCTGCTAACAGCGAGTTTACATTCTAGAGGGGAGACAGACATTAATATGAATAAATAATTATCATATTTAATTTATAATTTATAGATCTAGATGTAAGTGCTGTGGGGTTGAGGGATGTTAAGCTTCCTAAGGGCAGGGATTGTGTCAACCAATTCTACTGTACTGCCCTTTCCAAGTGCTTAGTACAGTGCTCTGCACATAGTAAACATGCAAGAAATATCACTGACTGAAATTTAGAAATGTAAGAACCACTCGCTTTAACTTGAAATGTTGTAAGTCAAAGACTTCCTGTCAGAATTACTTCAGCCATTCTTTAGATATTCATAATATGAGAAGGAGCATGGCATAATGGATACAGCACGGGCCTGGGAGCCATGAGGTCATGGGTTCCAATCCCAGCTCCACTACTTATCTGCTGTGTGACCTTGGGCAAGTCATTTCACTTCTCTGGGCCTCAGTTACCTCATCTGTAAAATGGGGTTTGAAACTGTGAACCCCATGTGGGACATGTCCAACCTAATTTGCTTGTATCCACCCCAACACTTAGTACAGTGCCTGGCACATAGTAAGCACTTAATAAATATCATAATTACTATTATTATTCAATATTTTCTCTCATATAGTATTACTGTTCAATTTGCTGCTTAGGTACGTGTACTATCTGCTCAGATACTGTGCTAAACTATGATGCTTTCTTTTCCCTAAAGGATAACACCTGTCTTCTATAAATAAACATTCAGCATACTTCTCTCCCTAAAGAGAAGCTTCTGTCAGTACACAGAAATCTGCCTTTAACACCCCAGTGACTGGGTGTTTAATTTTACTGGGCTTCACATCTACCTCCACCTTCTTCTTCTTCTCTTCGTCCAGGGAGTTGTTTTAATCACTAACGATTTTGCTCTCCCTATCATTTATTTAGATGGTGTGAATAACACTTGCATCTGGCAGGAAACATGACTTCTGGATTTTCTCTCACATCCCTGGGCCTATTCTTAGCGTAAAAGCACTCTGAAGTCATCAGTGAAAAAGGGTACCCTCCATTGAGTGGGATCACAGGTTAGAAGCCTACGAATGATTGCTGCCTGAAGCCATTCTCAGGATGCAGAACCCTTTGGAGTCACCACATAAGAGCAGAATCTTTAAGATCCTGGATCGTCTAGAAATGCTGTGAACATTAAAGAAGAGGGATACCAGGACTCTGAGCTTGGAACTTCAGGCTACGGAAGAAGTATTGAGAGCCCCTGTGCCTTATTTACAGCGTCTCAACCTGCGTGATCCCTGGAAGTCATCCAAGCACAAGTTCTTGCCCACCCCCTCACCACCTTCTGCCAAAATGCTGCCAGCCAGCTGCTTGTGGAAGCGTGCGGGCTGGCTGCAATTTCTGGGTAACCAGCCTGCTGCATTCAAGTGGAGGGATACCCTTCATCACCGACCCAAATTCACCCATTGCAATCTAGCTCCCCAGAGAGAACAGTCTCTTCCTCCCTGATATTTCCAGGGCTTCTTTGGCCTAGCAGAGATACTACTACTAATAATAATAATGGCATTTATTAAGTGCTTACTATGTGCAAAGCACTGTTCTAAGCGCTAGGGAGGTTACAAGGTGCTCAGGTTGTCCCACGGGGGCTCACAGTCTCAATCCCCATTTTACAGATGAGGGAACTGAGACATAGAGAAGTTAAGTGACTTGCCCAAAGTCATACAGCAGACAATTGGAGGAGCTGGGATTTGAATGGCTCAGTGGAAAGAGCACAGGCTTTGGAGTCAGAGGTCAGGGGTTCAAATCCCGGGTCTGCCACTTGTCATCTGTGTGACTTTGGGCAAGTCACTTCACTTCTCTGTGCCTCAGTACCCTCATCTGTAAAATGGGGATTAAGACTGAGCCCCCGTGGGACAACCTGATCACCTTGTAACCTCCCCAGCACTTAGAACAGTGCTCTGCATATAGTAAGTGCTTAATAAATGCCATTATTATTATTATTATTTGAACCCATGACCTCTGACTCCATAGCCTGTGCTCTTTCCACTGAGCCACGCTGAGATCAAGGCAGTGGTCAGAGTTGGGGGGGGTAAGGGGGACAAAAGGCAGATTTGAAGGGCAGTCAGGAGTACCGCAGGGCGTTCCCAGACGGGCATCTACCCCATGGGCACCTTCCACCGCTGCAGTGGAAGGGGCAGGGAGACCGTTGCTCTGGAAACTAAGTTCCGGGAAACTGCAAGCTGTTGGACTGGAGAAGAGTGGGTTGCCCGAGTCCAGAACCCACATGCTCAAAGAAGCTCTAGTCCACTGGTAGGGATGGGGAGGACACTGAAGTTGAGACCCCGGGACCCAGAGGCCAGACCGGCCCAAGCGTCTAGGCCTGGAACACAGGAAAGACCAGAGAGGGAGAGGGCTGGGAAGACCCTGGAATTAGCTCTGTGGAGGGAACAGACCAGAGTGACTCACTTCCCGGCAGTCAATCAGCCAATGGTACTTACTGAGCACTTTCAGCATGCAGAGCACTGAGCTAAGTGCTTGGGAGAGGATACTAAAACAGAATTGAGAGACACAATCCCCGCCGCAGCATGGCTCAATGGAAAGAGCACGGGCTTGGGAGTCGGAGGTCATGGTTCAAATCCTGTCTCCACCAATTGTCAGCTGTGTGACCTTGGGTAAGTCACTTAACTTCTCTGTGCCTCAGTTAACTCATCTATAAAATTGGGATTAAGACTGTGATCCCCACGTGGGACAACCTGATCATCTTGTATCCTCCTCAGCACTTAGAACAGTGCTGTACACATAGTAAGCACTTAACAAATGCCATCATTATTATTATTATTATTATTATTATTATTATTATTATTGTCTTGCCACGTGTTAGTTTGAGGACAGCCACTCCTTATGATGATGATGATGCTTAGTACATCAGTACTTAGCGTTTAGTACAGTGCTCTGCATACAATAAGTGCTCAATAAATATGATTGAATGAATGAATGAATGATGGCATTTGTTAAGTGCTGACTATGTGTTAAGCACTGTTCTAAGTGCTGGAGTAGATACAAGGTAAGCAAGTTGTCCCACATGAGGCTCACAGTCTTAATCCCCATTTAACAGATGAGGTCACTGAGGCACAGAGAAGTTAAGTGACTTGCCCAAAGTCATGCAGCGGACAAGTGGCGGAGCTGGGATTTGAACCCATGATCTTCTGACTCTCAAGCCAATGCTCTTTCCACTAAGCCACACTACTTCTTGTCCAATGGCTTAGTTACTCCAGGCCCCTGGTAGATGACAGAAGCTTGTAGCTGTCCAAGAGAGACATCCATGACAACAGAAGGAAGATATTCCTCCGAAGGCTAGCAAGGATTATGTTAATTCAACCACAGGCTCTTTAAACATGTCTCTTCAAGTTATCCAAGATTTTTCATTTTTAACTCCCTTTTCACAGTTATAGAGACATGTAATCTTTCTAAAAACACCCACCCTCCGCTTTCCAAAATGGATTTGTTAATGGGGAATCTGCAGCAGCTGTTGCGACGTCTGTCAGAAGAAGGGTTCTCGGAGAATGCTACTTGAAACTCAACCCAGACAAAACGGAGGTGTCAGTGGTAGATTAGAGAAGGATTTTGACAAGTGACTATGAAGACAATGGCTCCATAAACAGAAGGAAACTATTCAGTATTTTTTTTCTACAACTAACACTTATAGAATGACCCAGAAAGTTTCAGCTCCCTTTCTCTCACATAAGAGCGGGGCAAAGGATGATGCGTAGAGCATTCTTGTACCCCTGGAATCAGGGACTGACAGAGACCATTGTCGAAGGGATTCAGAACACTGGGGCAGCTGGGTCTGAATCTCATCCAGATAATAATAATAATAACTTTGGTATTTGTTAAGCCCTACTGAGAGCTCACCTCCTCCAGGAGGCCTTCCCAGACTGAGCCCCCTCCTTCCTCTCCCCCTCCTCCCCCCTCCATCCCTTCCGCCTTACCTCCTTCCCCTCCCCACAGCACCTGTATATATGTATATATGTTTGTATGTATTTATTACTCTATTTATTCATTTATTTTATTTGTACATATTTATTCTATTTATTTTATTTTGTTAATATGTTTTGTTTTGTTCTCTGTCTCCCCCTTCTAGACTGTGAGCCCACTGTTGGGTAGGGACCATGTCTATATATTGCCAACTTGTACTTCCCAAGTGCTTAGTACAGTGCTCTGCACACAGTAAGCGCTCATGAATGCCAAGTATCAAGAGGGATGTCTGGAGAGTTTCTTCCTGGCTGGGAAGGGGGAGAAGGAGAGTAAGCTAAAAAGACGGTTGCCTTCAAGCCGAATAAAAGAAACTCCAAACATACAAACGGAAAAAAATAATGATGAGAATAATCATGAAAGTAATAATAATATTAAGTCAGTTCTTCTATAATGTGGAGATACAGTCTTACAGAATTCCACATTAAGAAAAACTCACACTGTAGTATTTTCCCCGTGCTTGATGCTGCATGCATCTGAAAAGCCATTTCATTTATGATACCATACTGTATTGTACCTGGATAGATGTAAGATGCAAGTTGCAAGAATCCTCCCTAATGCTGCATGCACATTCTACCTAAAATCAACAGTGAGGACATGTGCTACAGAAGAAATGACTGTACTTTTAATATGTGTAATAGCTTCATTTTCCAAGGCACTTTCACATCACCTCACATCTCATCTCCCAGCAGTCCTGCACAGTGGATTAAAAGAAAGGTATTATTCGCATTTTACAGATGAGTAAACTGAGGCCCTTCAATCAGAATGGTGGACAGGGCGGCAGCAGTCCCGAAAAATAGCTTACAATAATTATAATAATGATGCCATTTGTTAAGCACTTACTATGCGTGAAGCACTGTTCTAAGAGGTGGGGGGGGGGGGGGGAGTACAAGGTGATCAGGTTTTCCCACATGGGGTTCCCAGTCATAATCCACATTTTACAGATGAGGTAACTGAGGCACAGAGAAGTTAAGTGACTTGCCCAAAATCACAAAGCTGAAAAGTGGCAGAGCCGGGGTAAGAACCCATGACCTCTGGCTCCCAAGCGCGTGCTCTTTCCACTGAGCCACACTGCAGGCAATAGAGATAGCAGTGGCCGCTAAGGCAACTTCCTTCTGGACAATGGATTGGAAACACTGGAGATTTTTGAGGAGGGGGGAGACATGCCCAGAACGTTTCAGTAGAAAGATGATCGGGACAGCAGAGTGAAGTATCAACTGAAGTGGGGAGAGACAGGAAGTTGGGAAATCAGAAAGGAGGCTGATGCAGTAATTCAGTCAGGATAGGATGAGTGATTGTACTAATATGGTAGCAGTTTGGGTGGAGAGGAAATGGAGGATTTTGGCGATATTGTGAAGGTGAGACCGACAGGATTTTGTGACTGACTGGATACGTGGGTTGAATGAGAGAGTGGAGTCAAAGATGACACAAAGGTTACGGACTTGTGAGACAGGAAGGATGGTTGTGCTGTCTACAGTGATGGGAAAGTTTGGGGGAGGACTGAGTTTGGGAGGGAAGATAAGGAGCTCTGCTTTGGACATGTTGAGTTTGAGATGGTGGTTGCTGGTGGTGAGTTAGAGATCCATAAAAATTATATTGTTCCCTGTCAAAAACAGAAAAATGTTTTCCCTACCTTTAAGGGGCTATTAAATTGCTCATAGACCCTTAGGAAATTTTCAAACAGCCACCCCACTGTGCTTACCCTGACTAGAGGGGAGAATTGGCCTCAGCTCATGACGACCTCCATGACTACAGACATTAAGCAGGAATGGGACTAATAATAATGATTATAATTATAATAATTATAATAATTGTGGTATTTGTTAAACGCTTACTATGTGCCAAGCACCTTTCTAAGCACTGGGGTAGATACAGGGTAATCAGATTGTCCCACGTGGGGCTCACATTTTTAGGCCCCATTTTACAGATGAGGTAACTGAGGCACAGAGAAGTTAATTGACTTGTCCAAGGTCACACAGCAGACAAGTGGCAGAGGCGGGATTAGAACCCACAACCTCTGACTGCCAAGCCCGTGCTCTGTCCACTAAACCAGGCTGCTTCTCCACCTGATAGAGTGTAAGATCCTTCCACTAGATTGTAAACTCTTGAAAGGCTTATTACAGTGACCTTCCAGGTGCTTAGTACAGTGCTCTGCACAGAGTAAGTGCCCAGTAAAGACAATTGATTGATTGACTGATGGAGTGTCCCCAGATCTCTGATCTTCTTCAATGCCCCCTTTGATCTAACGCTGAGGTTTTAATTTTTGGTTTGTTTTGGTAGTGTTTGCTATGCATTTGCTATGCTTTATGCTCTATGCTTTAGAGAAGCAGCATGGCTCAGTGGAAAGAGCCCGGGGTTTGGAGTCAGAGGTCATGGGTTTAAATCCCTACTCCACCACTTGTCAGCTGTGGGACTTTGGGCAAGTCACTTCACTTCCCTGAGCCTCAGTTACCTCATCTGTAAAATGGGGATGAAGACTGTGAGCCCCCCTTGTAAACTCCCCAGCGCTTAGAACAGTGTTTTACACATAGTAAGTGCTTAATAAATATTATTTAAAAAAAACCATCCACTGTACTATGTGTTGGGGTCGATACAAGCTAATCAGGTTGTCCACAGTCCGTGTCCTACGTGAGACTTGCAGTATTAATCACCATTTTACATGTGAGGCAACTAAGGCAATAAAAGGTACTCGATGTACTATGTGCCAGGCACTGCATTAAATCCTGGGTTGGATATATGTAAATCAGGTTGGACACAGTCCCTATCCCACATGAGGCGTTCAGACTCAATCCCCATTTTACAGATGAGGTAACAGGCACAGAGAAGTGAAGTGACTTGCTTAAGGTCACACAGCAGACATATGGCAGAGCCCGATTAAAATCCAGGCCCTCTGATTCCTGGGCCTGTGTTTTTTCTAATAGGCCAAGCTGTTTCTTCAGTGTGATTCCTAGCACTCTATACAATAATTACAGCTTGGTAATACAATTACAATAATGCTTGCTCACAGAAGGTGGATAGAACATGGGCTTGGGAGTCAAAAGTCATGGGTTCTAATCCCCATTCTGCTACTTGTCTGCTGTGTGACCTTGGGCAAGTCACTTCACTTCTCTGTGCCTCAGTTATCTCATCTGTAAAACGGGGATTGAGACTGAACGCCTCATTTGGGATAGGGACTGTGTCCAACCTGATTTACATAAATCCAACCCAGGACTTAATGCAGTGCCTGGCACATAGTACATCGAGAAGCAGTGTGGCTCAGTGGAAAGAACATGGGCTTTGGAGTCAGAGATTGTGGGTTCAAATCCCGGCTCCACTACTTGTCAGCTGTATGACTTTGGGCAAGCCACTTCACTTCTCTGGGCCTCAGTTACCTCATCTGTAAAATGGGGATTAAGACTTTGAGCCCCACGTGGGACAACCTGATCACCTTGTAACCTCCCCAGGGCTTAGAACAGTGCTTTGCACATAGTAAGCACTTAATAAATGCCATTATTATTATAGTAAATGCTTAACAAATACCACATTTATCATTACTCCTCTTTGAAAGGAATGGGCTGAAACTGATAGGCTTGGTTAACGCAACTTTTGCCAGTCCCCTGCCTAAGTTTCCTAACTTCTTTGGAACTGTGTCCATAACAAATAAAACACCCATTGACTACTGAAGCGAATCAAACAGACCAGTCCTTAAAAAGAATGCCTGGCCATCCCTGTTCTTAAGGGATCCAATTAAGAAAATGTAAATGTCATTCTTATCCAAACCTCTGTTTCAAAGCAGCAGTAAATTATAACACGGCCACAGCAAAAGTCAGGCCCAAAAGCAGCAAATGGATTGTAGGGAATGAACTACATACATGTGAATATGCTCTTTAACCCGGGGTATTATTCTTATTCAATTTGAAATCAACAGGTTCATAAATAACCCGCCTTGATCTAGCAGGCAGACTCAGCTTCAGTTAGTGTTCTGGGGCTGAATGCTTTAAATATTAAAAACTATAATGGGATTTGTCACATCCTTCTAAGGCTGCAGGATGCAAATTCAGAGCAGGAGACCTCTTGCAAGGGGACAGGCCAGATGAAATAGAAAATTCCTTTGTGGAAAAGCGATGGGCCAAACCTTCGCCTCTTTTTTGCCGGAGCAAAGCCAGAAAAGAACATGCCTAAAATGGAGGATGGAATTAAGCCTCCTTGCTCACATGATCTGCCCTCCAGCCTATATTTTGTGGCAGTCAAGGACAACATGGATTTCTATTACCTGGGCTCAAACTTGAAATAACATTAGTCCTCTCAACTCTCTATGTTTTTGATGTTCCAGTCAATCAGTCAGTAGTATTTATTGAGAACTTGCAATGTATAGAGCACCATCCTAAGTGCTTGGGAGAGTAGAACAGTGCTCAATGCTTAGAACAGTGCTTGGCACATAGTAAGCGCTTAACAAATACCATCATTATTATTAGTAGTAGTAGTATGCACTTAACAAATACCATCATTATTATTATTATTACAATGAAATAGAGCTGGTATTCACATTCATGCCCTTAGCGAGCTTACAGTCTAGAGGGACATCAGCAGAAAACCTTCAAACTTACCTCACCTCTGGTTTTTGTGGGGGAATCCGAGATGACTTTTTTCTTTTTTAACCAGAAGAAGAACTTACAGAGGAGGTGAATGTATGACATCTCTCCCTGTTTTGGTCCTCGTCTTACATCTGACTGCAGTTTTATGGAAGAACTGATTGGTCTGGGGGTAGGATGGTATCTTGATGTCATTGGTCATTGGGTGACAGGTCCAAGCTGGGATCCTAGAGGGAGAGCCAAGGATGGGCAGAGGAGAGTTAGAGGTTTTAGATGGTCCATGTGTAACCATCACAATGGGGAACAGGAGAGAAGTGATTTCCCTCCTGTATTCTGGTACTCCTGTTGGAAACAAAGTCCTATGTCTGATAAGAGATAGTGTCACTCTTGATCTTTTGTTCTTGTACTCACCAATAGCCCCTCAGCCCTAGACATCTCCCTCCTCGAGGCTTCCAGGGTTCCCCATTAAAAGCAGCTTCGTTTGAAAAAAAATCCACTCAGTCACTTTTCTCCCTCCTACCTCACCTCACTGCTCTTTCACTACAACCCAGCTTACACCTTTCACTCCTTTAATGCTAACCTACTCCTGCCTCCCTCTCGTCTATCTCTACTCCAACCTCTCACCCATGTCTTGCCTCTGGCCTGGAATGCCTTCCCTCGCAGTGGAGAGAGCACAGGCCAGGGCATCAGAAGGACTTAGGTTCTAATCCCAATTCTGCCACTTGTCTGCTGTGTGCTCTTGGGCACCTCACTTAATTTCTCTGTGCCTCAGTTACCCCAACTGTAAAATGGGGATTAAGACCATGAGCCCTATGTGGGACAGGGACTGTGTCCAACCTGATTAGCTTACATCTACTCCAGTGCTTAGAGCAGTGTATGGCAAATAGTAAAAACTTAACAAATACCACACTATGGCAAGGCCCTTCTTAAAAGCTTTACTGAGGCTTTGCTCCTGCTCTCAAAGGTTTTTTTTTTTTTGCCAAACCCCCAGAGAGGGGGTAGTCTCAGCTTAGCAGTTAGGCTATGAAACCTTCTCCTCAGAAGTTGCCTTCCATCTCATTCTGAAGCTCTGTCTCCGCTGCTACCACCAGTGCTCATTCAGTTGGTGGTGGGGTTTGAGGACTGACTGTATGCAGCACATCATAAAAGGTATTTGGGAGAATCGAATAAAAGGCAATGATACTGTTTCTGTCTTCAAGGAGCTTATGGATCCAATCCCAGCCACCACATTCCTTCCCCTACCAACCCTTCCTGTTTCATCTAGTTGGTTCCTCACTTGCTCAAGACCTGCTCCAGGCTGGCAGGGTACTCACTGTGGCCATCTTGGAACTGTGGAAGATGGACTAGAGAGAAGAAGTTGAGAAATGGAGAGAGTGGATGGACCAGACCAAGTTCCACAGCAGTTCTGTTCTTCCACTGCCCCCTGAGCCCCCTTTTACCTCTCCTCCTCCCCATCACCCCCACCCTACCACCTTCCCTTCCCCACAGCACCTGTATATATATTTGTACAGATTTATTACTCTATTTATTTTACTTGTACATATTTACTATTCTATTTATTTTGTTAATGATGTGCGTCTAGATTTACTTCTATTTATTTTGATGACTTGACACCTGTCCACGTGTTTTGTTTTGTTGTCTGTCTCCCCCTTCTAGACTGTGAGTCCGTTGTTGGGTAGGGACCATCTCTATATGTTGCCAACTTGCACTTCCCAAGCGCTTAGTACAGTGCTCCGCACACAGTAAGTGCTCAATAAATACGATTGAATGAATGAATTGCCAGCTTGGCTTCAACTGAGGGCACCAGGTGGGCTATACCAAGGGCCTGGAGGCTTGGAGATATTGAACTGGGGTCTTGCCCAGGGTCACTTTGTAACCTCCCCAGCACTTAGAACAGTGCTTTGCACATAGTAAGCACTTAATAAATGTCATTATTATTAATAAAACATTTCTTAGAAAATGATACAAATGCTGAGAACTGCCATCATTCTCCCTCTGTTTTCAAGATCCTTTTCTGGGCCCCTACCTCCTACATTTCTGGTTTTCATCTTAGATTTGCTCAATCTTTGTCTGCCTTCTTTAACTCCCTGCTCCAACTCCATTCTATCGCATACACACTCTCTCTCTCTCTCTCTCTCAAACACACATTCCACGTAAGGTCTTCTTCCCCATTGCCCCAGTCTTGAGAAAGAGCAACAGAAGTTTTCATTTGTTCACCCTTGGTCTCAGACTCAATTTCTACTTTATATGCTAAAGCTCCCAATAATTTCCTGAAGGAAATAATCAACTGTAATGCCCCAACTCCTATAAATGTGTAGTAGGTTTCCTTTAAAACAAATGGTTTTGCCCTCACAAAGTGGTTAAGGCATAAACCTATCAAAATAGTTAATGCACTGGATTGCAAGTCAGCGTGGTTCAGTGGAAAGAGCACGGGCTTTGGAGTCGGAGGTCATGGGTTCAAATCCTAGGTCAGCTGTGTGACTTCGGGAAAGTCACTTAACTTCTCCATGCCTCAGTTACCTCATCTGTAAAATGGGGATCAAGACTGGGAGCTCCTCGTGGGACAATCTGATCACCTTGTAATCTCCCCAGTGCTTAGAACATTGCTTTGCACATAATAAGTGCTCAATAAATGCCATTGTTATTATTATTATTAATAGATAGTGGTTCTGCTGCTACTGCTCCTAATTATGTCCATGCCATTGTGGCCACTTGACAGTACCATGAATTTCTCTTGGTATCTCTTCCCTCAACTATGTCAGGAGTATAATATTTGTGGAGTGACCATGATATTTTTTTAACCTTCTGAGCTATACGATTTGTGATGTGGTCTCAGCCCTACCTCTGGCCTGGAATGCTCTGCCTCCTCATAGACTGTGAGCCCACTGTTGGGTAGGGACTGTCTCTATATGTTGTCAACTTGTACTTTCCAAGCGCTTAGTACAGTGTTCTGCACACAGTAAGCGCTCAATAAATATGATTGATTGATTAATATCTGACAGACAATTACTCTTTCCAACTTCAAATTCTCATTGAAGGCGTGTCTCCTCCAAGAGGCCTTCCCTGACCAAGCACTCCTTCCTCTTTTCCTACTCCTTTCTGCATCACTGTGACTTGGTTCCCTTATTAATTCCCCCTAGACTGTGAGCCCGTTGTTGGGTAGAGACTGTCTCTATATGTTGCTGACTTGTACTTTCCAAGTTCTTAGTACAGTGCTCTGCACACAGTAAGCACTCAATAAATACGATTGAATGAATGAATGCTCTATTTATATTAATGTCTGTCTTCCCCTCTATAGTGTAAGCTCATTGTAGGCACTGAATGGGGCTGTTTACTGTTATACTGCACTCTCCCAAGCTCTTAATACGGTGTTTGGCACACAGCAAGGGTTCAATAAATACGATTGACTGACTGACAGGATCCACAGGTAGAAGGCTCAGTTTTCAAAATTGGAGAAGTCATCCATCGTTTCTATCCTAGACAATCTGAGTTTCTGCTGCCAACTCAACACCACTCAATGCAACTCAAGGTTGCCTCAACGCCAACTCTCTCCTTGACCCCTCCAATCTGGCTTCCGTCCCCTACATTCCACAGAAACAGCCCTCTCAAAGGTCACCAATGACCTCCTGCTTGCCAAATCCAAAGGCTCATAGTCTATCCTAATCCTCCTCTACCTCTCGGCTGCCTTTGACACTGTGGGCCACCCCCTTCTCCTCAAAACGCTATCCAACCTTGGCTTCACAGACTCCGTCCTCTCCTGGTTCTCCTTTTATATCTCTGGTCGTTCATTCTCAGTCTCTTTTGCGGGCTCCTCCTCCTCCTCCCATCCCCTTACTGTAGGGGTTCCTCAAGGGCCAGTTCTTGGTCCCCTTCTGTTCTCTATCTACACTCACTCCCTTGGTGAACTCATTAGCTCCCACGGCTTCAACTATCATCTCTACGCTGATGACAACCAAATCTACATCTCTGCCCCTGCTCTCTGTCCCTCCCTTCAGGCTCGTGTCTCCTCCTGTCTTCAAGACATCTCCATCTGGATGTCTGCCTGCCATATAAAACTCAATATGTCCAAGGCTGAACTCCTTATCTTCCCTCCCAAACCCTCCCCTCTCCCTGACTTTTCCATCACTGTTGACAGCACTACCATCCTTTCCATCTCACAAGCCCACAACCTTGGTGTCATCCTTGACTCCGCTCTCTTGTTCACCCCTCACATCCAATCTGTCACCAAAATCTGCCAGTCTCACCTCTGTAACATCACCAAGATCTGCCCTTTCCTCTCTATCCAAACTGCTACCCTGCTGGTTCAATCACTCATCCTATCCCGACTGGATTACTGAATCAGCCTCCTTTCTGATTTCCCATCCTCCTGTCTCTCCCCACTTCAATCTATACTTCACACTGCTGCCCAGATCATCTCTGTGCAGAAACACTCTGGACATGTTACTCTCCTCCTCAAAAATCTCCAGTGGCTACCAATCAACCTACGCATCAGGCAAAAACTTCTCACTCTCGGCTTCAAGTCTCTCCATCACCTCGCTCCCTCCTACCTCACCTCCCTTCTCTCCTTCTACAGCCCAGCCCACACCCTCTACTCCTCTGCCGCTAACCTCCTCACTGTGCCTTGTTCTCACCTGTCCCACCGTCGACTCCTGGCCCACGTCGTCCCCCTGGCCTGGAATGCCCTCCCTCCGCACATCCACCAAGCTAGCTCTCTTCCTCCCTTCAAAGCCCTACTGAGAGCTCACGTCCTCCAGGAGGCCTTCCCAGACTGAGCCTCCTCCTTCCTCTCCCCCTCTTCCCTCTCTCCATCCCCCCACCTTACCTCCTTCCCCTCCCCACAGCACCTGTATATATGTTTGTACATACTTATTACTCCATTTATTTTACTTGTACATATTTACTATTCTATTTACTTTCTTTTGTTAATATGTTTTGTTGTCTGTCTCCCCCTCCTAGACTGTGAGACTGCTGTTGGGTAGGGACCGTCTCTATATATTGCCAACTTGTACTTCCCAAGCACTTAGTACAGTGCTCTGCACACAGTAAGCACTCAATAAATATGATTGAATGAATGAATGAATGAATGCTGCCCTGTCACTTATCCAATAAGGTCTCCCTTTCCCTGTGCTGCTACTGCAGAGACCTGTGGCTTGGAGGGTGCTGAGAGAGGACACGATGGCATCTCAAGGGTCAGAGAAATGTCACAGGTTCAGAGGAACATCCATAAAATGCTCCTCTTGATGCCATCACAGTACTCTTCATGCCTGGTGAGCACAAGTAGCACCACCCTGGGTGTCTAGCATCCTTCAGTACCATCACGGGCCATCCTCGAAGGATGGATCCTTGTTCAGCTATTGCTTTCTTTGTTCCTGTAACACACTAGGCCAGAGTGGCCTAGTGGATAGAGCATAGGTCTGAGCATCAGAAGGACCTGGATTGTAATCCCAGCTTTGCAACATATCTGGACAAGTCACTTAACTGCTTTGGTCCTCAGTTACTTCATCTGTAAAATGGGGATCAAGACTGTAAGCCCCAGGTGGGTCAGGGTCTATGTCCAACCTGATTAGCTTGTATGTACACCAGCACTTAAAACAGTGCTTGACACATAGTAAGTGCTTAACGACTACGATCATTATTATTTTTTACCGAAGCCTCATCTGTTTACCAAATGCTCCTGTTCTTCTAAACTGCGAGCCCATTGTGGGCAGGGATTCTCTCTCTTTGTTGCTGAATTGTACTTTCCAAGCACTTGGTACAGTGCTCTGTACACAGTAAGTGCTCATTAAAATGACTGAATGAATGAATGCTCTGTGGAACAAGAACAAAAGAGTCCACTCTTAGGGAGCCCAGAATACTCAACCTAGCCTCACTAAAGCTTTGTTTTTCCAAAGAAGAAGGCTGTCCCATTTTGTAGCTGAAATAAGGGGATAAATCTTAAGGCACTTCATTGAAAAAGATCATTCACTGATGATCATCAATCGTACTTATTGAGCGCTTACTATGTGCAGAGCACTGTTGCTTCTGGTTTCATGGCAGTTTTTTCTTGTCACAGTCCAGCTATGTTCCTTCCCTCAGCCACACACATAAATGCTTACTCACTGGGGGCAGGTTTAAGGGCCCCAGTTCCAACGTGCTGTGTTTTCATAGTATTTGTTAAGCACTTATTATGTGCCAGACATTCATTCATTCATTCAATCGTATATACTAAGCCCTGGGTAGATAGGAAGCTAATCAGATCGGACACAGTCCCTGTCAAATACAGGGCTCAGAGTCTTAATACCCATTTTGCTGATGACATAACTGAGGCCAAGAGAAGCTAAGTGACTTGCCCAAGCTCAGACAGCAGTCAGATGAAGGATCTGGGATTAGAACCCAGATCTTTTGAGTCCCAGGCCTGTGCTCTTTCCACTAGACCACACTGCTTCTGTGGTTTTCAGAATGGAGGGGAAAGAACAGTGTTTCTCAAACCACTACCAATTTTAGAACCTTTTCTACGCTGATGACACCCAGATCTACATCTCTGCCCCTGCTCTCTCCCCCTCCCTCCAGGCTCGCATCTCCTCCTGCCTTCAGGACATCTCCATCTGGATGTCCGCCCGCCACCTAAAGCTCAACATGTCGAAGACTGAGCTCCTTGTCTTCCCTCCCAAACCTTGTCCTCTCCCTGACTTTCCCATCTCTGTTGACGGCACTACCATCCTTCCCGTCTCACAAGCCCGCAACTTTGGTGTCATCCTCGACTCCGCTCTCTCATTCACCCCTCACATCCAAGCCGTCACCAAAACCTGCCGGTCTCAGCTCCGCAACATTGCCAAGATCCGCCCTTTCCTCTCCATCCAAACCGCTACCCTGCTCATTCAAGCTCTCATCCTATCCCGTCTGGACTACTGCACTAGCCTTCTCTCTGATCTCCCATCCTCGTGTCTCTCTCCACTTCAATCCATACTTCATGCTGCTGCCCGGATTATCTTTGTCCAGAAACGCTCTGGACATATTACTCCCCTCCTCAAAAACCTCCAATGGCTACCGATCAATCTGCGCATCAGGCAGAAACTCCTCACCCTGGGCTTCAAGGCTGTCCATCACCTCGCCCCCTCCTACCTCACCTCCCTTCTCTCCTTCTACTGCCCAGCCCACACCCTCCGCTCCTCCACCACTAATCTCCTCACTGTACCTCGCTCTCGCCTGTCCCGCCATCGACCCCCGGCCCACGTCATCCCCCGGGCCTGGAATGCCCTCCCTCTGCCCATCCGCCAAGCTAGCTCTCTTCCTCCCTTCAAGGCCCTGCTGAGAGCTCACCTCCTCCAGGAGGCCTTCCCAGACTGAGCCCCTTCTTTCCTCTCCCCCTCGTCCCCCTCTCCATCCCCCCGTCTTACCTCCTTCCCTTCCCCACAGCACCTGTATATATGTATATATGGTTGTACATATTTATTACTCTATTTATTTATTTATTTATTTATTTATTTTACTTGTACATTTCTATCCTACTTATTTTATTTTGTTGGTATGTTTGGTTCTGTTCTCTGTCTCCCCCTTTTAGACTGTGAGCCCACTGTTGGGTAGGGACTGTCTCTATGTGATGCCAATTTGTACTTCCCAAGCGCTTAGTACAGTGCTCTGCACATAGTAAGCACTCAATAAATACGATTGATTGATTGATTGATTAGAAGAATCACCAGGAATTTCCTAAGTATCTTGTCCACTGTTCTCCCCCTGTTGGGATGCAGAGGCGTTGAGTTCATAGTTTGTACAGCTCAGGAGTCTTGCCATCTTTGCCTTCACTTAACCAAGTGAGCTGCATATTATGCAGCAAATCAAGCTGCACAGCAATGCAAACTTGGATTCAAAGGTTTTACTATTCTATTTATTTTATTAATAATATTATATATCTATAATTTTATTTATCTATTTTGATGGTACTGACGCCTGTCTACTTGTTTTGTTTTGTTGTCTGTTCCACCCCTTCTAGACTAAGCCCATTGTTGGGTAGGGATTGTCTCTGTTGCCAAATTGTACTTTCCAAGTGCTTAGTACAGTGCTCTACACACAGTAAGCACTCAATAAATACGATTGATTGAATGAATGAATGAAAGAGAATTTTTTTCCAAATCACTTCCACATCAATTTCCTCATTTTATTCTTCATCATCATCATCAGTCGTATTTGTTGAGTGCTTACTATGTGCAGAGCACTGTACTAAGCACTTGGGAAGTACAAACTGGCAACATATAGAGACAGTCCCTACCCAACAGTGGGCTCACAGTCTAAAAGGGGGAGACAGAGAACAAAACCAAACATACTAACAAAATAAAATAAATAGAATAGATATGTACAAGTAAAATAAATAAATGAGTAATAAATATGTACAAACATATATACATATATACAGGTGCTGTGGGGAAGGGAAGGAGGTAAGATGGGGGGGATGGAGGGGGGATGAGGGGGAGAGGAAGGAAGGGGCTTAGTCTGGGAAGGCCTCCTGGAGGAGGTGAGCTCTCAGTACGGCCTTGAAGGGAGGGAGAGAGCTATCTTGGTGGATGGGCAGAGGGAGGGCATTCCAGGCCCGGGGGATGACGTGGGCCGGGGGTCGATGGCGGGACAGGTGAGAACGAGGTACAGTGAGGAGATTAGCGGTGGAGGAGCGGGGTATGTGGGCTGGGCTGGAGAAGGAGAGGAGGGAGGTGAGGTAGGAGGGGGCGAGGTGATGGACAGCCTTGAAGCCCAGGGTGAGGAGTTTCTGCCTGATGCGCAGATTGATTGGTAGCCACTGGAGATTTTTGAGGAGGGGAGTAATATGCCCAGAGCGTTTCTGGACAAAGATAATCCGGGCAGCAGCATGACGTAAGGATTGAAGTGGAGAGAGACACGAGGATGGGAGATCAGAGAGAAGGCTGATGCAGTAGTCCAGATGGGACAGGATGAGAGCTTGAATAAGCAGGGTAGTGGTATGGATGGAGAGGAAAGGGCGGATCTTGGCAATGTTGCGGAGCTGAGATTCTTCCATCATTCCTGAGTAGGGAGGGGTGGAGAAGATTATTCCCATTCTGCAGATGAGGAAATTGAGGCCCAGAGAGGTAAAGTGACTTAACCAGGAACACCCAGACTGGAAATTGCTATTGGGCTGATTTAGAAAATGATGACCTGTTCGACCCTTCAATGCTCTGCCATTAGTTTTTATTCTCCCCAGTTGGAACTAAGGGAAGAGAGGGGAATTTTACCCCAGCTGGATATTGAGGAAAGCGCTGGTGACAGACTGTCAGATGTTTTGGGTAGGGTTGATTGTTGTAGCTGGGTGTTGAACCAAGTCTTACAGTTCCATGAAGGAGGGTAGCAGGTCCCCAGAGGACTAAATCCCAGGATCACTTTTCACAGCTGGCCCTCTTTATTGAGCCTCCCTCTGGCCCCTCTCACCAGGTTTCATTGTCTCAGCAAGATCTGGTGGGCAGAACTTCAACTCAGTGAAGATCTTGCCTTTTTATAGCTCACAAACTCCTTAGCTAAGGAAACCCATGCCAACTCCCCACTGAAATAATAACAATGGTATTTGTTAAGCACTTACTATGTGCAAAGCACAGTTCTAAGTTCTGGAATAATATTTGTTAAGCGCTTACTATGTGCTATGCACTGTTCTAAGCGCTGGGATAGATACAAGATTATCAGGTTGTCCCACATGGGGCTCACAGTCTTCATCCCCATTTTCCAGATGAGGTAACTGAGGCCCAGAGAAGTGAAGTGACTTGCCCAAAGTCACACAAGCTGACAAGTGGAGGAGGTGGCACTAGAACCCGTGACCTCTGGTTCTCAAGCCCGTGCTCTTTCCACTAAGCCACACTAAAATGATCAGTCAGTGGTATTTATTGGCAATTACCTTGTGCAGAGAGCCCTGTACTAAGTGCTTGGGAGAGTGTAATTCAATAGAAGTGGTAGACATGATCTCCACCCATAAGGCGCTTACAGTTTAAAGGGGGAAATAGACATTAAAGTAAATTATTCATTCATTCAATCATATTTATTGAGTGCTCACTGTGTGCAGAGCACTGTACTGATTGGTACATATGTGCTATGGGGGTGGGGTGAATATCAAGTTCTTAAAGGGTAAAGATCCAAGTGCATAGGTGATGCAATAGGAGGAGTAGGGGAAATGATGGCTTAGTTGAGGAAGGCCCCTTGGGGGAAATGTGACTTTAATAACCCTTTGAGGTTTGGGAGAGTGATGGGCTATCATTTATGAAGGGGGAAGGAGTTCCAAGCCAGAGGCAGGACATGGGCAAGGGGTTGGCATTGAGAAAGACATGACTCAGGTACAGTGAGTGAGGTTGGCATTAAAGAAGAGGAGTGTTGGAGATGGGTTGTAGGTGGTAAAGTAATTAATTAACAATGGCATTTGTTAAGCACTTCCTATGTGCCAAGCACTTTTCTAAGCTCTAGTGGGGGGGATACAAGGTAATCAGGTTGTCCCACATGTAGCTCACAGTCTTATTCTCCAATTTACAGATGAGGGAACTGAGGCACAGAGAAGTTAAGTGACTTGCCCAAAGTCACACTGCTGACAAGCGGTGGATTCAGGGTTAGAACTCATAACCTCTGACTCCCAAGCCCAAGCTCTTTCTTTTGAGCCACGCTGCTTCTCGTACAAAGAGAGTTAAGAGTTGTCGTTTGATGTTGAGATGGATGAGGAATCACTGGAGGTTCTTGAAGAGTGGAAGATGTGGATTGAGCAGTTTTGTATTTTCTTTTTAGAAAAATTGTCCATTTTGTCTATGAATTATCCATGAAGTACGAACTAGAGTGGGCAGAAATAGAAGGCAGGGAGGTCAGGAAGAAGACTGATGCAGTAGTCAAGGACATGTATGGTAAGTGCTGGATCAGCATAGTAGCAGTTTGGATGGAGAAGACAGGGCAGATTTTAGGTATTTTGTGAAGAACAACTGATGGAATTTGGTGACAGATTGAATATGTGTTTTGAATGAGAGAAATGAGTTGTGGATAACGCCAAGGTTATGGGCTTGTGAGACAGGGATGATGGTATATTTTCCCTTTCTGTGTGTTTTGTGGTCATGGGGATAGAAGCAGAAAAGGTATAAACTCTATTTCAGATATCACTGGATTGTTTAGGTAACAATTTCTCATGTATTTGCCTGCAGACAAAATACACCATCGATCTGCCCGAAAGAAATGAAGATTTATACCTCGTGTCTTTGTGCTGCTCACATCAATTCCTGCTTGTGGCTTTAATAAGCTACATCAGTTCATACCTGGCCAGCTGGAGGCAACAGACGATTTTGGAATTCAAACTAGAATCAGAAGTGTGAAGCTTCCATCAGAAGTGTGTGAGGCTCTCCAAAGCCTCCATGAGCTTCCTCCACCTGGGTGTACGGATGCGGTATTTTTCACATAAACCGGGGATCAATCACTGACCAGTTCTGAGCTGCTTCTGCCTTTTAGCCAGCCTATTTGCTAGAAACACCTACACTAATCTGGAAGTGAATGGCAGAGTTCTCCAATGAGAAGGAGCATGGATCACTGGAAAGAGCACTAGCTTGAGAGTCAGAGGTCATGGGTTCTAATCCCAGCTCTGCCACATGTCTGCTGTGTGACCTCGGGCAAGTCACTTAACTTCTCTCATCCTCAGTTACCTCATCTGTAAAATGGGGATTAAGACTGTGAGCCCCACACAAGACAACATGATCACCTTGTATCCCCCCCAGCTCTTAGAACAGTGCTTCGCACATAGTAAGTGCTTAACAAATGGCATCATCATCATCAGCTCTGCCACCTATTTATAATCCCATAGTATTTTTTTCGATGTGGAAAAGGGATGTTTTGGATGAAGTTCTCAGGAAAGCTCCAGTTCATAATCAGAAGACTTCCCAGATAATACTAATAATAATAATGATGGCATTTATTAAGTGCTTACTACATGCAGAGCACTGTTCTAAGTGCTGGGAAGGTTACAAAGTGATCAGGTTGTCCAACGGGAGGCTCACAGTCTTAATCCCTATTTTACAGATGAGGTAACTGAGGCACAGAAAATTCAAGTGACTTGCCCAAAGTCACACAGCTGACAGTTGCTGGAGCTGGAATTCGAACCCATGAACTCTGACTCCAAAGCCCGTGCTCTTTCCACGGAGTCATGCTGCTTCCCCTGAAGACACATTCTTTTCATGTACCAATGAGTCAATAATCAGTCTTTTTATTCTAAGTAGTGTTGAGGTGGAAATACTAATAATCAATCACTTTTATTCACTTTTCACCCTGACACTGATGCTATTTTTTAATGGTATTTGCTAAGTACTTACTATGTTCTAGGCACTGTACTAAGCGCTGGGGTGGATACAAGCAAATCGGGTTGGACACAGTCCCTGTCCCATCTGGGGCTCACAATCTCAATCCCCATTTTACAGATGAGGTATCTGAGGCCCAGAGAAGTGAAGTGACTTGCCCAAGGTCACCCAGCAGACAAGTGGCAGAGCAAAATTAGAACCCATGACCTTCTGACTCCCAGGCCTATGGTTTATCCACTAGGCCACCACACTGCTTCTCTATTCCCATGAATAGTTCCAGATCCCGGGTAAGGGATAAGGTGGTTTGGGTTTCTGTTTAAAATTTAATATGATTAAATATATAATATAATTAAAATATAATTTAATTAAATATCCACTAATCCCTGATGGCTGTGGAGGCACCATGGGTTACTTTTTAATCCGTTGTGGTTTTTTTGGCTACTCACTCAAGAAACCCCACAGTGGTAAACTACTCTGTACTCTGGTAAAGTTGGTGTAGGGTTCAGATGAGGCAGATTTCCAAAACATCAATGTCCACCAACATGACTGACATCATTATAACGGCCTCCATCAGCAGCAGCAACGCCATTGCTGATACCACCATCCTTCCAGTTATTAGCATCATTAGCAGCAAGATTTGAGGGTCCTTTGGTTTTAGAGGACTCAACTAGAGCTCACCTTCTCCAAGAGGCCTTCCCAGACTGAGGCCCCTTTTTCCTCTCCTTCTCCCCATCCCTCCTGCCCTACCTCCTTCCCCTCCCCACAGTACCTGTATATATATATATATGTACAGATTTATTACTCTATTCATTTTACTTGTACATATTTATTATTCTATTTATTTTGTTAATGATGTGCAATCTAGCTTTATTTCTATTTGTTCTGATGATTTGACACCTGTCCACATGTTTTGTTTTGCTGTCTGTCTCCCACTTCTAGACTGTGAGCCCATTGTTGGGAAGGGACCGTCTCTATTTGTTGCCAACTTGTACTTCCCAAGCACTTAGTACAGTGTTCTGCACACAGTAAGCACTCAATAAATATGACTGAATGAATGGTTGAACTAGACACTGGAGGAATACCCAGAAGTGTAAGGGGTGATTGCTGCTTTCAATCGAGTGGGTTAGACAAATCAATATAAACCAGTGAATACATACTAGTTCAAAGAATGGATAGCTATAAATGAATAATCAATCAATCAATCAATCGTATTTATTGAGCGCTTACTGTGTGCAGAGCACTGTACTAAGCGCTTGGGAAGTACAAGTTGGCAACATATAGAGACAGTCCCTACCCAACAGTGAGCTTACAGTCTAGAAGAATTATCCATGGCCAAGAATAGCTATCCAAGAATGGATAGATATAAATCCCGCTGGAGACTACAGAATGTTTTCACAAGAAAGAAGAGCCCTAATCTCCATCATTGGAATCAGGACTAGGGGAAGCGGCATGGCATAGTGGATAGAACAAGGGCGTGGGAGTCAGATGACCTGAGTTCTGATCCCAACTCTGCCGTAAGTCACTGAACTTCTCTGTGACTCAGTTTACTCATCTGTAAAATGGGGATTATAATAATAATAATAATAGCATTTATTAAGCATTTACTATGTGCAAAGCACTGTTCTAAGTGCTGGGGAGGTTACAAGGTGATCAGGTTGTCCCCCGGGGGGCTCACAGTCTTCATCCCCATTTTACAGATGAGGTAACTGAGGCACAGAGAAGTGACTTGCCCAAGGTCACACAGTTGACTATTGGCAGAGCTGGGATTACCATTACGATTGTGGGTGCTCCTTGTGGGACAGGGACTGTGTTCAGTATGATTTACTTGTATCTACCCCAGTGCTTAGTACAGAGCCTGACACATACTAAGTACTTAATAAATACCACAATTATAATGATTATGGATAATCCTTTAGAGAATTCCCAGCCTGGAAGGAAAAGCACGGTGAAATATCTGGGACTTGGTTGAGAAAAGTCTCTGAGAATCTGGAAAATTTATCAGATGTTATGGAGTGTCTTCCCCCAGAGGGAATCTGGTAGCACTCGGTCTCCATCTCTGCCCTAGAACCAGTACTTGGTCAAACCCTAACCTGGATATTAAGTACTGAAGCTTCTAAGGGTCAGCCTTAATCTGGGCAGCAGTGAGGCCTAGTGTAAAGAGCACGGGCCTGGGTATCAAAGGACCCGGGTTCTAATCCCAGCTCTGCCACTTATCTTTCATTCATTCAATCATTTATTGAGCACTTACTGTGTGCAGAGCACTGTACTAAGTGCTTGGGAAGTACAAGTTGGCAACATATAGAGATGGTCCCTACCCAACAGCGGGCTCACAGTCTAGAAGGGGGAGACAGACAGCAAAACAAAGCTTATTAACAAAATAAAATAAATAGAATAAAATATGTACAAGTAAAATAAATAAATCAATAGAGTAATAAATATGTACAAACATATATACAGGTGCTGTGGGGAGGGGAAGGAGGAAGGCGGGGGGATGGGGAGGAGGGGGAGAGGAAGGAGGGGGCTCAGTGTGGGAAGGCCTCCTGGAGGAGGTGAGCTCCCAGTAGGGCTTTGAAGGGAGGAAGAGAGCTAGCTTGGCGGATGTGTGGAGGGAGGGCATTCCAGGCCCGGGGGAGGACGTGGGCCAGGAGTTGATGGCGGGGCAGGCGAGAACAAGGCACAGTGAGGTGTTTAGCAGCAGAGGAGCGGAGGGTGCGGGATGGGCTGCTGTAGAAGGAGAGAAGGGAAGTAAGGTAGGAGGGGGCGAGGTGATGGAGAGCCTTGAAGCTGAGAGTGAGTTTTTGCCTGATGCGTAGGTTGATTGATAGCCACTGGAGATTTTTGAGGAGGGGAGTAACATGCCCAGAGCTTTTCTGGACAAAGACAATCTGGACAGCAGCGTGAAGTATAGACTGAAGTGGGGAGAGACACGAGGATGGGAGATCGGAGAGGAGGCTGATGTAGTAATCCAGTCAGGATAGGATGAGAGATTGAACGAGCAGGGTAGTGGTTTGGATGGAAAGGAAAGGGTGGATCTTGGCGATGTTGCAGAAGTGAGACCGGCAGTTTTTGGTGACGGATTGGATGTGAGGGGTGAACGAGAGAGCAGAGTCGAGGATGACATCAAGGTTGCTGGCTTGTGAGACAGGAAGGATGGTAGTGCCGTCAACAGTGATGGGAAAGTCAGGGAGAGGGCAGGGTTTGGGAGGGAAGATAAGGAGTTCAGTCTTGGACATGTTGAGTTATCTGCTGTGTGACCTTGGGCAAGTCGCTTAACTTCTCTGCACCTCAGTTACTTCACCTGCAGAATGAGGATTAAGACTGTGACCTCTATGTAGGGCAGGGACTGTGTCCAACCAGATTAGCTTGTATCTAGTCCAGAGTTTAGTACAGTGTCTGGCACATAGTAAAGTCTTGCATATACCATAAAAAATTGTCTCTGGGGACAAAAAGGGGGTAGTTCAGATAGACAGGAATAAACAGGCTGGGACTTGGAAGGGGTAAGTTTGTTGTGGGCAGGGAATGTGTCTGTTTATTGTTGCATTCTATTCTCCCAAGCACTTAGTACAGTGTTCTGCACACAGTAAGTGCTCAATAAATAGGTTTGAACTGAATGAATGAATGGACAGTCTGTGAAGGGCTAAAGAGGCAGAAAGATCATATCTCAGGTCTTTTCAGCCCAGTGCAGGAGCTCCCAGAAGTGAGGGAGTCTGGGAGTCTATGGATGAAAACATTGGCTTCACTTCTACAGCTAGAAACCTATAGGGGATGGAGCATATATCACCTTCCTGTTATTTACAATCTTATCTTGCCCCAGGATTTTAGGCCTTGTACAAGTTAAGCCAAGTTGAGAAAAGCAGTATGGCCTAGTTGATAGAGCACAGGGATTGCATCTGACCTGATTATTTTGTAATTGACTATCCCAGTGTTTAGCACAGTGCTGGGCACATGGTGATCCTTGAACAACTACCACAACAGATCATATGTTTCCAACTGAGAAGCTTTGCTATATTGGGAGCTATTTACCCATCCAAAACATCTTTTAACAACTAAAAAGACTCATCCAAAGTTCTCTACCATTGTCTTTGCCTTTTCATGGCTCTCAACCATGTTTTGAACCAATTATATAATTCAGTGGTACATTTCAGCTGCTAATTCATTCAATCGTATTTATTGAGCTTGTTGCCTTTGATAAGTGTGACTGTAATCCAGTTAGACTAGTGGACTGATGTACAAAATAGTAATAGAGGACAAAGTGAAACAATTGGGAGTACTGAAAATGTTAAATTACGGGACTGTCATCACCACATCAGTAATATTAGTTAATTATAACGATTATTAAGTATTCGCAGTGTACAAGCACTATATCAAAAACTGGGGGAAGAACACAGATTACAGTATTAGGAGTAATGGTATTCACTGAATGCTATCTCATATCCTTTCCTTCAAGGGAATGAGTAGATCAGCAGGAAAGTGATCAGAAGTTGAGTTGGTTCTTTCTGTCAAGCAACTCTCCATCAGCTTTGAGGTTTGCTATTGCTGTAGTGTATTTTGTTCTTACCTATCTAGCCCAGGGACAAACTTTGTAACCCATGACTGGATCTTTCCACACAATTTGAAGAGTACTATGGAGGCAAGTACTAGATGCTTCGGAGAAGCAGTGTGGCTCAGTGGCAAGAGCCCGGGCTTTGGAGTCAGAGGTCATGGGTTCAAATTCCGGCTCTGCCAATTGTCAGCTGTGTGACTTTGGGCAAGTGGCTTCACTTCTCTGGGCCTCAGTTCCCTCATCTGTAAAATGGGATGACGACTGTGAGCCCCCCGTGGGACAATCTGATCACCTTGTAACCTCCCCAACGCTTAGAACAGTGCTTTGCACATAGTAAGCACTTAATAAATGCCATTATTATTATGTTTCAACTCAAGAAAAACATCCAATCCTGTCTAGAAAAAAATCTAGATAAGGCCAAAGTGTGTTTTAGAGCAAATATGATCTAGATATTCTAGCAAGGAAATCTAACTTCCTTGCTCTCAGCTTTCCTTCAGCCAACTCATTGTTCTCTCTTTTCAGCCCTGACAGAAATGTCCTCCCATCTCACTCGTCATGGGCAGGGAACTCTACTGTACTCTCTGAAGCTCTGAGTACAGTGCTCGGCTCACGGTAAGCACTCAGTAAATAATAAGGATGGTATTTGTTAAGTGCTTAGTATGTGCTAAGCACTAGGGCAGATACAAGGTTATCAGGTCTTCTCATGTGGGGCTCACAGTCTTAATCTTAATCTCCATTTTACAAAGTAACTGAGGGAGTGAGAAGTGAAGTGACTTGCCCAAAATCACACATCTGACAAGTGGCAGAGCTGGGATTAGAACCCATGACCTCTGACTCCCAAACCCATGTTCTTGTCACTAAGCCAAGCTGCTTCTCAATGATTGATTTATCTGAGTTCCCCCAAACCATGTGAAGAAAATATTTGTTAAGGGCTTACTATATGCCAAGCACTGTACTATGTGCTGGGGTAGAAACAAGATAATCAGGTCAAACACAGTCCCTATACCACATGGAACTTGCAGTCTAGGGAGAAGAGGAATCACACCCCCATTTTACAGATGAGGAAACTGAGGCACAGAGAAGTGACATGCCCAGGGTCCCCGAGCAGACACGTGCATGTTCCTACCTCCTTCAAATCCCTCCTCAAAATCCATCTCCTCCAGGAACAGTTCCTGGATTAAATCTCCCTGTCCTTGTCTTTCCCAGTAAACTCATCATCCATTTCTTCCACTTCTTCCCAAGGGCCACATACAGTGCTTTGCAAACAGCATAGTACTCATAAATATTAAATACCTAGTACTGTGCCCCCTCTTAGCAGACACTTAAAACAGTGCTCTGTACACAGTTGATGCCCAATAAATACTGTTGATGATTTCTGCTGATCCTACAACTCTGCAGTCATCAGTGTAGGTAAACATCCAGACCTGGCCTAATTTCTGTGGTGTGGTGTTTCATGGGTCTTGGTATCTAGTCCCTGATTTTAACAAAGGTTTATCTCAAACAACCTTCTCCTGAGACTTATTGCAACTCAGCGGAATGTCATTCATTCATTCAATCATATTTATTGAGCGCTTACTGTGTGCAGAGCACTGTACTAAGCACTTGGGAAGTACAAGTTGGCAACATATAGAGATGATCCCTACCCAACAGCGGGCTCACAGTTTAGAAGAGGGAGACAGAGAACAAAACAAAACATATTAACAAAATAAAATGAATAGAACAAATATGCAGAAGTAAAATAGAGTAATATGTACAAACATATATACATATATACAGGTGCTGTGGGGAGGGGAAGGAGGTAAGGCTGGGGGGATGGGGAGGAGGAGGAGAGGCAGAGAAAGGAGGAGACTCAGTCTGGGAAGGCTTCCTGGAGGAGGTCCTCTCCCCCTCGTCCCCACTCCATCCCCCCCATCTTACCTCCTTCCCTTCCCCACAGCACCTGTATATATGTGTATATGTTTGTACATATTTATTACTCTATTTATTTATTTATTTATTTTACTTGTACATATCTATTCTATTTATTTTATTTTGTTAGTATGTTTGGTTTTGTTCTCTGTCTCCCCCTTTTAGACTGTGAGCCCACTGTTGGGTAGGGACTGTCTCTATATATTGCCAATTTGTACTTCCCAAGCACTTAGTACAGTGCTCTGCACACAGTAAGCGCTCAATAAATACGATTGATGATGATGATGATGAGGTGAGCTCTCAGTAGGGCTTTGAAGGGAGGAAGAGAGCTAGCTTGGCGGATGGGCAGAGGGAGGGCATTCCAGGCCAGGGGGAGGACGTGGGCTGTGGGTCGATGGTGGAACAGGTGAGAATGAGGCACGGTGAGGAGGTTAGCAGCAGAGGAATGGAGGGTGAGGGCTGGGCTGTAGAAGGAGAGAAGGGAGGTGAGGTAGGAGGGGGCGAGGTGATGGACAGCCTTGAAATCGAGAATGAGGAGTTTTTGCCTGATGCGTAGGTTGATCGGTAGCCACTGGAGATTTTTGAGGAGGGGAGTAACATGCCCAGAGTGTTTCTGCACAGAGACGATCTGGGCAGCAGCATGAAGTATAGACTGAAGTGGGGAGAGACAGGAGGATGGGAGATCAGAGAGGAGGCTGATGCAGCAATCCAGTCGGGATAGGATGAGATCTCAAATTTAGATTTTCAGATGGGAGCTCAACCCAAAATACTTGCAGACCAGTATTATACCAGAGGGACATAGGTCTGTTGAAGAAAAATATTTTATTCTTTTTACTGTCAGCCAGTAGGATACATCTTTCCTGAGTTTCAATGTATTGCTGGGAAGTCTCCTAGCCACTTTTCTAGAATACAAATATTTCAAGGGAAATATTATGTTTCCAGTTACTCTTTATGCCTTCTTTTCCTTCTAGAAAACAGGGAAAGAAGGCATTAAGCTATTTGGTTAAAAGATAAAGCATAAAGGTGAAACTTAAAATGACCTTCCACTTATCATTGCCCACTAAAACATAATTCCACCAATAAATTATTTATTGCTTCTAAACAAGATAGAAAGAAGCATTGTGATTAGTAGCACTAGTGTCTTTTAGATAAAATTCTGGTGAAATTTTATATTTGGATTACCTTTCATGGGGCATTAAATATTTTTAAGGAAGATTTAATGATGAGTGAATTCCCTTTCCCTACTCATCTTTCTATATTTCAATATGCAAATTAGACATGCAGTTCTATGTGTTTGATTTGCACACTTGGGAAGTATTTGCTATTGTATCAAATGTTACCTAGATCTTAACATATTTTCTATTGGCTATTTGTACCTATTTTCTGAAGAAAGAATAGTGTGCATTTTTATTTCTAAGAGAAGGGCACATTTCCATGACTCTGCACGCTCACAGGTAGAAAATCAAACTTTATCCGCAATTCACCAATGTAATCAGTGCCTCTGAAACCCAACACAGAGAGACAAATGATATAGATTGCTGACATGGACTTATGCCAAGTCCAATTTTACAAGCTCGGTATGGTATTGGTGGCTCAATATCCGGTAGGCAAGGTAACAAAATTTGGTCTACTTGTTTGTGAGATGTGGAGAGGGCAAAGGAAAGGGGTTCTTCGAGAATCAATCTATCAACCACTCAGTAGTATTTACTGAGCACTTACAATGGGAAGAATGCAGTACTGTTTGAGAGGGTACAATACCACAGAATTAGCAGACACATTCCCCACCCTTAACAAGTTTATAGCCTAGAGGAAGAGAAAGACATTAATGCTAACAAATAATTTGTAAAATATGATTTAAAGAGATGTACATAAGTGCTGTGGGGTTGAGGATGAGGCAAATATCAAATGCCCAAAGGTCACAGATCCAAGTCCAGAGACTACAGAAGGGACAGTGAGCCAGGGAGAAGAGGGCTTAAAAAGAAGTCACAAATGATCTCTTTCTTGCCAAATCCAATGGCCTCTACTCCATCCCAAAACTCCTCAATTTCTCAGTTGCCTTTGACACTGTTAACCAACCCCTTCTCCTGGAGACATTAATCCACCTCAGCTTTACTGACACTGTTCTCTCCTAGTTCTCCTCCTATCTCTCTGGTCACTCATTCTGCATCTTCTTCAAGAGCTCCTCCTCTGCCTTCTGCTCCCTAACTTTTGTTGTCCCTCAAGGTTCAGTTCTGGATTCCCTTCTATTCTTCATTTATAGCCACTCCCTTGAAGAACTCATTCATTCCCATGGCTTCAACTACCACTTCTATGTGGACAATTCACAAATCTACATCTCACCCCACCCCCGATCTTTCTCCCTCTCTACAGTTTTGTATTTCCTCCTGCCTTTACGATATGTCTACATGGATGTCCTGCCATCAGCTCAAACTTAACATGTCTAAAGCAGAACGTATCTTCCACCTAAAAATTTTCCTGCCCCTGACTTTCCCGTCACTGTAGATAGCACCACAATGTTTCCTGTATCATAAGCCCACGACTTTGACATTATCCTTGACTCCTCTTTCTCTTTCAACCTACATATTCAATTCATTGCTAAACTGAAGGTTCAGCTTTCGTAGCATTGCTAAAATCTCTACTTTCCTCTCCAAACTACTACCACATTAATCCAAGAATTTACAGCCTCCTTGCTGACCTCCCTGCCTCTCGTCTCTACCCTCTTCAGTCCATACTTCACTCTGCTGCCTGGGTCACTTTGCTATAAAAACATTCAGTCCATGTTTCCCCACTCCTCAAGCACCGCTGATGGTTGCTCTTCCACCTTCGTATCAAACAGAAATTCCTTACCATCGGTTTTAAAATAATCATTCACTTGCCCCCTCCTATCTCACTTTGCTACTCTCTTACTACAAACCCAGCCCATACACTTCACTTCCCTAATGCCTACCAACTCAATGTACCTCGATCTCATTTATCTCACTGCCAAATGTTTGCCCACATTCTGCCTCTGGCCTAGACCATCCTCCTTTTTCATATCTGATAATTATTCTCCCCACCTTCAAATTCTTAGTGAAGGCACATCTCCTCCAAGAGGCCTTCTCTAAGTCCTCATTTCCTCGTTTTCCACTCCTTTCTTCAATGCTCTGAATTGCTCCCTTTATTCACCACTCTCCCCCACCAACCCCACAGCACTTATGTAATATCCATAATGAATTTGTTTATATTAATGTCTGTCTTCCTGTCTAGACTGTCAGCTTATTGTGGGCAGGGAATGTGTCTGTTATATTGTGTATAACAATAATAACAATAATAATAATAATGGCATTTATTAAGTGCTTACTATGTGCAAAGCACTGTTCTAAGCACTGGGGAAGATACAAGGTGATCAAGTTGTTCCATGGGGGGCTCACAGTCTTAATCCCCATTTTACAGATGAGGTAACTGAGGTACAGAGAAGTTAAGTGACTTGCCCAAAGTCACACAGCTGACAAGTGGCAGAGCCAGGAATTGAACCCATGACCTCTGACTCCAAAGCCCAGGTTCTTTCCACTGAGCCACAGCATACTCTCCCAAGTGCTTAGTACACTGCCCAGCACACAGTTAATCGCTCAAGAAATACAATTGATTGATTTACTAGGGAAGTCCTCTTGAAAGAGATGATCATAATAATCCTTTGAAAATGGAGAGAGTGGCAGTCTGGTATATATAGAGTAGGAGAGAATTGCAGGCTAAGTGGGGGATGTGGGGAAGGGGTCAGCAGTGAGATAGATGAGACTGGGGTCCAGTGAGTAAACTGGTGTTGGAGGAGCAGAGTATGTGGGCTGGACTCTAGTAGGAATTCAATGAGGTGATGGAGTGCTTTAAAGCCCATGGTAAGGTGTTCTGTTTGAGGATTAGGTGAATTCATTCAATCGTATTCATTGAGTGCCTACTGTGTTCAGAGCACTGTACTAAGTGCTTGGGAAGTACAAATTGGCAACATATAGAGATGGGCTCACAGTCTAGATGGGTAGCCATTGGAGAGTTTTGAGGAGTGGGGAGACATGGACAGAATTTTTTTTAGAAAAATTATCTGTGCAGCAGAGTAAAATATGGACTGGAGTGGAGAAAGACAAGAGGGTAGAAGGTCAGTGAGAAGACACTTCCACGTTAAACAAAATCTCCTCACCATTGGTTTTAAAGAGCTTGATCACCTTGCTCCCTCCTACCTTGTGGCTTAGTGGAAACAGCATGGCACGGGCTTTGGAATCAGAGGTCATGGGTTCAAATCCTGGGTCCGACAATTGTCAGCTGTGTAACTTTGGGCAAGTCACTTAACTTCTCTGTGCCTCAGTTACCTCATCTGTAAAATGAGGATTCAGACTGTGAGCCCCCCGGGGGACAAGCTGATCACCTTGTAACCTCCCCAATGCTTAGAACAGTGCTTTGTACTTTGTACTTTGAATTGCACTTTCCATACTTCATGCTGCTGCCCAGATTGTCTTTGTCCAGAACACTCTGGGCATATTACTCCCCTCCTCAAAAATCTCCAGTGGCTACCAATCAATCTGCGCACCAGGCAGAAACTCCTCACCCTGGGCTTCAAGGCTGTCCGTCACCTCACCCCCTCCTACCTCACCTCCCTTCTCTCCTTCTCCAGCCCAGCCCGCACCCTCCACTCCTCTGTCGCTGATCTCCTCACCGTGACTTGTTCTCGCCTGTCCCGCCGTCGACCCCCGGCCCACGTCCTCCCCCGGGCCTGGAATGCCCTCCCTCTGCCCATCCGCCAAGCTAGCTCTCTTCCTCCCTTCAAGGCCCTGCTGAGAGCTCACCTCCTCCAGGAGGCCTTCCCAGACTGAGCCCCTTCCTTCCTCTCCCCCTCATCCCCCTCTCCATCCCCCCCATCTTACCTCCTTCCATTCCCCACAGCACCTGTATATATGTATATATGTTTGTACATATTTTTTACTCTATTTATTTATTTATTTTACTTGTACATATCTATTCTATTTATTTTATTTTGTTAGTATGTTTGGTTTTGTTCTCTGTCTCCCCCTTTTAGACTGTGAGCCCACTGTTGGGTAGGGACTGTCTCTATATGTTGCCAACTTGTACTTCCCAAGTGCTTAGTACAGTGCTCTGCACACAGTAAGCACTCAATAAATATGATTAATCATGATGATGATGATGCTTTGCACATTGTAAGTGCTTAATAAATGCCATCATTATTATTACTCTCCTACTACAACCCAGCCCAAACACATCATTTCTCTAATGCTAACCTTCTCACTGTACCTCGATCTTGTCTATCTCACCACCAACCTCTTACCCATATCCTACCTCTGGCCTGGAATGCCCTCCCTCCTCATATCAGACAGATAATTGCTCTCCCCCCACTTCAAAGATTAATTGAAGGCACATCTCCTTTAAGAAGCCTTCCCTAAGCCCTCCACTCCTCTTCTCCCACTCCTTTCTGCATCAACCTGACTTGTTCCTTCATTCATCCTTCCTCCCATCCCCACATCACATACATATATATGCACATACATATTTATATATCTGTTATTCATATTAATGTCTACCTCCCCCTATAGACTGCGAGCTTGTTGTGGGCAGGGAATGTGTCTGTTTGTTGTTATATTGTACTCTCCCAATAGCTTAGTAAAGTGTTTTGCACACACTAAGCCCTCAATAAATAGAACTGAATGAGTGAATGAGGCATATGCAGTCATCAAGACGAGATAAGTGCTTAGATTAGCAGTTTGGAAGGATTTTTATAGTGTTGTAAGGGTAGAACCGACAAAATTTGGTGACAGTTTGAATATGTGGATTGAATGAGAGAGATGAGTCCAGGATTTTGGCTTCAAAGCTCTCCATCACCTCGCCCCCTCCTACCTCACCTCCTTTCTCTCCTTCTACAGCCCAGCCCACACACTCCTCTCCTCTGCTGCTAACCTCCTCACTGTGCCTCATTCTCACCTGTCCCACCATTGACCCCTAGCCCACATGCTACCTCTGGCCTGGAATACCCTCCTTCCACACATCCGCCAAACTAGCTCTCTTCCTCCCTTCAAAGCTCTACTGAGAGCTCAACTCCTCCAAGAGGCCTTCCCAGACTGAGCCCAAGCTTATTCTCTGCTCTTCCTCCCCTCCCTTTTGCCCCTACTCCCTCCCTCTGCCCTCCCCTCCTCCCCTCCCCTCCACACCTGTGTATATGTGTACATATTTATTACTCTATGTTATTAATGATATGCATATAGCTATAATTTTATTTATTTTGGTGGTATTGATACTGTATTGACACCTGTCCACTTGTTTTGCTGCTTATTTATTTTGGTGGCATTGATACCTGTCTACTTGTTTTGCTATCTGTCTTCCCCTTCTAGACTGAGCCCACTGATGGGAAGCGACTGTCTCTATATGTTGTTGAATTGTACTTTCCACGCACTTAATACACTGCTCTGCACACAGTAAGCACTCAATAAATCATCATCAATCGTATTTATTGAGCGCTTACTATGTGCAGAGCACTGTACTAAGCGCTTGGGAAGTACAAATTAGCAACATATAGAGACAGTCCCTACCCAACAGTGGGCTCACAGTCTAAAAGGGGGAGACAGAGAACAAAACCAAACATACTAACAAAATAAAATAAATAGATATGTACAAGTAAATTAAATAAATAAATAGAGTAAAAAATATGTACAAACATATATACATATATACAGGTGCTGTGGGGAAGGGAAGGAGGTAAGATGGGGGGATGGAGAGGGGGATGAGGGGGAGAGGAAGGAAGGGGCTTAGTCTGGGAAGGCCTCCTGGAGGAGGTGAGCTCTCAGCAGGGCCTTGAAGGGAGGAAGAGAGCTAGCTTGGCGGATGGGCAGAGGGAGGGCATTCCAGGCCCGGGGGATGACGTGGGCCGGGGGTCGATGGCGGGACAGGCGAGAGCGAGGTACGGTGAGGAGATCAGCAGTGGAGGAGCGGAGGGTGCGGACTGGGCAGTAGAAGGAGAGAAGGGAGGTGAGGTAGGAGGGGGCGAGGTGATGGACAGCCTTGAAGCCCAGGGTGAGGAGTTTCTGCCTGATGCGCAGATTGATTGGTAGCCACTGGAGATTTTTGAGGAGGGGAGTGATATGCCCAGAGCATTTCTGGACAAAGATAATCTGGGCAGCAGCATGAAGTATAGATTGAAGTGGAGAGAGACACGAGGATGGGAGATCAGAGAGAAGGCTGATGCAGTAGTCCAGACGGGATAGGATGAGAGCTTGAATGAGCAGGGTAGCGGTTGGGATGGAGAGGAAAGGGCGGATCTTGGCAATGTTGTGGAGCTGAGACCGGCAGGTTTTGGTGACGGCTTGGATGTGAGAGGTGAATGAGAGAGCGGAGTCGAGGATGACACCAAGGTTGCGGGCTTGTGAGACGGGAAGGATGGTAGTGCCGTCAACAGAGATGGGAAAGTCAGGGAGAGGGCAAGGTTTGGGAGGGAAGACAAGGAGTTCAGTCTTCGACATGTTGAGCTTTAGGTGGCGGGCAGACGTCCAAATGGAGATGTCCTGAAGGCAGGAGAAGATGTGAGCCTGGAGAGAGGGGGAGAGAGCAGGGGCAGAGATGTAGATCTGGGTGTCATCAGCGTAGAGATGATAGTTGAAGCCGTGGGAGCGAATGAGGTCACCAAGGGAGTGCGTGTAGATCAAGAACAGAAGGGGACCAAGCACTGAACCTTGGGGAACCCCCACAGTGAGAGAATGGGAGGGGGAGGAGGAGCCTGCAAAAGAGACTGAGAAAGAACGACCGGAGAGGTAAGAGGAGAACCAGGAGAGGACGGAGTCTGTGAAGCCAAGGTCAGATAGCGTGTTGAGAAGGAGGGGGTCGTCCACAGTGTCAAAGGCAGCTGAGAGGTCGAGGAGGATTAGGACAGAGTATGAGCCGTTGGATTTGGCAAGCAGGAGGTCATTGGTAACCTTTGAGAGGGCAGTTTCTGTGGAATGTAGGGGACGGAAGCCAGACTGGAGGGGTTCAAGGAGAGAGTTGTTGTTGAGGAATTCTAGGCAGCGAGTGTAGACAACTCGTTCAAAGAGTTTGGAAAGGAATGGTAGGAGGGATATGGGACGATAACTGGAAGGTGAGGTGGGGTCAAGAGAGGGTTTTTTTAGGATGGGAGAGACATGGGCATGTTTGAAGGCAGAGGGGAAGGAACCAGTGGAGAGTGAGCGGTTGAAGATGGAAGTTAAGATGGAAGTTAAGGATAGGAGATATGATTGAATGAATGAATGAATAATTGAGTGAATGAAAGGATAATACCAAGGTTGAGGGCTTGTAATATAGTGAGGATTGTGCTTTCATCTACAGTGATGGAAAAAGTCAGAGGGAGGGCAGGGTTTGGCTGGAAAGATAAGGAGTTTAGTTTGAGTTGTCAGTGGGACTTCCCGGTAGAGATGTCCTGAAGGCAAGAGAAAATGTGAGACTGTAGGGAAGAAGAGAGCCAGAGGCTGGAGATTTAGATTTAGCACTCATTTATATAGAGATGGCATTTGAAGTCATGGGAGTATGTGAGTTCTCCAAGGGAGTGGGTGTAGATGGAGTATAGAAGGGGATCTAGAATTGAACCTTGAGGGATTGCCTCTGTCAGAGGGTGGCAGGCAGAGGAAGAGCCAGCAGAAGAGTTGTCAGAGGGATAGGAGGAGAACCAAGAGAGGAGAGTGTCAGTGAATCCATGGTTGGTTAAAGTTTCAAGGAAAACAGGTTGGGTTTACGGTGTCAAAAGGCAACTGAGAGGTCTGGGAGGATTAGAATAGAGATTGTCACATTTAGTGGGAAGAAGGTCATTGTTTATTTTAGAGAAGGCATTTCTGTGGAGTGAAAGGAGTGGAAGTCAGATGGGAAGGGATCAAGGAGAGGAAGTGGAAGAGATGAAGTGGAGACAGTGGGTGCAAACAACTCCCTTAAGAAGTTTGGAGAGAAATGGAAGGAGAGAGATTGGGTGGTAACTGAAGGGAGCCATGGGAACAAGGGAGAGATTTTTTTAGGATAGGGGTTAGGTAAGCATGTTTGAAAGCAGTGGGGAAGAAGTCGTTAGTTGAAGATGGCAGTCAAGGAAGGAAGGAAGGCATGGGGGCAAGTGTTTTAAAAATATATGAAGGGATAGGGTCAGAAGCACAGGTAGAAGGGGTAGATTTAGAGAGGAGGCAAGAGATCTCTTCTTGAGTTGCTGCTGGGAATATAGGGAGAGTCAAAGAGGTAGGAAGTGCTGGGAGGATTGGAAAGGAGCAGAGGAGATTTTAGGGAAAGCACACCTGATGGTTTCAATTTTGTTGATAAAGAGTTAAATGTCTGGAACACTTGACTAGGGCAATGGGTATGTGAAATAGGAAGAAGAATTGCTGTTGGGCAGTGGAGAGGGCCAAATTGAAGCAGATAAGAATGAATTTAAGGTGGACAGAGCCAGCATATAAATGTCTGTAGTGATGCCTGTAGTGTAATAATATCACAAAGAACAGGGGATGGAAGTCCCCCTAAACCTGGAACATTTTTCTATGAGGACTCATGGCTGCCACCTCAAGTCAGAGCCACTTCCTTCCCTTCCCAGTTCCCTGTGAACATGGGGGCCAATTTCAAGCCAGGGAATGTGGCTGCAGTAGCCTAGGAGGAGGGAGACTGGAACTTAAAGCTAAAATTGGACATAAAAGTATCCCTTATCATATCTGTTCCCAAAAAAGGGGAAGTCAGAGGATGAGACAGTCCTCTATAAAACTGGAGCAGATGTGTGTACATGTGGGTGTGTGCGTGTATATACACAAAGATATATGTTTCTTTCTGAGTCCATGTTAATATCCAATTGTATTTTATTTTATTTTATTATATTTAGTTTTCCCCAAACTAAAAGTATTTTTTCTTCCTGTGGATTAGAAGTATCTGCACCCATAAAAAAGGATAGAGGAATGAAGAGCATTTTATTGATGCCTTAAAAAAATGAGCTTTGAATTTAGACTATCAAATCGCATTTGAAACTTTTGTATCCTAGGCAGGTTAAAATTGCAAAAGAAATCTATAATTACCAAAAAGAGCCTTGAAGTAAAATTTACATGAAATATTAAAAATGAGCATTCTATTTTTTCTGGAGAATGTTTTCATCTGTCTCTCCGGGGTGTTGAATAACTGGGATTTGCAGTGTTATTATGAGATAGCTATGATAATGAAAATCTTAGCATTATTTGGTTGTCTATTTCAACAGAGAAAAATGATCCCAGAAGTGTGATACACAAAGACATCTGTTGAAAAGTGACAGCTACCGCAGGAAATATATATATATATATATATATATATAAATTATAATTTAGATTCAGGACCAGGAAGATTCTGTAAATTGAAGAAAGTGTTCATTTGGGGAGAAGGTAATTGTTCTGTCAGTCGAGCCTCCATGAGTCGAATATCTCTACTGGGATATTTCAGGGATGATTGAATTGTTCTTTTAGGATAAAATGACTAACATCTAGTATGTTAATATTCAACTTGTGGCAAAACCTATTATATATGGTAAAAATTCTCTTGTCTAGCATGCTGGTGGAATTGGAGGTGTTGGTGAATCAAAAAATCTAGTTGTCAGATTAACTAGGCCTTCCCAGACTGAGCCCCCTTTTTCCTCTCCTCCTCCTCATCCCCCCCTCCCTACCTCCTTCCTCTCCCCACAGCACCTATATATATTTATATATGTTTGTACATATTTATTACTCTATTTATTTTATTTGTACATATTTATTCTATTTATTTTATTTTGTTAATATGTTTTGTTTTGTTGTCTGTCTCCCCCTTCTAGACTGTGACCCGCTGTTGGGTAGGGACCGTCTCTATATGTTGCCAACGTGTACTTCCCAAGCACTTAGTACAGTGCTCTGCACACAGTAAGCGCTCAATAAATACGATTGAATGAATGAATTTAGCTTTAATTCTGTTTGTTCTGATGACTTGACACCTGTCCACATGTTTTGTTTTGTTTTATTGTCTGTCTGTCTCCACCTTCTAGACTGTGAGCCCGTTGTTGGGTAGGAACCGTCTTTATATGTTGCCAACTTGTACTTCCCAAGTGCTTAGTACAGTGCTTTGCACACAGTAAGTGCTCAATATATACAATTGAATATGAATGAATGAACTAAAACACTCCGGCCCCTCCCACTCAAAACAGGGGGGCTATGATCAGGCCAGAGCAAAGGGATAGCCACCCTCCCAGTTCCACTCAGCATGCTTAAGGGTGAAGAGTGAGATCTGCAGATGGTTGGCCCCAATCCTACCCACTGGGGGCTGGGACTGTCCCAGAGGAAAGGGATGGTACTCCTGCCCTCTGCCCCCCTCCCTCAGCACCCTCTGTGCAAACCAGGGGCCAATGATTGAGCCAAATGGAGGGTCACTGAACCTCTGCTCGCCACCTCTCCTTCCTCCCCACCCTTTGGGGGCCTAGAGGAGCAGTGTGGCTCAGTGGAAAGAGCACGGACTTGGGAGCCAGAGGTCATGGGTTCTAATCCCGGCTCCACCACTTGTCATCTGAGTGACTTTGGGCAAGTCCCCTAACTTCTCTGTGCCTCAGTTACCTCATCTGTAAAATGGGGATGAAGACAGTGAGCCCCACGTGGGACAACCTGATCACCTTGTAACCTCCCCAGAGCTTAGAACAGTGCTTCGCACATAGTAAGTGCTTAACAAATTCCATTATTATTATTATTATTATTAGAACTGCACCAGAAGATGGGATGCTGAACTCTCCCAGCCCATTCTGCAAGCTGGGAGCTGATGACCTAGCCAAGGGGAAGGTTATAGCCCTTCCCAACCCCCCTTCCCGCCTCACACCAAAATACCACTCTCTCCACCTTCAAAGCACAATCAAAGTCACAACTCCTCCAAGAGGGCTTCCCCAATTAACCTCTCTTTCCCCCAACTCCTCCTTTTTTCTACATTGCCTATGCACCTGGATCTATAATAGTAATAATAACAATAATAATTGTGGTATTTGTTAAGTGCTTGCTTTGTGCCAGACACTGTAGTAAGCACTAGGGTGGATACAAGAAAATAGGGTTGGACCCAGTCCCTGACCCACGTGGAGCTCATGGTCTTAATCCCCATTTTACAAATGAGGTAACTGAGACTCTGAGAAGTTCAGTTATTTGTCCAAGATCACACAGCAGACAAGTGGAGGAGCTGGGATTAGAACTCATGACCTTCTCACTCCCAGACCCGTGCCCTATCCCCTATGCCATGCTACTTTCCCTGCTCACTGAGTACTTGACATTCACCTCATCCTCAGCCCCACAGCACCCATATACCTAGCTGTAATTCATTTATATTAATATCTGTCATCTCCTCTGGATTGTAAGCTCATCGTGGGCAGGGAAGGTGTCTACTAACTCTGTTGTATTATACACCTCCAAGCTCTTAGTAAAGTGCTCTGCACACAGTAAGTGCGCAATAAATTCCATTTTTTGATTGTCACACCTCCTCCAAAAGTCACTATAACAGCTTGCTACAGAACCTTTGGTGGTTAGGGTTAGAGAAGCAGCGTGGCTCAGTGAAAAAGAGCATGGGCTTTGGAGTCAGAGGTCATGGGTTCAAATCCCAGCTCTGCCAATTTTCAGCTGTGTGACTTTGGGCAAGTCACTTAACTTCTCGGACCCTCAGTTCCCTCATCTGTAAAATGGGGATTAAGACTGTGAGCCCCACGTGGGACAACCTGATCACCTTGAATCCCCCCCAGCCCTTAGAACAGTGCTTTGCACACAGTAAGTGCTTAACAAAATGCCATCATTATTATTATTATTATGGTGAGGGTACACAATTGAGAATAAAGTCCCTTCTGAAGCCTGTTTGCCAGACAAAATGTGATACCATGAAGCTAATTTGACTTAATGGACCAAGATCCTCATTTCCAATGATTTCTGTAAGACTGATTCTTTTAGAGCCAGCTTTTACAAAAGCAACTATTCCCTTTCTCAGCTCTAAGTTAGCGTGGGTCAGGCAGGTCTTGTTTTCTCTGCATCAGGACTTTCCCTAATTTACCTCCTGGGAAACCAGCCATTTACATCTAATTTTCCTGGACCTGGAAGTCTGTGAAGAGGGACAAACAAGTGAGGATTTCAAAAGGAAGAAGGGAAAAAGCTGCCAGAAATGTTCTCCCACCTCCCTCTGGTGGGAACAGGGTTCATTCTTTGCTCACCAACCCACAGTCTTGTCTCCCAGGAGACCACCCATTTACCCCCAATTTCCTTGGAGCTGGGTCCAAGTGAGGGTGACTCAGCTCAGACTCACTCTTCTGCTGTGAGAAGCAGGATACAGTGGGAGCTAAGTGTGATAGAGAGCAGATGGGGAATGAGGTCCTGATATGTATGTTTGAGGGAGAGAGATTGGAGGGCCATTTGGGAGACAGTCTATAAAAGCGGAGACAAGAGGAGATGGGAGAAGGCTTGGCTGCTCCCTCTGCCACTAGCAATCAATGTTATTCATTGAATGCTTATTATGTGCAGAGCTCTGAACTAAGCACTTGGGAGAGTGCAGTACAACAGAGTAGGAAGGCAGAGTCCCTGCACACAGGGGCTTAAAGGGTAGAGAGGGAGACAGATGCTAAAATAATTTACAGATGGATGTATGCTTTGCTGTGGGGGCTGGGGAAGGGGTGAACATCCAATTGCTAAAGAGGTACAGACACAAGTGCATAGGTAATGCAAAAGGGAGGGCTTAGGGAAGAACTTTTCAATCAATCATTCATATTTTTTGAGTGCTTACTGTGTGCAGGGCACTGTACTAAGCACTTAGGAGAGTAGGAGAAACAATATAACAGATACATTCCCTGCCCACAATGAGATTATTTCAGTAGGGCTTTGACAATTGGAGAATGGTGGTCTATTGGATATGAAGAGGGAGGGAGTTCCAGGCCAGAAAGAGGATGTGGGTAAGGGGTCAGTGGCGAGACAGATAAGATCGAGGTTCAGAGAGTACGTGGGCACTAGAGGAGTGAAGTGCGTGAGTTAGGTTGTAGTTGTAGATCAGTGGTGTTATTTGAAAAGGAGTAGCTGATTGAGTTCTTTAAAGTCATTGGTAAGGAGTTTCTGTTTGATGGGGAAATGGACTGGCAAATATTGAAGGATTCTGAAGGGAGGAGAGATGTGGACTGAATGCTTTTTTAGAAAAAAATGATCTGGGAAACAAAGTGAAGTATGAACTGAAGTGGGGAGTGACAAGAGGCAGGGAGGTCAGCAAGGAGAATGATGCAATAGGGAAAGCTTGGAACAGTGTGATAGCAGTTTGGATGGAGAGCAAAGGATGGAATCTAGAGATGTTGTGAAGGTAGAAACTGACAGAAAGTGGTGACAGACTGAATGTGCAGGTTGAATGAGAGAGATGAGTCAAGGATAATGCCAAGATTATGGGCTTGGGAAAAAGGGAGGATAGTGATGTCTATAGTTATGGGAAAGTCTGGGGGAGGATAGGGTTTGAATAAGAAGATCTGAAGTTCTGTTTTGGGCATGTGAAGCTTAGGTTGTTGTTGGTTCATCCAAGAAGAGATGTTCTGAAGGCAGGAGGAAATGCAATACAGCAGGAGAGAAAGGCTGGGGTTGGAGAGGTAGATTAATTAATTAATAATGGAATTTATTAAGCGCTTACTATGTGCAAAGCACTGTTCTAAGCACTGGGGAGGTTACAAGGTGATCAAGTTGTCCCATGGGGGGCTCACAGTCTTCATCCCCATTTTACAGATGAGGGAACTGAGGTCCAGAGAAGTTAAGTGACTTGCCCAAAGTCACAGCTGACAATTGGTGGAGCCGGGATTTGAACCCATGACCTCTGACTCCAAAGCCCGGGCTCTTTTCCACTGAGCCATGCTACTTCTCAATTTGGAAACCATTTGCGTTATAGATGGTAGTTAAAGCTGTAGGAGTAAATGAGGTCTCCAAAGAAGTGGGTGTAGATGGAGAATAAAAGGGGACCCAGAACTGAGAGTTAAGGGGCTCCTGCAGTTAGTGGGTGAGAGTGAGAGGAGGAGCCAATGGGAGACACAGAGCAGGAGTGGTCAAAGAAATAGGACAACCAAGGGAGAAGAGTGTCAGTGAAGCCAAGGTTAGATAGTGTTTCCATCAAATGGGTGTGGTCTACAGTGTTAAAGGAAGCTGGGTGGTCAAGAAGGATTAGGATGGAGCAGGGCCATTGGATTTGCTCAGACGAAGGCCACTGATGACCTTGGGGAGAATAGTTTTCATGGAGTGAAGGTGGTGGAAGCCAGATTGGAGGGGGTCAACTGGGGGAAAGGAAGAGAAAGCTGTTGGTGTAGACAACTCACTCAGAACTTTGGAGATGAATGGTAGAAGGGAGATGGGGCAATTACTCTAGGGTGACATAGGGCCCTCCAATGTTAGGCTAGAGGAAATATGGGCTTCCCCTCCTCGATACCAGCTCCATCGCTCAATCTGAAGGATTTGTGTCACAGGCACAGGCAGGTTTGACCACCAATCATATCGTGGCTGGGAGAGCTAATCAGAGACTGTGGTGGGAGGAATACAATCTATCAATCAATCTTATTTATTGAGTACTTACTGGGTGCAGAGCACTCTACTATGTGCTTGGAAGTATACCGTATCACAACGTCAAGACACACTTCCTATCCACAACAAGCTTCCTGCTGTTTTCCCCTCCCCAAATCTTCTGGTCTGGGAGTCCCTCCCTCCCCATACCTGACAGACCACAATGCTCCTACCCTCATAATAAATTATCTTTATTTTTAATGGTATTTGTTAAGCACTTACTATGTGCCAGGCACTGTACTAAGTGCTGGGATAGATACAGAATAATCAGGTTGGACACAGTCCATGTCCCATATGGGGCTCACAGGCTTAATACCCATTTTACAGATGCGGGAACTGAGGCAGAGAAAAGTGACTGGCCCAAGGTCACATATAAGAAAAGTGGCAGAGCCAGGATTAGAAGCCAGGTCCCCTGATTCCAGGTCTAGTTTTCATTTTACTGGGCCAGACTGCTTCAACCACAGAAGCAAACATTATCAGAGGGTTGTCCCTTGGGAAGAGATTCCCCCACTCATAGGAACAACCAACCCTAGAGACGGCACTCTTCTCCAAGCCAGGAAACTTTCTGCTTAGTCACTTGTCCTTGGAGTAGTCTGAGCTCAAAGACATCTCTGCTCCAAAGAGAGAGGACCCCTGAAGCATCTCCCTAGGGTGGTCTGGACTGGGGGGACAGAAGTCCTGTTCTTGCTTAGTGAGAAAGGTGGGGACCTCCTTCCCCATGACACCCCTTCCCACCAATCACCTCTGCTTCCTTTCTTCCCTTTCAGTGGGACTCTGACAAACTGGCTGATGGCATCCTTCGATGTGGGAACGTTATCATGGATCTAACACCTTTCCCAGGAGACCTGACTCTCAGTCCAGGTATGCCTCCAAGAACTCCAGGGAAATGAAAGATTCTTAGCAGGGTGGCAACCTGGGATCCCCAGTCCAACACTCGTAGGGAGCAGTCCCACCAGTCCTGGGGTTATAGCTCACTGTGACTCCCAAGACAAATCAATGAGCAGCTCCATCAACTCAAAGTCCATTTCTCGAAGGAGCAACAGGATGCTCAGAGAAACCATGCTCCGGCTCCTCACCTACAAATTCCTCCTCATATTTAGAGATGGATCATCCAATACTCTTAATCTTCCCCTCTACATCCCTAAAAGTTAACAACCCTTTGTGGACCGCTAACACAACACACTGTTCCCGGTGGCCTAGAACTACCTTCCCCTCAAAATCATCAGATCTCCTCACCTTCAAAATCCTTCTAAAAACCCACCACTTCCAACAAATCTTTTGTGCCTGATCATCAGTACTCTAAAGTTTATCAACACTTCAACCATGTCTTGAATTTTATTAATTCTGATTCAATGGCTTGTGAATATTTCTATGAGTAAGTTACTTGTGGGTAGAGAATGTTTCTTGTACTACTACTTCCCAATTAGCACAGTGAGCTAATTTAGTAAATGTGCAATCACTACCATTACTACTACTAGTACTACTACTACCTTCTTCCCCTCCTTACATCACTTTATCTTTGTACAGACTTATTACTCTATTTTACCTGTACATATTTACTATTCTGTTTATTTTGTTAACGATGTGCATATAGCTATAATTCTGTTTATTCTCACGGTTTTGACACCTGTCTACATATTTTGTTTTGTTGTCTGTCTCCCCTTTCTAGAATGTGAGCCCGCTGTTGGGTAGGGACCGTCTCTATATGTTGCCAACTTGTACTTCCCAAGCACTTAGTACAGTGCTCTGCACACAGTAAACGCTCAATAAATACGATTGAATGAATGAATGAATACTACATGAACCTATTGTTATTTTCGGTCCTCATGACTTTCTGTGAGAATGTATTCAATATTCTAGCCACTACGTTGGGTGGTCTTCCCTTTTATTTGCTCTAAACTATTATTTCCAGCTCTAATGGTTACCCTTGGTCCAGGTCTGAGATTTGGGGAGTCACAACAAGAATAATAATTATGGTTCACTTAGTTCTGCCAAAATATATACTTTCAGTCTGGGTTTAGGTTAGGATGATATTGTCAAAGCAAGCCTCTTGGAAACAGCACAATGTGTTGTTATGGTTTAACACAGATGTGTGAAGCTTTGGAAGCAATGACTTATTTCAACATAATTTTTCTTAATGGGGGTTTTTGAAAGGATTAGCCCTCAGGACTTCCTCACTTGTATTCACACCCTTCATGATTTAATAAATGCCATTCCTGTCTCCCCTCAGCTTCTAGGCCTCCACACTGAAAGGAATATTTCCATTTTCCTACAAAGCTACCCCATCAATCAAAAGAAGCAGTTTGGCTTTGTGGAAAGGGCACAGGCGTGGGAGTCAGAGGATCTGGGTTTTAGTCCTGGCTCCACCACTTGTCTGCTGGGTGACCTTGGGCAAGTCACTAAACTTCTCAGTGCCTCTGTTTCCTCATCTGTAAAATGGGTATTCAATATCTGTTCTCCCTCTTACTGAGACTTTGAGCCCTGTGTGAGACAGAGTCTGTGTCTCACCTATCTTGCATCTATTCCAGTTCTTAGAACAGTGGAAAAACATTCAGTACATAGGTATTGAATCCCCATTTTATGGATGAGGAAATTTAGGCACAGTCAAGTTATGTGACTTGCCCAAGGTTTCACAGCAGGAAAGTGGCACAGCTGGGATTAGAACCCAGGTCCTCTGACTTGAGGACTACTGCTCCTCAGAAGAAGAGTTTTAAGCATGAAGAGGTCATTTTCAAAACAGAATCAGCTTTGTGGGGCATTTCCCATGCCTACCTAGAATAAGGAATAATTCAGTCCTCACTTAAATTATAATTTTACACTACAATAACTAGTCATAGGTCAAAACAGGAAGAACCAAAAGGGTCAACTGTGGCCTGGCCTTGAAGGGGAGGTAGTATATATGGAGGTTTTTTTTAATTTGTTTTTTTATGGTATTTGTTAAATGCTTACTATGTGGCAGATGCCAGGGATTGTACTAAACTCTGGGGTAGATACAAGGTAATCACATTGCACACAGGTCCCACATAAGACTCACAGTCTTAATCCACATTTTCCGGATGAGGTAACTGAGGCATAGAGAGTTAAGTGACTTACCCAAGGTCAAACAGCAGACAAATGGGGGAGCTGGAATTAAGACACAGGTCCTTCTAACTCCCAGACCTGTGCTCTATCCACTAGGCCACACAACTTCTCAAATGCATGTATTTTACTAGTGAATCAGTTTATAGTATTTATTGAATTAAGAATTTTCTCTGTGGAGAGAACTGTACTGAGCATTTGGAAGAGTACAATAGAGTTGGGAAACGTGTTCTACTATCTATTAGCTAAAGAGCTACCATCTAGGGACTGAGACAGATATTACATAGATAAAAGGTAGAAGGAAGCAACGAAGTGCAAAGGTTTTTACTCAAATGCCATATGACCAGGTGGAGGGAAAGGGGAGAGCAGGCAGTGAGCACCCAAGTGATCTTAGAACAGTGCTTTGCACATAGTAAGCACTTTATAAATGCCATCGTTATTATTATTATTTGGTGACATGAAAGTGGAAGTTGGGATATAGAAGGTAGGGAGATGACAGAGTAGTAAGGAAAGGCCTTCTAGCAGAGATGTGATTTCAGAAGGATTTTGAAAATACAGAGACACATCACCCGCTGGATCTGAAGGGGTGGGGAGTTCTAGGCAAAAAGAAGGGTGTGAGCAAGAGGTCAGTGGTGAAGGAAACAAGAACAAACTACAGTAAGTTGGTTTGAGAGAAACACATCCTGTAAGCTTGGGTAGAGTGGGTGAGAAGGGGGTATAAATTTAAATTTCACAATTCATCCTGCCTTCAGGACATCTCTACTTGACTGTCCTATTAACACCTCAACTGAACATGTCCAAAAATGAACTTCTCATCTTCCCACACACACCCTGTTCTCCCCAGACTTTCCCATAAATGTAGACAACACCATCAACTTCCCTGCATCACAACTCCATAACTTTGGCATTATGTTATACTCATCTCTCTCATTCCACCCACACATTCAATCTGTCCCCAAATCCTGTGGGTTCTACCTTTACCACATCTCTGCAATCTGTCCTTTTCTCTTTATACAATCTGTTACCATTCTGATCTAAGTGCTTGTCATATCTTACCTTGATTACTGCGTCATCTTCCTCCCTGACCTCTCTCCTGTCTCTCCCCTCTTCAGGCCATACTTCACTCTGCTGCCTGGATAACATTTTTTGAAAAACTGTTCAGTCCATATTTCTCCACTCCTCAAAAAACACCAGGAGTTGCCCATCCTTCTCTACATCAAAAAGAAACTTCTTATCATTGGCTTTTAAACACTCAATCAACTCTCGCCATCCTAACTTTACCTCACTGATTTTCTACTACAACCCTGTACCAAAACTCTACTCCTCCAATGCCAACCTTTCCTGCTGTCAATTCTTTACCCACTTCCTCTCTTAGGCCTAGAACATCCTTCCCTTTCATATCTGACAATCTGCCATTCTCCCCACCTTCAAAAATTCCCCCCACCTTCAAAATCCTTCTAAAATAACATCTCTTCCAAGACACCTTCCCTAAGCTCTCATTTACCCTATCTGTCTTCCCCTCTGTGAACTGTGCACTTGACTGTGTGCCCTGTAGTCACTTTGATACTCAATCAGCCCCACAACACTTGTATACCTATTCTTATGCTCTGTTAGCTGCTGTGTAACTTTGGGCAAGTCACTTAACCTCTCTGGGCCTCAGTTACCTCATCTGTAAAATGGGGATTAAAATTATGTGAGCCCCCCACGGACAACCTGATCACCTTGTAACCTCCCCAGTGCTTAGAACAGTGCTTGGCACATAGTAAGCATTTAACAAATACCAACATTATCGTTATTATTGTATCTCCCCTATCTATAATTTAATGTCTGTCTCCCCCTGCAGATTGTAACATCGTTGTGAGCAGGAATCATTTCTACCAATTCCATTATATTGCCCTTTGTACACTGCACATAGTAAACACTAATAATAATTATCATTGTGGTATTTGTTAAGCATTTACTATTGCCACATACTGTTCTAAGCACTGGGGTGGATACAAATAAATCAGAATGGGCCTAGTCCTGTCCCACATGGGGCTCACAGTCTTCATCCCCAATTTACAGGTGAGGTAACTGAGGGACAGAGAAGTTAAGGGACTTGACCAAGGTCACACAGCAGGAACATGGCAGAATAGGAATTAGAACCCAGATCCTTCTGACTCCTAGGCCCGTGCTATATCCACTAGACCAAATACCATAGATTGATTGATAAAAACAGGGGGTAGCAAGTTGATTGAGTGCCTAGAACTTCCCCTGGCCTGGAATGCCCTCCCTCCATACATCTGCCAAGCTAACTCTCTTCCTCCGTTCAAAGCCCTTCTGAGAGTTCACCTCCTCCAGGAGGCCTTCCCAGACTGAGCCCCCTTTTTCCTCTTCTCCTCCCCATCCCCCCACCCTACCTCCTTCCCCTCCCCACAGCACTTGTATATATTTGTACAGATTTATTACTCTATTTATTTTACTCGTACATATTTACTATTCTATTTATTTTGTTAATGATGCACATATAGCTATAATTCTATTTGTTCTGACGATATTGACACCTGTCTACATGTTTTGTTTCATTGTCTGTCTCCCCCTTCTAGACTGTGAGCCCTTTGTTGGGTAGGGACCGTCTCTATATGTTGCCAACTTGTACCTCCCAAGTGCTTAGTACAGTGCTCTGCACACAGTAAGCACTCAATAAATACGACAATGAATGAATAGAAGCCAACAGTCAGGAACTGACGTCGTCTACCCTTCTTTAGTCACTTCAGATACCTCAGTCATTTGAAACTAATCCTAGTACTTGTACCAATGAGGAAGGGGATCCATCTCCCAAAGCTCTTCTTAGTTACACCTAAATGCATGAATAAGATCTCACAGTCAGCAGCATCAACTTTGAGAATGAAGGACAGCTGGATATATACAGGGTCAATGTAGCTATTTCTGAATGAACTGAAAGCAAAAGCCCGAGAAGGATGAATTGATTAAATTTGGAGAAAAATACCTCCACCAGATTGACAGGAGTAGGTGAAAAATCCTGAGTGTGGGAAGGACTATTGAATCAGTGATGGTGAAGCAATTGAACACACACTGTACTGAGAAATAGAATTTGAAAAGGAAAATAATTTGACTTTAGGCAACTGAAAATTCCATCAGAGAAGATTAGAGAGCAGTTTGGTGACAGCTTAGTTGGTGGAGAGAAAAAGAGTTACGTTTCCCCAATGCCAAACCCAGAAAGCACTTGGAGGAGACTGAACTCAGTGTAGCCGCAGAGTGCTCCAGGAGGAACTTGTGTAGGCGAGACAAGGCTGATATAAGTGAAAACTTCTGTGCTAATCTCATGTTCCTCAGACTGTAGGAAAGCCAAGAAAAACTGAAATGAAAGAGAGAAAAGGTAGGTTTTTTTTCAAGTAGAATGGATTTTTCTGAAGTTGCTTGTCCTACAGCTGTTGATCATGGTTCCTGGTTTTCTAATGCCTTTTATTCCGGGTTGGCCACAGACCTCTCAATGTGGTAGAAAGAAGTGATTTGAAACAAAAAGACTGTAGCCCTGTTGATGGAAAGTGTTTTCCTCCTAGAAAAACTATTCCATCCCACTCAGTGCAAAGTTGCCCTGCCCTGCCTCCACCAGCCCCACTCTCTTACTACTCGCAAATCCTTCCTAGTGGATGGAAAGGCAGGGAGGGGACAGAAGTTTGGTGATTGAATCAGGGTTGTCTTCAGACAACTTTGCTCTCTCAGACCAGAGTTCAAAGTCTCATCCTTCACATGGCTCACGAAGGCACACTGCAGCATACACAGGGCAAGGCATCAATGTGATATTATCAATCCGGGTCATTTCATCTCATTGCAAAATGGCAATTTTCTGACTTAATCAATCATATTCATTGAGGGCTTACTGTGTGCAGAGCACTGTACTAAGTACTTGGGAGAGTACTATATAACAGAACTGGTAGACACATTCCCTGCCCACAGAGAGATTACAGTCTAGAGGAGGAGACAGACATTAATATAAATTATGGATATGTACACAAGTGCTGAGGGAGGGGTGAATAAAGGGGGCAGATCCATCTGCAAGAGTGACACGGAAGGGAGTGGGAGAAGAGGAAGTGAGAGCTTACTCGGGGAAGGCTTCTTGGAGGAGATGTGCCTTCAATAAGGCTTTGGAGGTGGGGAGAGTGATTGTCTGTTGGAAACAAAGAGGGAGGATGTTCCCCGGCCTGAGGCAGGACACGCGTGAGAGGTTGGCAACAAGCTAGCTGAGATTGAGGTTCAGTGAGTAGGTTGGTGTTAGAGGAGTGAAGTGTGTGACCTGAGGTGTAGAAGAGCAGTTCCGATACCAGTACCAGGCTCCTCTGTGGATAGTGGCCCGTTTCAGACAGTCGACCACTTACGGTCAGTATCCTCTGGGGATAATGCCCTAATTTAGGGGCTGAAGTTAAGCTAAGAATGAGCTTGTTCTGGCTTGGAAAAGAGGGAGTCACACCATTGTAACAGAGTGTCTGGCCCTAATTGTAGAGGGAACGATAGGCCATGGGAGTCATGAAATATTTATTGGAAATGTATCTTTCTTACCCTCTCTTTCTCCTTAACCCTGCCAGCTGCATGGAGTGGTTTTCTATGCTGGCAGCAGGACTTGGAGGTCTATAGCCCATTTCTCCCAGCTTCAATTTCCTCCTTTCACAATTTTTTTATGGTATTTACTAAACACTTACTTTGTGTCAGGCACTGTGCTAAGAACTGGGTTAGATATAAGCTAATCAGGTGGGACACAGTCCATATCCCACATAGGGCTCAAAGTCTTAATCCCCATTTTACAGATGAGGTAACAGGCACAGAGAAGTTAAGTAACTTGCCCAAGGTCACACAGCAGGCAAGCAGCAGAGCCTAACAGCCACCTCCAGGAGCTGACCACTGGATGTCCATTGAGGCAGCCATGCTGATTCAGGGACAAGGGGAGATCGGGGTATCCTTGTGTTGTTATGGAGGGAACCCACAAACAGCTAGTGCTTCTGAATGAGTGTCTCCTGATGACATCTGTCTTTGTCATGGGGACAGATTGTTGTTAAAGGAAGTAAGAGAAAGGAAAACATATGGGGAGCAGATTGGATTTGTCTAGGAGCTATCCTTTAATGTGATGCTCTGATAGGGATTGTCTGCTTCAGGAGGGATTCGGTAATAGCGTGCTGGAAAATTAGTTTCTCCAAGATAGTGAGAAAATGAGGTTGGAAGCAGAAGAGACAGTCAGAACTCTTGTATTTTGCATCTACCCCAGGGCTTTGTACAGGGCTAGGCACATAATATATTTAACAATTACTATTGTTATTATTATTATTACTGCATCATTGCTCAAAATGCAAATAGCCCTGAATCGATCTGTTAGTTGAGTACTTGGGTGTAATGGCTACTGGAAACAAAGTGTTAGCCAGAGACTTAGCAAGGGTTTCCTCAAGAGGCTGTGGTTCCTTACAATTAAAGTGAATACACAGTGTGATTCAGTCCTTGTACTGGTTTTCCCCTTAGGACTGTAAGTTCTTTGAGGTTAGAGGCTGAACTATATTCATTTTTCTCCATATGTTCCCCAAGCCTTTAGGACAGGACTTTGCCCAGTGTTGTGACCACTCAATCAAGCATTTTGATGATGATGTTGGTGAAGATGAGGATGAAGGTAGTGATGATGGAGGTATTGGTTATCATGTGACAAAATTCTGCTCCTCACTAGGATAGGGGACCACCACGATGGGAGTGGGATGAGGAAGGATGGACAGGACAACTGGCCTGAATTAGTACTTTGGACTTTTATGTCTTAGAACATGCTCAACCCATGATCCGCTGCATTCTGGGAGTGTTTGTACAACCATCTCAGTATGCTCCTTTCCCTTTCTTTCCCCACTCGCCAGTGTCTGAGAGGAAAGACACCATCATTTCCGCTAATGATGGTGTCCCAAACTCTCAATTTCCAGTAAACATGCTATGCCTAACCTACATTTAACATAAAGAAAATGGAAACTTTCCAAAAGCCTTCCTGAGAGGCATTCTGATTGAAAGGAAAAGAAGAAATGAGGCTGATTCATAAGACTCAGCCTCCTCCCTGCTGACAGGGACCATTTTGTCAGGGTTAGACACACTCTTCAGAGAACTCTATGTGGCGGTTGTTGGGATAAAACACAGCAATCTTTTATTTTCTTTTCCATTATTTCATGAAGGGTTTTCTGAAGCAGGGGGTTTAGAGAGCTATGGACTAAAAGTCTTTGAGAAACCAAGTTGGTAATTAAAGGTGGCAGGAGTCTAAAGTAACAGAGAAAGGGAGAAAAGCCAAAGAAAGGAATATAAAGCTAACAGACAAGCTGTGGGTGAAATATAGGCATTAACAAATGCTGTATTGAGTAGACTTTATGGCAACTGTACCAGGAAAAAACTTCCAGAGCTGCTGGGGTAGGTATACTGTGTTTTTTTTGTGTCCTGACTTCAAAGCATTTGAAACAATCTGGGTTCCTGAATTCTCAGCTAAACAGGCTTCAGTGGGGAGTGTAAATGGCATGTAAGTTAGAAGAGGTTAAAGAAGACCTTGGTGCATTTCAAGTCATTTTTCAGCAAACCACTATAGAAATCGGTGTAATAGGTTGATTATAGCATCCTCAGGTAGTTTGAGGATTTTGCCTTACCTTACAGATTTCTAAACCATCCAGGTACTCAATTGCAGAATTTGCCAAGAGCCTCCTCAGACTGCACAAAACTGGAATTGGGTCTCTCTCAACATACTATAATGTAAGTGTCTGCAGAGGCAAACTGGGACAACGACTACAAAATTCCCAGAGTAGAGGTGGAAATTGCAGACAAAATATACTAAGAAAAGTCCTCTGGTGAAGCCATCAGTGAAATACAGTAAAATGCTGCGGTGACCCAGGTCAGATGCTGAGATATTCCAGTCCCACAAAATACAGAAAAGCTGCTCTGATTTAAGGATGGCATTGGCGTTGAACAACCAGGTATGCGATAAAGAAAGCTTTCCACACACCTCATCTAGATTTAAATTAAAATGAAAAATGGAATCAGCAGACACTGAGTTTAGTTTTCACAAATATAGCAAGGTGCCCCAAAGATTAGATTTGCCGAGCCGCACACAGTATTTGATGCATGCTCTGAAAAGGTTAGTTAATCTCTGGCCATGGCTCCAGTTATGAGCCATGGTAATTCTCTTTTGTAATGAACTGCATGTCAGTCGTACTAGTACTGTGAATTCCACATGGAAGAAAGATGCTTCAATATAATACTGGAGTAATCCCAGAAAATAATAGTAATAATAATAATCATGGTATTTATTCAACACTTACTATGGAGAAGCAGCATGGCTCAGTGGAAAGAGCATGGGCTTTGGAGTCAGAGGTCATGTGTTCAAATCCTGGCTCCATCACTTGTCAGCTGTGTGACTTTGGGAAAGTCACTTAACTTCTCTGCGCCTCAGTTACCTCATCTGTAAAATGGGGATTAAGACTGTGAGCCCCTCGTGGGACAACCTGATCACCTTGTAACCTCCCCAGTGCTTAAAACAGTGCTTTGCACATAGTAGGCACTTAATAAATGCTATTATTATTATTATTATTAATGATAATAATATTATTATGTGCCAGGCATTGTTCTAAGCCCTGGGGTAGATACAAGATAATTGCGTTGGACACAGTCCCTGACCCATATAGGGCTCACAATCTAATCCCTATTTTACAGCTAGGAGAACTGAGGCACAGAGAAGTTAAGTGACTTGCCCTAGGACACACAGCAGACAAGTGACAGAGCTGGGAGTAGAACACAGGTCCTTCTGACTCCCAGACTCATGCTTTACCCACTAGGCCAAGCTGATTTCTGAACCCAGATCCCATAAATATTTTGGAAAGAAATGCCTTCTCTCTCCCTCCCATCTCCTCACACCTGGGATATACCTATAATTCTATTTGTTCTGATGATTTTGACACCTGTCTACATGCTTTGTTTTGTTGTCTGTCTCCCCTTTCTAGACTGTGAGCTTGTTGTTGGGTAGGGACTGTCTCTATATGTTGCCAACTTGTACTTCCCAAGAGCATAGTACAGTGCTCCGCACACAGTAAGCACTCAATATTTACGATTGAATGAATAGGGATAAAAGGGGGGCCAGGGGAGAAGTGGGAATGGGTGGAGAGCCCCCTATAATAATAATTACCGTAACAGTTAAGCACTTACTATGCACCAAGCACTTTTCTAAGCACTGGGGTAGATACAAATTAATCAGGTTGGAAAAAGTCTCTGTCCCACATGGAGTGCACAGTCTAAGTACGAGGAAGAACAGATACTGAAACCCCATTTTACAGATGAGGTAACAGACACAAAGAAGTTAAGCGACTTGCCCAAGGTCAAACAACATATACAGGGCCGAACTGTGTTAGAAGCCAGATCCTCTGTCTCTCAAGCCCATGTTCTTTCCTTTAGGTAGGTCACGCAGCCTCTCTAAAGCTTCTTCCAAAGGCTCAGATTTCCTAACTCTGGTATTAGTGAGAGGCTCAGATATGAATCCATTTTTCAGAATGATAAATGATTGGGAGAAAAAGTGATCCTCCTATTTTTTCCCTAGTCTTTCATGGATTATTTTGAATTGTAATTATGACAGATGGGAATACATCCACCTGCAGCCTTGAACATTGCCTATTTTGCTTACCATTGCAGTGCTCTTAGAAACTCATGTAATAAAAACCAAGAGAAAAACAAAAAAAAAATCATGAATGCTTTATGTTCCAAAGGCATTAACATTTCTTGGTTTTTACAGTGCAGTATTTTTTTTTTAACTCTGTACTGAACCATGGGACTTGATGACAATTTTTCCTGGGCTACAGCAATTGATGCCTATGTTAAAAATGTAGTAACCACTATAAAATCTCAGCCTGAACTTGCACAGGTTGGCTGGAAACACCAAGAAAAGGGAAATATTTCTGTTTCGCTATATCAGGTGTGGCAGCCAAGTGTTTTAGTCTAACCTCTGGTGGCTGAAGTTCGCCAGAAATCCATGTCAGTAATATATAGCTGCCTTCATTGTCAAAGACAATGCAGCTGACCGTGAGATCCAATTCAAGCGTAGCTTGAATGTGTGACCGTCACAACATTCCACACTGTGAGCAGGGAAAGATTGATGTGTTGGCTACTTGTAGGGATGGCTACTGTTTTCCAGGTGGCCTTTTTGTTTCCCAACCTTCCTGTAGCTTCTGCTCAAAGAGGTTCTCTCCAATGAAAGGCCTTCCCTAAGCCCTCCTTTCCTCTTCTTCCACTCCCTTTTGCATCTCCGTGACTTGCTCCCTTTATCCATCCCTCTCCCAACCCCGAAGCATTTATGTACATATCTGTAATACATTGATTATATATTAATTTAGGTCTCCCCCTCTAGACTGGAAGCTCATTGTGGGCAGGGAATGTGTCTGTTTATTGTTGCGTGGTATTCTCCCAAGTGCTTAGTACAGTGCTCTGCTCCCAGGAAGTACTCAATAAATATGACTGACTGGCTGACTCTCCCAATCATTACCTACCAGCCTAGGCTGTCTGCTGCTGCTCTAGCATGGTATTTGGTACTGTGTTATTCTATGTCTTGAAATCATTTATTTTTCCCTCCTGGATCATGCGTACCCCTGTCTGGTCACCATACAGCAGCTCCTGATGAATTTGGTAAATCCTGTTAACTGTCTATTGTCCTCACAGGTCTCACCAGAGAAACAATGTTCAGTCAAGTATACTGTAGAGCTGGTGAACTCTCTGTTCTGCAAGACTTTACCTGCCACTTGAAGCAAATGGCAAACTGCTGAAGATATCTTCTGTAGAAAATATCCAGGGAAAAGAGTGCAGGACAAACTCAGGTGACTTTCCTGCTGTGTGACTTTGGGCCAGTCACTTAATCTCTCCTTTCCTCAGTTTCCTCAGCTGTAAACTGGGACTAAAATGCACTTACCTCTCTCCCTTTAAACTGTGAGCCCCACATGGGACGGAGACTATGTCTGATCTGATAATCTGTATCTACCCCAGCACTTATCATGGGGCTGATAAATACCATCATTATTATGGTCCAGGTCTCCCAGTCCTATAGAACACTCGATACCACTGTAACCTCACCAGACCCAGATTTTGAAATGTAGGGGCAATTCCAATTGTGCCGAAAATGTTTGACTTGGGTCAGATCTGTCTGGACAGGTTGAAGTTCACCAGTCTCCAGTAAGAATGCTGGTGATCAAATGATTTTCATTAGCTTCCTAAACATCCCCCTGTCATTCTCCTGGTGGTGACTCAGTTGTCTGTTTCCCTGTGGCATTTCATACCTACTGCCTGGTTATCTAGGCTCAGTGATTTCTCACTGGGTAACTGATCTCCAAAAGCTCCCGCTCAACCACTCACTCAGGAGAGGAGAATGTGCTCATTTTATGCAGGTAAAATGGAACAAAAGCCAAGATTTCCTGGGGTTTTTTTTGTTTTTTTTTTTGTTGTTTTAATTTGCTTTGGGTGAATTTGTTGTTTGGCTCAGCTGAGGGATTGCATGAGGGAAGTGAAATGGAAAATTAAGAAAGCTTGCTTGATAAACGCTAGTCCATTTTCCCAGAACTGATTCTTTCCATCTCATGCAGAGAGACATAAAACACCAGAATGATTGTTCATAAAGAGTTCAGAAGAGACTAAATGGAACTAAATGTGTGTGTGTGTGTGTGTGTGTGTGTGTGTGAGAGAGAGAGAGAGAGAGAGAGAGAGAGAGAAGAGAGAGAGAGAGAGAGAGAGAGAGAAGAGAGATGACATGAAAGTCATTGAATGATCTGGAGTGAAGTTTGGTTCAGAGATTTTGGGAAAGGCGAAACGCCCTAAATTATCAAGCAAATTGGGGATACTTTACTTTCTACTTTTTTTAAAGCATCAGGAAGGTTTGCTTTAAGTGACTTCAGGTGGCACTACAAGCTGTTTCACCATTTCTGAGAAAGGAGAAGCAGACTTTTCAACTATAAAACACCCCAAACAATTTTTAATTGCCTTTAAAAATTAGAACTAGTGCTGTTCTTTAAAGTTGGCCTAGTTGAGGAAAGTATTAGTTGTGGTAAAAACTTGGTTTTGGATGAGGAAACTGACACCCAGAGAAGTTAAGTGACTTGCCCAAAGGCACACTGCAGACAAGTGGCGGAGCCAGGACTAGAACAGGAGTCCTTGGATCCTCTGACTCCTACAACCACAATCTTTCCACTAGGACACATTGCTTCCCATATATGCATGAAAGTCTGGACTATGATATGCCATCGAAATTCAAACATCTGATTCTTAGAAGGGCTGCACTCTTCTAAAGTGAACACACACTCTTTCTTCGACATTAATACTTGGTGGGTTTAATATTCTGCTAAAACAGTCTGAATATTCTTCTCAATTGACTCTCCCAACTAAGTTTCACCAAATCATGTCCCTCCCCTTCTTCAAAGCCTTCCTAAAATACCACCCACTTCAGGAGGCTTTCTGTGATTAATCCCCCCGGAATGTGTCTGTTGAATTATGATACTGTACTCTCCCAAGTGCTTAGTACAGTGCTCTGCACACAGTAATTGCTCAATAAATACAACTCAATTTTCAATAATGTGAACCCATCATCCATCTCAGCACTCATGAACTGATCAGTTAACTTATTCATCGTTGATTGAATTATTCATTTGAATTCATTATTTATGCCCATTCTCTAACCCAACTCTGGCACCCTCTCTGTGGTTGGTAGAATATATCTACCAACTCTGTTGTATTGCACTCTTCCAAGTGCTTAGTACAGTGCTCTGCAAGTGCTCAATTAATACTATTGCTTGCATTTGATTGTGTCCACTGTCTCCTCCATTCAATTGTAAACACAATGGTGGGTAAGAGTGGTGTCTTTCGCTGCTTCCACATGTTCCCCCAACCTCAGATTAACACTCTACATGCAGTAATAATAATATATGTTAAGTGCTTATTACATATACCAAGCACTGTACTAAGCACTGGAGTAGATATAGGATCATCACATGGCATATAGTCCCTGTCCACCATAGAGCTCACAGACTAAGTAGGATCTAAGTAGGAGAAGAGGTCTTGAATGCCCATTTTACAGATGAGGTCTCTGAGATGCAGAGAAGTTAAGTGACTTGTCCAAGGTCTCACAGCCGTTGAGTGGCAGAGCTGAGATTAGAACCCAGGTCCTCTAACTTCCAGGCCTATGCTCTTTCCATTGGGTCATGCTGCTTCCCAGTATCCAGTACAGTATCTACACTTAGTACAGTGCCTGGCACATAGTAAGTGCTTAAAAAAATACCATCATTTACAGTACAATGCGATAAAGTAGCTACATTATTGTGTTTATTCTAGACACAGTAACTGTCCAGTCAATCTTGTAGATACTGACATACTTCTTGCTACTAGAAACATAGGGGCTAGGTCCTTGAGGAATGTAATAATTCTCATATATGCTCATCTTAGTCCTCTAGACTGTGAGCTCACTGTGGGTGAGAAATGTGAGAAGCAGCATGGCTCAGTGGAAAGAGCCCAGGCTTTAGAGTCAGAGGTCATGGGTTCAGATCCCGGCTCCGACACTTGTCAGCTGTGTGACTTTGGGCAAGTCACTTAACTTCTCTGGGCCTCAGTTACCTCATCTGTAAAATGGGGATTAAGACTGTGAGCCCCATGTGGGACAATCTAATCACCTTGTAACCTTCCCGGCGCTTAGAACAGTGCTTTGCACATAGTCAGTGCTTAATAAATGCCATCATCATCATCATCAAATGTGTTTGTCTATTCTTAAATTGTACTCTCCCAAGCACTTAGTACGGTAAACACTCAATATAGTTGAATGAATGAGCGTACTAAGCACTGAATACGGTGCTCTGCACACAGTGAGCTGTTGATACATTTGATTGATGCCATGACCAGTGCCATTTACACTGGTACAATTGTTCCTTTTACTACCTAGTTTCTACCCAGATCGACATACATTGTCAGAATGAGACCCCTAATAAACAGTGTTCTGTCCAATAGGCATAGTGAAAGCATTTGTTACACTGGAACTGAGTGTATTTCAGAAATGCACAAGAGGAAATCACTTCCCAGATCCCAGATTTGTTATCTGAGATGCAGGGAAAGTGATGACCCTGCCCCTTTCCGGTGAGAGTCAATCTGTTCACTGGGTGATGAGCATTTAGCCCATGTCTCAGTGAAAATCACCTGCTGCCTCAATCAATCTGTCAGTGGTATTTATCAAGCACTTTCTGTATCCAGAGCACTGTACTAAGCTCTTGGGAAAGAACAATTCCACAGAGTTGGTGGATGCAATTCCTGCCCACAAGGAGCTTAGAGTCTACAGTCAACAAAGACCCATATTACAGGTCTCTGGAGTATCACCTGGCTGCCTAAGATTGGTAATAATCTCACCTGACACCACTGGAATTCCAGAGTTGCCTGCTGGATGTGGCTCCAACAGAGAAGTGGACAGGGGGTGGGAATGGGGGAGACTGCACTGATAATTCCTCAGAGTCTGGTTTTAGTCTTCAAAACCAGGAGTCCCCTGGACTCCACATTACAAACCTTGTATTTCAAATTTCCAGAAGAACTTTTCCGAACACATCTGCTCTCAGAACAGCAGAAATTCAGACCTGTTCAATGCCTTGTAGGAGAGTTATCAGAGTCTGCCCAGAGAGTAGCTGCAAAAGAGCTACTGGACTTAATTCTCTAGCTAAAAAGACGTGCTTTGGACATGGACATGCTTAAGGAGGCATTAGAGACTAGAGAAAATGGAGTTCTACTCCACAGAACTGCCCAGAATTACATGAATTTGCATCAGGCAGATTTTTCTGGAGGCTTAAAAATATGACCCTAGATATGAAAAGAGGAATTTCACCCTCAGTTCCTTTGCATCAACTTTGCTATAGAGGGTAAATTCAATAAGCCAGCATTCTGTGGGGTGGACTTCCCCAAATGGGCCAGCCACAGATCCTGAAGCCGATGAGTGGGTTTCGATGTCAGGATGCTGTAATGTGGTCCGATGTAGATGGTAGCTATCTCTGGCAATCTGCCGCTTGTCTCACATATATACAGCAAAGCGGGAGAAATTGTGGAAACAGTCCTTATCAGCAAATGCCTAGCAGTGTGGAATGACAGTTTCCTATTAAATTTGCTGAGCCAATAAGCAATTAAGTAGCTGGTAATGATACCCTAGGACCACCTCTATGAGGCCCTGCCTATCTGAGTTGGTCAGACAGTCTTAGCCTCATTGTGGACAGGGAAAGTGTCTGTTTATGGTTATAGTGTACTCTCCCAAGCACTTACTACAGGACTCCGCATACAGTAAGCATTCAATAAATATAACTGACTGAATGACTGACAAATATCTTTACAGCCTCCTTCAAGACTCTCAACTGACCTATCTGTACAGAGCAGCTAAATGAAGGGCTGCTTTAAAATGTCAGTTCACGTTGTAATACAAATACACTGGGGCTGGAGAAAGTACAAAAGCAAGCAACCCAGATGATCGTGGTGGTGGAGGGGTGAGGAGGGGAAGTGTCTATATGAGGATAAATTAAAAAGTTATGACAGGCTGAATAGAGTTGTGATTTGAATTTACAAAATCATGAAGGGTGCAGAACAGATCAACTTGGACTTTGGATCTTCCAAATCTCCCACCACCACGACAAAGGGGCCTCTGCTTTCTAAGCTGTAAACTCCATGTAGTCAGGGAACGTGTGTACCAACAATGTTGCATTGCCTTCTCCCAAGCACTCAGAGAAGCAGCATGGCATAGAGGATAGAGCCCGTGCCTGGGAGTCTGAAGGTCATGGGTTCTAAACCCAGCTCTGCTATGTGTCTGCTGTGTGACCTTGGGCAAGTCACTTGATTTCTCTATGCCTGTTACCTCATCTGTAAAATGGGGATTAAGACTGTGAGCCCCACGTGGGACAGGGACTGTGTCCAATACGATTTGCTTGTGTTCACTCCAGCGTTTAGTACAGTACTTAGCACAAAGTGCTTAAATATCATCATTATTATTACAGTGTTCTACACACAGTAAATACTCAGTAAACACCACTGATCAATATATTTGAGGGCTTTATAAATACTTCTAATGTTTGACTTTCCCTTTTGGGAGTTAGATCCTTGTGAGCAGGGAATAAGCCACTTGCTTGTTTTGTACTTCCCAAGTGCTTAGAACAGTGCACTGCACCCATTGGGTTCTCTATATGTGCTATAATTACTTCCATTGCTACTTCTACCACCAGAAAAGTGAATGGAATTTGTTCCCTAAGGACGTGCAGGTGGAAAACTTGGCCAACTCAAGTGGGATTTATACATACTCCCAGACAAGCTACCCATAATAGTCCCTGAGAGGGAAAATTGAGGGTGTTGGGAAATCCATCACAAACCATGGAGTTGGCTGTCCAGGACGGCCACCATCTCTTGGTTCCTTCAAATGACCAGGTGCCCCTAAAAGAGATGAGTAATCATAGCTATAGATGCAGCATTCACATTTTTCTTAAGAAGAAATTATGGCAATATGTTTGAATGTATGTTTTGCTTGTGTGCATTTTTTGTGTTGTGATGCTCTTGGGGTGTTTTCCCCACCCCTCATTTAAGACTCTACTTGCCTTCAGGATCTATATGCACAAGATTGTAAACTCCTTAATAATGATTATTATTATTATTACAGTATTTGTTAAGCACTTACTATGTGCCAGACATTGCACTAAGCGCTGGGGTGGATACAAACAAATCAGGTTGGACACAGTCCCTGTCCCTCATGGGGCTCACAGTCTTAATCCCCATTTTATAGATAACTGATGCACAAAGAAATGAAGTGACTTGCCTAAGGTCACACAACAGAAAAGTGGTGGAGCTGGAATTAGAACCCTTAACCTTATGACTCCCAAGCCCATGCTCTATACACTATGTCATGCTGCTTCTCTCTTGCTTCTTGAGGGCAAGGATCACATATCCCAAGTCTAGAGCATGGGCTTGGGAGTCAGAGGTCATGGGTTCAAATCCTGGCTCCACCAATTGTCAGCTGTGCGACCTTGGGCAAGTCACTTAACTTCTCTGTGCCTAAGTTCCCTCATCTGTAAAATGGGGATTAAGACTGTGAGCCCCACGTGGGACAACCTGATCACCTTGTATCCCCCAGTGCTTAAAACCGTGCTTGGCACATAGTAAGCGATTAACAACTGTCATCGTTATTATTATTTCCCTCCAGAGCACTTAGTACTGTGTTCTGTGTCCAAGAAATACTCAATAAATACCATGGATTGAATGGACCCCTTGCCTGACAAGATATGAATGTCACCATCATTCACCTCCTGATCCCACTCACGGTTTCATTTTCAACTCACATTTACTAAGGCAATTTTTGTTTCCTTCCTTGTTAGTCCTTAGAGGTGCACCTCACCTCTGGGACTTATGTTTATATTGGTGTTACCAGGCTGCAGCCTTTTTTCACGGACAGCTTGTGGTCTTAAGGCTGTCAAAATTCTCAACAAGAAAGAAAAATATCCGGCTTCATGCTTCTTTCTCTTGACCAGGCCTTCGATGATGAAACGCTTCCTATTTCCAAAGACTGCAGTTCCAGCTGTGTGGACTGCTGTTCTAAAGAGATAGCGAGCCCATATTTACTCAAATTGATGATATTCTAGCAAGAAGAGGGGTTGTGTGTGCACAGTGTGGTCTGGTAGATTGTGTATTCTACATTTCTGCCACACAGCAAGCACATGCACACCTACATTTATTTAGAATTGCTAGGAAAGGCTGGCAGTGGGGATTGCCTTTCTCATCCTGGTTCTTCCTGAGAACAGTGAACTAGTTGTAGCTGAATAGAAATCACTGGGTAGGGATCTGACCTGAACACTGCTAAGAAGTTCAGAACTCTGCAGCCCTGGGTTTTTTTTCCAAATAACCTGTGTTCATGGATTTAGAATAGCTTTCCAAAGAGTGATGAGAGAAAAGCAGAGGGCTGATTGTCACGCGGGAGGCAGCCTGCTGAGAAAAGGGTTCCAAGATCCATGGCAAAAATAAGCCATTGTTCCTGGGTCAAGAATAAAATGACTGATCTGAAACTTGAAAGACAGGAATAATGTCCAGAACTGAATTAATCTTCCCACACAAACCCAGTCCTTCCTGTGACTTTCTCATCACTGAAGACCACATCAGCATGCTCCCTGTCTCAGAAGCCCATAACTTTGGGATTATCCTTGATTCAACTCTCTCATTCACCCTTTCACCAAATCCTGTCACTTCACCCTTAAAAACATCTTTAGAATTCACTCCTTCCTCTCCATTCATTCATTCAATCATATTTACTGAGCACTTACCATGTGCAGAGCACTGTACTAAGTGCTTGGGAATTACAAGTTGGCAACATATAGAGATGGTCCCTACTCAACAACGGGCTCCAAGTGGCTTCAACCTTGGTCATGCCACTTGTCTTCACTTCCTTGTCCATTATCTTGAGTTCATTTATTCATTAAATCATATTTACTAAGCACTTACTGTGTGCAGATCAATCAATCAATCATATTTATTGAGCGCTTACTGTGTGCAGAGCACTGTACTAAGCGCTTGGAAATACAAGTTGGCAACATATAGAGACAGTCCCTACCCAACAGTGGGCTCACAGTCTAGAAGGGGGAGACAGAGAACAAAACCAAACATATTAACAAAATAAAATAAATAGAATAGAGATGTACCAGTAAAATAAATAAATAAATAGAGTAACAAACATGTACAAACATATATACATATATACAGGTGTTGTGGGGAAGGGAAGGAGGTAAGATGGGGGGGATGGAAAGGGGGACGAGGGGGAAAGTACAATGCAACAATAAAGTGATAATCCCTGCCCACAATGAGCTCATAATCCGCTCACCTGCAATAAAATCGTCTTGTGTCCTGGATGTGAGACCATCTTTGGAATGTTCCTCTCCTTCTCTAGACTATAAGCTCTTTGTGGGCAGGGAATGTGTCTGCTTATTGTTATATTTTACTCTCCTATGGGCTTAGTACAGTTCTCTGTGCACAGTAAATGCTCTATAAATATGATTGAATGAATATCATGCCTCAACTACTACTTCAGAAAAGTGAAGTGACTTGCCCAACGTCACATAGCTGACAAGTGGCAGAGCCAAGATTAGAATCCAGGCCCTTCTAACGCCCTGGCCCATGCTCTATCCATTACACTATGCTGCTTCCTTGCCTGCTTTAGCTCTGCCTTCCCCTCTTCCCAGAAACATTATTTCTCCATCTTTAATGACTCCCATGCTCTTGGGCCTCGCCAAAGGCTTAACTCCCTCCTCAAACCCCCTGTTCCCCTGCCTCCCTCATCCATATAATGACCCGGCCATATAATTTATTGTGAAAATTGAAACCACCTGGCAAGAGCTTCCTAAAATCTCCCCTGCTCCTCTCCAGTCCCTCCCTTTTCTTGCCCCTTCTTTGAATCTCCCACCTTTCCCGTCAGTATCTCAAGATATCTCCTGCCTCCTCTCAAAATCCACTCCCTCTAACTGAGCCTCTGACCCTATCCCTCTGCACCTTAACAAAACACTTGCTCCCTTCATTTTCTCCTTGTATCCATCTGCAACTGTTCATTCACCAGTGTTTTTCTTCCTCACTGCTTTCAAGCAAGCTCACATCTCGCCTACCCTAAAAAACCCCTCCCTTGACCACATGACTACCTCCAGTTATCACCAATCTCCCTCCTACCATTCCTCTCCAAACTCCTTGAGCGAGTGTCTAGACCTGCCGTCTACACTTCTCTAATTCTCTCCTAACCCCTTCCAATTTGGCTTCCACCCCCTTCACCCGACAGAAACCACCCTCTCAAAGGTCACCAATGACCTTCTTCTTGCCAAATCCAATGGCCTCTACTCCATCCTAATATTCCTTGACCTCTCAGTTGCCTTTGACACTGTAGACTACTCTCTTCTCTTGGAAACATTATCCAACTTTGGCTTCACTGACACCACTCTGTCCTGGTTCCCCTCCTGTCTTGCTGGCTGTTCATTCTCAGTCTCTTTCACAGGTTCCTCCTCTGCCTTTCACCCCCACACGAAGGGAGTCCCTCGAGGCTCAGTTCTGAGTCATCTTCTATTCTCCATCTAGACTTATTCCCTTAGAGAGTCCACTTCAGTCTATACTTCACACTGCTGCCTGGATCATCTTTGTGCAGAAACGCTCTGGGCACGTTACTCCCCTCCTCAAAAATCTCCAGTGGCTGTCTGTCAACCTACGCATCAAGCAAAAACTCCTCATTCTCAGCTTCAAGACTCTCCATCACTTCGCCCCCCAACCTCACCTCCCTTCTCTCCTTCTACAGCCCAGCCTGCACCCTCAGCTCCTCTGCTGCTAACCTCCTCACTGTACCTAGTTCTCGCCTGTCCCACTGTCGACCCCTGGCCCACGTCCTCCTCCTGGCCTGGAATGCCCTCCCTCCGCACATCAGCCAAGCTATCTCTCTTCCACCCTTCAGAGCCCTACTGAGAGCTCACCTCCTCCAAGAGGCCTTCCCAGACTAGGTCCCCTTTTTCCTCTCCCCCTCCCCCCCCCCACCCCACCTCCTTCCCCTCCCCACAGCACCTGTATATATGTTTGTACAGATTTATTACTCTATTGTACTTGTACATATATTCTATTTATTTTGTTAATGATGTGCATCTAGCTTTAATTCTACTTGTTCTGATGACTTGACACCTGTCCACATATTTTCTTTTGTTGTCTGTCTCCCCCCTTCTAGACTGTGAGCCCGTTGTTGGGTAAGGACCATCTCTATATGTTGCCAACTTGTACTTCCCAAGTGCTTAGTACAGTGCTGTGCACACAGTAACTGCTCAATAAATACGATTGAATGAATGAATTTGCTCCCATAGCTTCAACTACCATCTCTATGTGGAAGATTTCCAAAACTACATCTCCTACCCTGATCTTTCTCCTCCATAGTTTCATATATCTTCCTGCCTGCAGTACATCTCTACTTGGATGCCCCACCTACCCCTCAAACTAAACATGTCCAAAACAGAACTTTTAATGATTTCCACCCAAACCCTGCCCTCCCCTTGATTTTCCCATCACTATAATCAGAACCACAATCTTCCTCCTCCAAAGCCCAAAACCTTGACATTATCCTTGACTCATCTCTCTCATTCAATCCACTTATTCAATCTGTCACCAGACCCTGTCAGTTCAACTTTCACAATATTGCTAAAATCTACCCTTTACTCTCCACCCAAAAGGTTCCAAGCACTTATTCTGCCCCGCCTTGATCACTGCATTAGTCTCCTTGATAACCTCCCTATCTCCTATCCCTCCCCACTCTGGTTCTTATTTAATTCTGCTGTCTCGATCATTTTTCTTAAAAAAAAGTTCTGTCTATATCTCCTCACTTTTTAAGAACCTCCAGTAGTTGCCCATTCACTCTTCCACATCAAACAGAAACTCCTTACCATTGGTTTTAAAGCACTCAATTGCCTTTCCCCCTCCTACCTTACCTTCCTGATTTCCTACTACAACCCAGCCCACACACTTTACTTTTCTAATGCCAACCTCCTCACTGTACCTTGATTTTGTCTGTCTGTCCACCGACCCCTTCCCCCTGTCCTGCCTCTGGCTTGGAATGCCCTCCCTCTTCATTCCTGACAGACAATCATTTTCCCTACCCTCAAAGCCTTATTAAAAGCATGTCTTCTCTAAGAGGCCTCCCCCAACCAAGCCCTCATTTCTTTTTCCTCTACTCCCTTCTGTGTCCCCCTTGCACTTGGATTTGCACTCCTTATTCATTCCTCCCTCAGCCACACAGCACTTACGTGCATATCCATAATTTATTTGTTTATATTAATGCCTCTCACCCCCTCCAGATGGTAAGCTCATGTGGACAGGAAATATGTCTACCAACTCTGTCTTATTGTGCTATCCCAAGCACATTGGATAGTGCTCAGCATACAATAAGTGCTCAATAAATATCACTGATTGATTAATTGATGCCTGACCGAGTGGTTGTTGTAATAGGGTAAGCTTTCTGCAGTAGCTGTAGAGACACTGTAGGGAAGGTGGTCCCAGTATACAATAATAATAATGGCATTTTATTAAGCACTTACTATGTGCAAAGCACTGTTCTAAGTGCTGGGGAGGTTACAAGGTGATCAGGTCATCCCACAGGGGGCTCACAGTCTTAATCCCCATTTTACAGATGAGGGAACTGAGGTACAGAGAAGTGAAGTGACTTGTCCAAAGTCACCCAGCTGACAATTGGCAGAGCCAGGATTCAAACCCATGACCTCTGACTCCAAAGCCTGTGCTCTTTCCATTGAGCCATGCTGCTTCTCTACAAGAACACTGATCATTCCCTGTACCTAGTACAGCAGAGGAGCTGTTTACTCCTTGTTGTATATTAGAATGATGCTCATTTCTTCAGGCTGGCACCTTATCTCGCATGATATTGAGGATCGATTCTCTGCAGCATTATCATTCATTATCATTGCCACTGACAGGACACCCCGCTGAAGATTTGCCAAGATGGAAAAAAGGAAAGTGCTATGGCAAATCATGATAAAACGATGGACTACTGCATCTGCCTCCTCGCTGACCTCCCAGCGTCCTGTCTCCCCACTCTAATCCATACTTAAATCTGCTGCATGAATCACTTAGCAAGAAAAATTCAGTTCCTGTCCCTCCCACTCCTCCAATGACTGCCCTTCCACCCACCAATATGTTTTATAACTCCTTACCATCGACTTTAAAGGTTTCAGTCAGTTCACCCCACCCTACCTCACTGATCTCTTATTAAAGCCCAGCCCGCACACTCCGCTCCTCTAGCACTAGCTTACTCAGCTTACGCATCTATCTCGCCACCAACCCCTTTCCCACTTCTTCTGCTAGCCTGGAACTCTCTCTCCCTCCATATACTCCAGACCACCACTCTCTCCAACTTCGAAGAATGTCTAAGGTCACATCTCCTGCAGGAGACCTTCCTCAATTATGTCCTCTTTTTCCCAGCTCCCTCTCCGTTCTGCATCACCTATACACTTCAATCTGCGATCTTTGAACATCTGATATTTGCCCCACCCCCGCCCCACAGCACTTATTTACATACCTTTAAACTGTATCATAAATCGTTTATTCATACCAATGTCTGTCTCCCTCTCTAGACTGTAAACTCACTATAGGCAGGGAATGTGACTACTAATTGTGTTATATTGTACTCCAAGTACTTAGTACAGTGCTTTCCTCATAGAAAATGCTCAATAGATACCTTGGATTGATTGATTGACACTGTTCAGCTGTATGAATCTGAGTTTCATCAACTTAGATTCAGTCTTTAGTAAGATTAGATGAAAGCCTAAGTACAGGGATATGAATCACAAATATTGAATATTTCCTTCACATCATCATTTCCTCTTAGATTCCTTTAAAATGCACGTTTTAAATTAACTTCGTAATGAGCTCTTAAAATAGCATCTTGCCTTTCAGAATCTTTTCCTTTGGAACCTCATTCTATTAATCTATGAGATACTCCAATAGAGTCTGTATCAGGTAAATTCCAGCTTAGAAGGGGAATATGAGATTTCATTTTGTTCATCTCCTGACCCACATGCAAAGCACAAAGTGCTAGCAAGGTGCACTCACTGCACCAAGTGGGGCTCCAATAAATGCTATTGCTGCTGCTGCTGCTGCTGCTGCTACTACTACTACTACTTAGAAAAGAAGGAGCCAAATGTGCCATAATAGGCAAGCAGTCACAATCTTTTCATTCAGCTGTGGCTCACAAGAGGCCTAGATTCATAATTTAAGTAGGGGAGGGCAGATACCAAGGACAATGAGAATGTCATCAAAATGACCTGGTAAAGAGTCATCAAATCTGAACAATCAACTGTAAAATCAATCCATCCATGGTATTTCAAAAACATTCAGACCGTGTTTCCCACTCTTCAAGAAACTCCAGTGGTTGCCCATCCACCTCCGCATCAGTAAAAAACTCCTCACCATTGGCTTTAAAACACTTAAGCACCTCACCATTCTTCTACTACAACCCAGTCCACACACTTGATTCTTCTAATGCTAACCTTCTCACTGAACCTCGATCTCATCTATCTCACCATGATCTCTCACCCACATCCTACATCTGGCCTGGAATGCCCTCCCTCCTCATTTCAGACAGATAATTGATCTCTCTAACTTCAAAACCTTATTGAAGGCACATCTCCTCCAAGAAGCTTTCCATGACTAAGCCCTACTCTCCTCTTCTCCCACTCCCTCTGCACTGCTCTTACTTGCTCCTTTATTCATCCTCCCTCCCATCCCCACAGCTCATATGCATATCTGTTCATAGCTGTAATTTATCTAATTATTAATATTAATGTCTGTCTTCCCCACTAGACTTTGAGTTTGTTGAGGACAGGAATGTGTTTGTTGTTTTATTCCACTCTCCCAAGCACTTAGTACAGTGCTTTGGACACTTAGAACACTCAGCACTTAGAACAGTGCTTTGCACATAGTAAGTGCTTAATAAATGCCATCATTATTATTAGTAGTAGTAAGTGCTCAATAAATACTATTGATTGATTGACTGATTATTTATTGAGTGCTTATTGTATGCAGGTCTTCCAATTTTAAGGGCTCAGAGCTAGGAGTTAGCCAGGTGAGACGGTCTGCTCCAGGCAAGATCCACCCTCTACTTCCCCAAACTTTGAACGGTTATTGTATTATTTTATTGCTTTTATTAAGTGCACTCAATAAATAAATTGATTGATAGGTTGGAATGATTTGGAAAGAGCTTCTGCCTACACTCCTGAGGAGCAGGGCTTCTCTTCAGCAATGGTAGGTGATATGAAGAGTGCCTCTTTAGTCACTTGAGCCAGGGACAGCCCTTTCTCAATGAGTAGCACTTCAGGCTGTAGCCACGGGCAAGGCCTCACTCTCCCCAGGGACCCACCCAGGAAATTATTCCAGTCTCCCCTTCCCTGTCCCTGTCCTGCCTATAGCTCTCCCACCTTTAAAGCCTAATTAAAATCACATTTCCTCCAAGAGGCTTTTGCTGATTAAATCCTCATTTCCCCTACTCTCTCTCCTTGCACATGGATTTGCACCCTTTATTCCCCCAACACCCAGCCCCACACAGCACTTATGTACATATCTGTAATTGATTTTAATGCCTGTCTTCACCTCTAGACTTTACGTTTCTTTTGTGGTATTTCCTATTTGTTAAGCGCTTACTTTGTGCCAAGGACTCTATTAAGCACTGGGGTCCAGGACCTGAGGTAGATGCAAGGTAATCAGTTTGGACAAAGTCCATGTCCCACATGGGGATCAGTCTTAATCCCCATTTTACAGATGAGGTAACAGCCACAGAGAAGTTAAGGTGACGAATCAGACAAGTGGCAGAGCTGGGATTAGAACGCAGGTCTTCTGACTCCTGGGGGATGTACTCTTTCCTCTAGGCCATGCTGCTTCCCCTTGTCTACAGAGAATGTGACACGTTGGACATCTTTTACAAGTGCTTAGTACAATGCTCCGCACACAGCAAGCACTCAACAGGTACCATTTATTGATTGATCTAGGAGATCCCAGATCAGAAGAACCATCGTGCGATCTTATGAGACCTTAGACACTCCAGGGAGTTCCTCTCCTGCCTCTTTGATTTTAAATCAGGAGACTCTTCTGGGAAAATTCACTCATGAATACAAATTAGTTGCATTTGGAACTTTTTTGTTCCAAGCTCCACTCCCTGGAAAGTACAAAAAAAAAAAAAAACCCACCAAGCATCAACCCATACCCTGAAGTGAAAGACTTGATACACTATCTGCCTGGGTGTGAGCTTTAGACCTGAAACTTCCCTCAGCATTATTAATGGAACCAGACAGCACAGACAATGAAAAATCACCCTCATTAGTGACTCCAACCTTGATTAGTCTCTCCAGTGAAAGAGAAGGAGCTGGCACTTCCAGGTAAATGAATCAGATCACTAGGGACCAAAGCAGATCGACGAAAAGCCATTTACTCCGTTACCCCGCCACACACACAGGAAGTAAATGAGTGCACCAGAACAGGTGCTCCATTGACTGTTGCAAGTCTAAGGGATGATTTGGAGTTTTTTTCGGTTCGATTGGTCTCTTCATTACCTGGGGCTAAACACTCCCCAGCTATGGAACATAGAAAAGCTTTCTCCACATAAATGAATAGTATCAACCAACACTATTTTACTCTACAGTGCACTCAGTACAGTGCTCTGAACACAGAGTTCAATAAATTCCACTCATTGACTGCTTGTGACTGCACCTCTCGACTTGGGAAAAATCTATCAGCGGTATTTATTGAGTGTTTACAGTGTGCTGTACTAAGCGATTGGGAATGTGCAGTACAATAGAGTTGGTAGACATGATCCCTGCCCTCAGGGAACTTACAGTCCAGAAGAGGAAAATGGCAGAATGTAAGACTACATACATAAGATCTGTGGGACTAAGGCTGTGGTGATCATCAGGGGCTTAAGGGATACTGATAACGATAATAGCAATAATGGTATTTGTTAAGCACTTGCTATGCGCCAAGTACTGTTCTAAGTGCTGGGGTAGATGCAAAGTAATCAGGTTGTCCCATGTAGGGCTCACAGTCTTAATCCCCATTTTACAGATGAGGTAACTGAGGCACAGATAAATTAAGGGGCTTACCCAAGGTCACAGAGCAGACAAGTGGCAGAATCTGAATTAGAACCCGTGTCCTCTGACTCCCAAGCCTGTGCTCTTTCCAATTAAGCCCAGAAGAGAGTTAACTTTCTTTTTTAGGTAGATGCTTTCCTCCACCTCCTGTGAGTTATTTTCTCTTCTCTTGGGCCAAGGCAAAAAGAGAGGAAAAGGGAGGTAGGGAAAAGCTCAAGACCAAATCATTCCCCGCAAGAACAATCACTTCAGACTGTCGTCAGACAAGAATAAGATCATCAGGGTTGTCAGTTCTTCCCGGACTACCTTAATGCCAAGTTTCATGTTTGCCCCTTGCAGATTCAGACCCGTGAATCATTTTTCACTTGAAAAAAATCTCACTGTTCACGGCTACAACCCTTTCCTTCCCTCTCATACTCCAACCCGTTTCTCCTCACTTAACAGGGTTGTCAGACTACTCTGATTTATCTGTAAGTTTGCTAGAAATGTGAGGAAATCAGTACTTCCTCCTCACCTGGCTTTCAGTGCTTTTCATCGAGGACGCAATAGGTCATTCTTTCAGAAACTCTTCAGTTACTGGATATGAAACTTTTGTCTTTCAAGATTTAATGGAAAAAATCCACTTATCCCTTTGATCAATCATGGATGACTTAGCTCTTTTTTGTTCAAGCCTTTGAAAATCCTCCAGTGTAACTTCCATTATGCTCTTAATACCATTCAGACATTAAAGAGATTAAGGGAAAAGAAAAGCAGAATAATTTTCTCTATTCTCTGAAGCCAACATGCTGTTGTCTGGGACTAGTTCACAAAAATTAATTGGGAAAGGCGGCACGAACTAGAGTCTAATAACTTTGGAATGGGGTAATTTAAAATGCTCCTGCTATGCTAAATATTTGTCATTTTTCCATTCTCATAAAATGGCTTTCTTAAAAAAAACCAAAACCATTCACTAGTGAGATCTGCTCTCTGTTATATGATTAACCTCTCTGACCTATTCATTCATGTTGGGCAATGGGAAAAATTAAGAAAAAGGTCACATTGTTGGAGACCTTCAAGGCTGCTAATTCCAAATTTTCTGCTGTAAAAACAGAATCTGAGCCAAGCTTAAGTTCTGTTATTTAGACTAGGAATGGGACTGTGGGAAAAACCATAACTGATGTACATAATTTCCATGATTTGAAAACCTATTCAATGGCAGTTGGGGTTTTTTTTCTTTTCTTCTAACACAGTGGAGTTGTAGAAGAAGATAAGATCATGTACATAATCTATCTTGGTAAGCACAGTGCTTAAGACTCCCAGAAGAACTATGTAATAGTTGCCCTCCTGACTGTCCATCCATTCTGATGTCACTCAATCTATCAAGCAATGGTATTTATTGAGCACTTATTGTGTGCTGTAGAGCAATGAATTAAGCACTTGGGAGACTACAATAGAATAAAGTTGTTAGATATAATAATAATAATGGTACTTGTTAAGTGCTTACTATGTGATAAACACTGTTCTAAGCGCTGGGGTAGATACAAAGTAATCAGATTGCCCCACATGGAGCTTACAGTCAATCCCCATTTTACAGATGAGGTAACAGAGACACAGAGAAGTTAAATGACTTGCCCAAAGTCACACAGCTGACAAGTGGTGGAGCTGGGATTAGAACCCACAACCTCTGACTCCCAAGCCCGTGCTCTTTCCACTAAGCCTGTCTTCCTAGTAACTCAATCCATCAGTCAATATTTACTGGGTGCCTGCTGTTTTCAAAGTATTGCACTAACCATTTGGTACAGTATAATAAAACAGAGTTGGCAGACACATTTTCTGTCCACAGGGAGCTTACCATATAGAGGGGAAAGACAGGTATTAAAATAAATTAAGGATATGCACATAAGTGCTGAGTGTGGGATGAATAAAAAGTACAATTTCAAATGCAAGGGCAATGCAGAAGAGAGTGGGAGAAGAGGAAATGAGGGTATAATTGGGGAAGGACGCTTGGAGAAGAGATGATTTTAATAAAGATTTGAAAAAGAGGAGAATAATGGTCTATCAGATATGAAGCGGGAGGGAATTCCAGGTCAGAGGCAGGTCAGGGCCAAGGGGTTTGTGGTGAGATAGATGATATTTAGGTACAGTTGGTTGGCATTAGAGAAGCAAAGTGGATGTGCTTGGCTCTATTAGGAAATCAGAGAGGTAAGAAAGGAAGGGGTAAAGAAGCAGTGTGGCTCAGTGGAAAGAGCACGGGCTTTGGAGTCAGAGGTCATGGGTTTAAATCCCAGCTCTGCCACATGTCTGCTGTGTGACCTTGGGCAAGCCACTTATCTTCTCTGAGCCTCAGTTACCTCATCTGTAAAATAGGGATTAAGACTGTGAGCCCCATGTGGGGCAACCTGATCACTTTGTATCCCTCTCCAGTGCTTAGAACAGTGCTGTGCACATAGTAATTACTTAAGAAATGCCATCATTATTATTATCATTATTATTATAAGGAGATTTAACTGCTTTAAAACCAATGGTAAAGAGTTTCTGTTTGATTTGGAGGGGGATGAGCAGCCACTGGATGTTCTTGAGGAGTGGGGAAGTGTGGATTGAATGTTTTTCTGGAAAAATGACCTGGAAACAGAGTGAAGTATAGACTGCAGTTGGGAGAAACAGAAGGCAGAAAAGTAACAAAGGAGCCTGATGAAGTAGTCAAGGCAGGATAGGATAAGTGCTTGGATCAGTGTGGCAGCAGTTTAAATGGACAGGAAAGTGAGGATTTTATCAATCAATCAATTGTATTTATTGAGCACTTACTGTATGCAGAGCACTGTACTAAGCGCTTGGGAAGTACAAGTTGGCATATAGAGACAATCCCTACCCAACAGCGGGCTCACAGTCTAGAAGGGGGAGACAGAGAACAAAACCAAACATACTAACAAAATAAAATAAATAGAATAGATATGTACAAGTAAAATAGAGTAATAAATATGTACAAACATATATACCCCTTCCTCACCTTCCTTCTCTCCTTCTCCATGCCCACTCTGATCCTCAGAGACTTCAATATCCACATGGATATCCCTAACGACTCCCCTGCCGCCCGCCTTCTATCTCTCCTTGACGCTGCCAACCTCTTCCTCCACCTCACCTCACCCACTCACCAACTTGGTCATACCCTCGACCTCATCATCTCCTACCGCTGCACTGTGTCCACCCTCACCAACTCTGTAATCCCTCTCTCTGATCATAATCTTCTCACCTGCCTCCTCACTCACACTCCTTTCCCCTGTAAATCCGTATTACTCCCTCACAGAGATCTCCGCTCTCTGGACCTCACCCATCTTTCGGAGCGCCTCGCACCCCACCTCGCCGCCCTCTCCTCTCTACCCAGTCTTGATGATCAGATTACTGCTCTCAACTCTACCCTTTCTACTCAGCTAGACTCACTCGCTCCCCTTTCCCTTCGCCGCTCTCGCACCACTAACCCACAGCCCTGGATCACTGCCACTGTCCGCCTCCTTCGCTCTTATGCTCGAGCTGCCAAACGCTGCAGGCGAAAGTCTAAACACCATGCCAACCTCGTTCACTTCAAGTTTATCCTTTTCTGCCTTAACTCAGCCCTCTCTTCTGCCAGACAAAACTATTTCTCCTCCCTTATTGACACCCATGCCCATCACCCCCGCCAGCTCTTCCGTACATTCAACTCCCTTCTCAGGCCCCCGGTTCCTCCCCCTCCTTCTTCCCTCACCCCCAACGATCTGGCCTCCTACTTCATTACCAAAATTAAATCCATCATGTCCGACCTCCCCAAAGTCTGTTCCCCCCTTTCTCCAACCCCCCGGCTCTCAACACTCTCTGCTATTCTCCCATCCTTCCCAGCGGTATCCTCAGAGGAACTCTCCTCCCTCCTCTCAAGTGCTACTCCGGCCACCTGTGCTTCTGACCCCATTCCCTCTCATCTTATGAAATCTCTTGCTCCATCCCTTCTCCCCTCCTTAACTTCCATCTTCAACCGCTCACTCTCCACTGGTTCCTTCCCCTCTGCCTTCAAACATGCCCATGTCTCTCCCATCCTAAAAAAACCTTCTCTTGACCCCACCTCACCTTCTAGTTATCCTCCCATATCCCTCCTACCATTCCTTTCCAAACTCCTTGAACAAGTTGTCTACACGCGCTGCCTACAATTCCTCAACAACAACTCTCTCCTCGACCCCCTCCAATCTAGCTTCCGTCCCCTTCATTCCATGGAAACTGCCCTCTCAAAGGTCCCCAATGACCTCCTGCTTGCCAAATCCAACGGCTCATATTCTGTCCTAATCCTCCTCGACCTCTCAGCTGCCTTTGACACTGTGGACCACCCCCTTCTCCTCAACACGCTATCTGACCTTGGTTTCACAGACTCCGTCCTCTCCTGGTTCTCCTCTTATCTCTCCGGTCCTTCTTTCTCAGTCTCTTTTGCAGGCTCCTCCTCCCCCTCCCATCCTCTTACTTTGGGGGTTCCCCAAGGTTCAGTGCTTGGTCCCCTTCTGTTCTCAATCTACACTCACTCCCTTGGTGACCTCCTTCGCTCCCACGGCTTCAACTATCATCTCTACGCTGATGACACCCAGATCTACATCTCTGCCCCTGCTCTCTCCCCCTCCCTCCAGGCTCGCATCTCCTCCTGCCTTCAGGACATCTCCATCTGGATGTCCGCCCGCCACCTAAAGCTCAACATGTCAAAGACTGAGCTCCTTGTCTTCCCTCCCAAACCTTTCCCTCTCCCTGACTTTCCCATCTCTGTTGATGGCACTACCATCCTTCCCGTCTCACAAGCCCGCAACCTTGGTGTCATCCTCGACTCCGCTCTTTCACCCCTCACATCCAAGCTGTCGCCAAAACCTGCCGGTCTCAGCTCCACAACATTGCCAAGATTCGCCCTTTCCTCTCCATCCCAACCGCTACCCTGCTCATTCAAGCTCTCATCCTATCCCGTCTGGACTACTGCACTAGCCTTCTCTCTGATCTCCCATCCTTGTGTCTCTCTCCACTTCAATCCATACTTCATGCTGCTGCCCGGATTATCTTTGTCCAGAAACACTCTGGGCATATTACTCCCCTCCTCAAAAATCTCCAGTGGCTACCAATCAATCTTCGCATCAGGCAGAAACTCCTCACCCTGGGCTTCAAGGCTGTCCATCACCTCGCCCCCTCCTACCTCACCTCCCTCCTCTCCTTCTACTGCCCAGCCCGCACCCTCTGCTCCTCCACTGCTAATCTCCTCACTGTACCTCGTTCTCGCCTGTCCCGCCATCGACCCCCGGCCCACGTCATCCCCCGGGCCTGGAATGCCCTCCCTCTGCCCCTCCGCCAAGCTAGCTCTCTTCCTCCCTTCAAGGCCCTGCTGAGAGCTCACCTCCTCCAGGAGGCCTTCCCAGACTGAGCCCCTTCCTTCCTCTCCCCCTCGTCCCCCTCTCCATCCCCCCATCTTACATCCTTCCCCTCCCCACAGCACCTGTATATATGTATATATGGTTGTACATATTTATTACTCTATTTATTTATTTATTTATTTTACTTGTACATTTCTATCCTATTTATTTTATTTTGTTGGTATGTTTGGTTCTATTCTCTGTCACCCCCTTTTAGACTGTGAGCCCACTGTTGGGTAGGGACTGTCTCTATGTGTTGCCAATTTGTACTTCCCAAGCGCTTAGTACAGTGCTCTGCACATAGTAAGCGCTCAATAAATACAATTGATTGATTGATTGATATACATATATACAGGTGCTGTGGGGAAGGGAAGGAGGTAAGATGGGGGGGATGGAGAGAGGGGCGAGGGGGAGAGGAAGGAAGGGGCTCAGTCTGGGAAGACCTCCTGGAGGAGGTGAGCTCTCAGTAGGGCCTTGAAGGGAGGAAGAGAGCTAGCTTGGCGGATGGGCAGAGGGAGGGCATTCCAGGCCCAGGGGATGACGTGGGCCGGTGGTCGATGGCAGGACAGGCGAGAACGAGGCACGGTGAGGAGATTAGCAGCAGAGGAATGGAGGGTGCGGGCTGGGCTGTAGAGGGAGAGAAGGGAGGTGAGGTAGGAGGGGGCGAGGTGATGGAAAGCCTTGAAGCCGAGGGTGAGGAGTTTCTGCCTGATGCGCAGATTGATTGGTAGCCACTGGAGATTTTTGAGGAGGGGAGTAACATGCCCAAAGCATTTCTGGACAAAGACAATCCAGGCAGCAGCATGAATTATGGATTGAAGTGGGGAGAGACACAAGGATGGGAGATCAGAGAGAAGGCTGATGCAGTAGTCCAGACGGGATAGGATGAGAGCTTGAACAAGCAGGGTAGCGGTTTGGATGGAGAGGAAAGGGCGGATCTTGGCAATGTTGCGGAGCTGAGACCGGCAGGTTTTGGTGACGGCTTGGATGTGAGGGGTGAATGAGAGAGCAGAGTCAAGGATCAATCAATCAATCAATCGTATTTATTGAGCGCTTACTGTGTGCAGAGCACCGTACTAAGCACTTGGGAAGTACAAGTTGGCAACATATAGAGACAGTCCCTACCCAACAGTGGGCTCACAGTCTAGAAGGGGGAGACAGAGAACAAAACCAAACATACTAACAAAATAAAATAAATAGAATAGATATGTACAAGTAAAATAAATAAATAAATAGAGTAATAACACCAAGGTTGCGGGTTTGTGAGACGGGAAGGATGGTAGTGCTGTCAGCAGTGATGGGAAAATCAGGGAGAGGGCAGGGTTTGGGAGGGAAGACAAGGAGTTTAGTCTTGGACATGTTGAGTTTTAGGTGGTGGCAAGACATCCAGATGGAGATATCCTGAAGGCAGAAGGAGATGTGAGCCTGGAGTCTCTCGCTCCATCCCTTCTCCCCTCCTTAACTTCCATCTTCAACCGCTCACTCTCCACTGGTTCCTTCCCCTCTGCCTTCAAACATGCCCATGTCTCTCCCATCCTAAAAAAACCCTCTCTTGACCCCACCTCACCTTCTAGTTATCGTCCCATATCCCTCCTACCATTCCTTTCCAAACTCCTTGAACGAGTTGTCTACACGCGCTGCCTAGAATTCCTCAACAACAACTCTCTCCTCGACCCCCTCCAGTCTGGCTTCCGTCCCCTTCATTCCACGGAAACTGCGCTCTCAAAGGTCACCAATGACCTCCTGCTTGCCAAATCCAACGGCTCATACTCTGTCCTAATCCTCCTCGACCTCTCAGCTGCCTTTGACACTGTGGACCACCCCCTTCTCCTCAACACGCTATCTGACCTTGGCTTCACAGACTCCGTCCTCTCCTGGTTCTCCTCTTATCTCTCCGGTCGTTCTTTCTCAGTCTCTTTTGCAGGCTCCTCCTCCCCCTCCCATCCTCTTACTGTGGGAGTTCCCCAAGGTTCAGTGCTTGGTCCCCTTCTGTTCTCAATCTACACTCACTCCCTTGGTGAACTCATTCGCTCCCACGGCTTCAACTATCACCTCTACGCTGATGACACCCAGATCTACATCTCTGCCCCTGCTCTCTCCCCCTCCCTCCAGGCTCGCATCTCCTCCTGCCTTCAGGACATCTCCATCTGGATGTCCGCCCGCCACCTAAAGCTCAACATGTCGAAGACTGAGCTCCTTGTCTTCCCTCCCAAACCTTGTCCTCTCCCTGACTTTCCCATCTCTGTTGACGGCACTTCCATCCTTCCCGTCTCACAAGCCCGCAACCTTGGTGTCATCCTCGACTCCGCTCTCTCATTCACCCCTCACATCCAAGCCGTCACCAAAACCTGCCGGTCTCAGCTCCGCAACATTGCCAAGATCCGCCCTTTCCTCTCCATCCAAACCGCTACCCTGCTAATTCAAGCTCTCATCCTATCCCGTCTGGACTACTGCACTAGCCTTCTCTCTGATCTCCCATCCTCGTGTCTCTCTCCACTTCAATCCATACTTCATGCTGCTGCCCGGATTATCTTTGTCCAGAAACGCTCTGGACATATCACTCCCCTCCTCAAAAACCTCCAATGGCTACCAATCAATCTGCGCATCAGGCAGAAACTCCTCACCCTGGGCTTCAAGGCTCTCCATCACCTCGCCCCCTCCTACCTCACCTCCCTTCTCTCCTTCTACTGCCCAGCCCGCACCCTCCGCTCCTCCACCGCTAATCTCCTCACTGTACCTCGCTCTCGCCTGTCCCGCCATCGACCCCCGGCCCACGTCATCCCCCGGGCCTGGAATGCCCTCCCTCTGCCCATCCGCCAAGCTAGCTCTCTTCCTTCCTTCAAGGCCCTGCTGAGAGCTCACCTCCTCCAGGAGGCCTTCCCAGACTGAGCCCCTTCTTTCCTCTCCCCCTCGTCCCCCTCTCCATCCCCCCGCCTTACCGCCTTCCCCTCCCCACAGCACCTGTATATATGTATATATGGTTGTACATATTTATTACTCTGTTTATTTATTTATTTATTTATTTTACTTGTACATTTCTATCCTACTTATTTTATTTTGTTGGTATGTTTGGTTCTGTTCTCTGTCTCCCCCTTTTAGACTGTGAGCCCACTATCGGGTAGGGACTGTCTCTATGTGATGCCAATTTGTACTTCCCAAGCGCTTAGTACAGTGCTCTGCACATAGTAAGCGCTCAATAAATACGATTGATTGATTGATTGATTGAGTGCGGGGGAGAGAGCATGGGCAGAGATGTAGATCTGGGTGTCATCAGCATAGAGATGATAGTTGAAGCCGTGGGAGCGAATGAGGTCACCAAGGGAGTGAGTGTAGATCGAGACCAGAAGGGGACCAAGCACTGAAACTTGGGGAACCCCCACAGTAAGGGGATGGGTGGGGGGAGGAGGCAATGCTCACTCATAGGTTTACCCAAATTCCTTCTGAACTCACTGATATTTTTGGCAGCTTTAGCTGGAGTGAACCTGACCTTTCTGATTCCATTACCCATGGCAAGTGAAAAGCCAAGGACATAGAAATAGCTCAAGCCCAAAGGGAAAAAAAAGCAATGTTAATCACAACAGGTCCCTAGCAAAATATGGATGCAGAAATCTATTCTACTGTTCAAGCCTCCTTTCATCTGAGCAAAGCACTCCAAGGAACCTCAGAGAGATTCTCCTGGCCTCCTCTACCCACGCTGTCCTTGCATCCACAACAGGGAGCAGAAAGAGGCAGAAGCAGCTGTCACACAGCCAGCCTGGAAGTCGAGTCCTATCCAGCCAGAGTCAGCCACAGAGACTACACCTGAATTAATGTTTGGAATATGGGGAGCCTGTCATATCCCCCCCTCTTTCCTCTCCATCCAAACTGTAAGCACATTAATCAAAGCACTTATCATACCCCACCTTGATTACTATATTAGCCTCATTGCTGACCTCCTTCCCTCTTGTCTCTCCCAACTCCAGTCCATACTTCACTCTGCTGCCCAGATCATTTTTCTACAAAAATGTTCAGGCTGTGTTTTCCCACTCCTCAAGAACCTCCAGTGGTTGCCCATCCACCTCCACATCAAACAAAATCATCATTAGTTAAAAAGCACTCCATCGCCTTCCCCCTCCTACTTCAACTTGCTGCTCTCCTTCTACAACCCAGCCCATACTCTTCGCTTCTCTAATGCCAACATACTCACTGTATTTTGATCTCATCTATCTCACCACCGACCTCTCATCCATATCCTGCCTCTGGCCTCCAACACCCTTCCCCTTCCTTTTTGACAGATAGTTACTCTCTCTACCTTCAAAGCCTTATTGAAGGCACATCTGGGGAACCAATGTGGACTGAGAGTCAGGACCTGTGTTCTAATCCTTACTCTGTTACATGCCTGCTGTGTCACTTTGGACAAGTCACCTAACCTTTCTGTACCTCAGTCCCTTCATCTGTAAAATAGAGTTTAAATCTGTGGGACATGGACTGTGTCCATCCTGATTACCTTGTATTTACCCCAGCACTTAGAACAGTACCTGGAACGTAGTAAGAACTTAATACATTAAAAAAACTCCTCCAGGAGACCTTCCCTAAGTCCTCATTATTTTCTTTTCTCCCACTCCCTTCTGCATTGCCCTGATTTACTTCCTTAATTCACTCCACTCTGACTCAGCCCCACAGCATCTACATACATATCCGTAATTTATTCATTTATATTGTCTCCCTACACCTACATACTGTGAGCTCACTGGGGGAAGGGATTGTAACTGTCCATTATTGTATCATGTTTTCCCAAGCATTTAGTACAGTGCTCTGCCCACAGTAAGCACTTAATACGATTAAATGAACTAAATGCTTAGTACAGTGACCTTCACACAGTAAACACTCAGTAAATACTATTGATTGGCTGATTTTCTGTACCTTCTTTGGGGACTGAGAGGCTTACTGCCAAACTAGCACACTAGACCTGAACAGACCTCCAGGGAAGAGGACATTAAGCAAGGTGAACAGTAAGTAGCAGGAGTAGTAAGTGTAGTAGTAGTAGTAGTAAGTGCTGTGCCCCTCTCAGGATTGCATCTGGAGTGTTTCCAATGCTCTACCAGTCTCGACTACGGAAGGGAGAGTCAAGCAGAGGCCTACCCATTCCATTCCTAGCTTGGGCAGTGGCTAGCGAGTAGAAGGCAATCTGCTACAGGTCAAAACTCACCCGTGCTGGGCAGCAGCGACATGGGAGAGAGTCGAGGCCAGAGACTCAAGTTTATCGAGTGGAAGAAGGCGATGGAAAACCACTTCTGTATTTTTACCATGAAAACTGTATGGATACACTACCAGAATGATTACAGATGGAGAGTGTGGGGTTCTGGGAGAGCTGTCAATGGAGTCACTATGGGTCAGAGATGACTCGACAGCCTAAGACAAGACTGGAGTAGGTGGTAGTTGTAGTAGAGATTGAAGTACAGCTAGGAAGTTGGCTTGGGAAAACAAAGTCAGTGAGTTGGGGAATAGTGGGTAAAGAGAGCAGATAGGCAAAGTGGGCCAAATGATGGAGAGTATAGAAGCCTACTGTGAGGAGTTCCACTAATTCAATCATCCAGTCAGTTAGAGACCAGTGCTAAAAGAGACTGTGGGCCATCAGAGGGTTTCTGTCCAGGGTTTCACTCACTCCTCCCACCATCTGGGAAACACAACCAGGAATTGCCACTGCAAAGGCAGGGAGAGGGCTCCAACTCAAGAGAGAAACGTGTGCTCATTTAGGGGAGGATCTGGGGTGAAAAAAAGAGGATGGTAAAAGGAAAACTATCACTCTTTTACCCAGAAACGGGCTTACTCTTGTATGGATTTTTTTAAAAAAATATCATTTTCATGAGAGGGATTTATGGCATGTACATTTGTTGAGGGAATAATTGAGTTGTGTGGGGCCATGCTTCATGGTTACAAAATGGGCATTTTAGATGAATAGCATAATAATCGTGTATTCAATTCTCCATGATTAATGGCGATCGGGTTTATTAAGATGAAATGTGTTGCTGTTGCTCTGAGTGGGATGGAAGGAGAGGACTGAACAGGATAAATGGCCAATTACTTTGTGTCCCATCCCTTTCCCCCAGGCCACTGCACTCTATAGGTGGGACCAGTTCCTGTCCAGCTTCTGTGATGTGATGATGGTATTTAAGTGCTTACTATGTGCCAAGCACTGTTCTAAGCGCTAGGGTACATACAAGGTCATCAGATTGTCCCATGAGGGGCTCACAGTCCTAATCCCCATTTTACACATGAGGGAACTGAGGCCCAGAGAAGTGAAGTGACTTGTCCAAGGTCACACAGCAGACAAGTGGCGGAGCCGGATTAGAACCCAGACCTCTGACTCCCAAGCCTGGGCTCTTTCCACTGAGCCATGCTGCTGCTTCTGTGGGATGTGACCCAGATAAACTGAAGAGAAGGGGGGCTGCTTCAGGCCCCAGTAGACCTAGTATTACAACCCACCTCAAGACATTCTGGGCTGGAACCAGGCTTCCCAACCACAGGCCATCTGATGACAATGTCCATCAAACAATCAATGGTATTTATTGAGTGCTTACTCTGTGCAGAGCACTATACTAAGTGTTGGGAGATTATGATACAACAGAATTAGCAGACGTGTTCCCTGTCCATAATGAGTTTACAGTCTAGAGGGGAAGACAGACCGACATAAATAAATAACTTATAAGATATACTTTAAAGATATTTACATAAGTGCTGTGGGGTTGGGGTGAATATCAAAAATCCAAAGGTCACCGATCCAAGTGCATAGACAATGCAGAAAGAAGTCTATGAATGTCAACTGGATTGTAAGATTGCAGTGGGAAGGGGTTGTGTCTGTTAGTTGTTGTACTGTACTCTCCCAAGTGCTTAGTACAGTGCTCTTCATACGGTAATTGCTCAATTAATATGACAATGAATTAGGGAACTGATCAGGCCAGTTGGATCTAGACTCAAACAGGCCTCCAGGGACGGGAGTAGAACAATAATGATGGTATTTGTTAAATGCTTACTATGTGCCAAGCACTGTTCTAAGTGCTGGGGTAGATACAAGGTAATCGGGTTGTCCCATGTGGGGCTCACAGACTTAATCCCTGTTTAACAGATGAGGCAACTGAGGCCCAGAGAAGTCAAGTGACTTGCCCAAAGTCACACAGCTGATAGGTGGAGAAGCTGGGATTAGAACATATGATCTCTGACTCCCAAACCCATGCTCTTGAGTATGTGGCTACTTCAGCAAGTAGTCAGCTAGTCATCTGATGACTCATCAATCAATCGTATTTATTGAGCGCTTACTGTGTGCAGAGCACTATACTAAACACTTGGGAAGTACAAGTTGGCAACATATAGAGACAGTCCCTACCCAGCAGTGGGCTCACAGTCTAGAAGGGGGAGACAGAGAACAAAACCAAACATATTAACAAAATAAAATAGAATAGATATGTACAAGTAAAATAGAGTAATAAATATGTACAAACATATATACATATATACAGGTGCTGTGGGGAAGGGAAGGCGGTAAGACGGTGGGGATGGAGAGAGAGACGAGGGGGAGAGGAAGGAGGGGGCTCAGTCTGGGAAGGCCTCCTGGAGGAGGTGAGCTCTCAGTAGGGCCTTGAAGGGAGGAAGAGAGCTAGCTTGGCGGAGGGGCAGAGGGAGGGCATTCCAGGCCCGGGGGATGACGTGGGCCGGGGGTCGATGGCGGGACAGGGGAGAACGAGGTACAGTGAGGAGATTAGCGGTGGAGGAGCAGAGGGTGCGGGCTGGGCAGTAGAAGGACAGAAGGGAGGTGAGGTAGGAGGGGGCGAGGTGATGGAGAGCCTCCAAGCCGAGGGTGAGGAGTTTCTGCCTGATGCGCAGATTGATTGGTAGCCACTGGAGATTTTTGAGGAGAAGCAGAAGCATACCCATTTCATTCCTGGCTTGGGCAGTGGCTAGTGAGTGGAAGGCAGTCTGCTACAAGTCAAAACTCACCCGTGCTGGGCAGCAGCAGCACGGGAGAGAGTCGAGGGCAGAGACTCAAGTGTGAGCCCCATGTGGGACAACCTGATTACCCTGTACCTCCCACCCAGTGCTTAGAACAGTGCTTAGGACATAGTAAGCACTTAAATGCCATCATTATTATTATTATTACTGCATGGAAGACAGAAATGGTAAGCTGCTTCCGTTTTTTTATGAAGAAATCGCTGACAGATGGAAAGCAGAGTGTTCTGGGAGAGATGTGTCCATAGTGTTACTATAGGTCAGAAACGACTCAGTGGCTTAAGGCAAGACAAGAAGTCAGATGGACCATCAACAGCTATTTAAACTTTTACAATTCCATTCCCTGAAGGCCTTTCTCAGAGTAAACACTGGAGTCATCTTATCATAGCAAGTGTGTATCTGCAATATAGGCCCAAATCCTGAGAAACCAGTTTCATCTTGTATTTGACAGGGTATAATGGAATCAATCAACCAATCGTACTTATTGAGTGCTTACTGTGTGCAGAGCACTGTACTAAGTGCTTGGGAAGTACAAGTTGGCAACATATAGAGACAGTCCCTACCCAACAGTGGGCTCACAGTCTAAAATCGCTGATTTAGCATGGCCCTGAAGAAAAGCTAAGCAAAAGGACATTCTTTAGTGAGGAAGAAAGAAAATCTTATTTCTCTGATTTAAAAATGCTAAATTGAACATTATTCTAAAATAATGAGTGTTTGCAGTATCATCTTCTTATTTTCTAGGCAGGAATCCAAGTCTCTTCTTTGGATGGCCTTGCCAGAGCTGGGTGTGATGATGATAATTAATAAACATTTACTGACAACACTCAATTTCAGGGAGAGACTGAGAAATACACTTGGAAAACAGACAATGGCCACCTCAAGTAGTGGTGGTTCAGAAGGGCCCTGAGGGCAGCCATCGGAACACTGAACTGAGATACTGAGAAAAATGGAGGAAAAGATGGGAAAGGGAAAAGAGAGAGGAAAGAAAACAGAAACAAAGGAGGCAAATAGAAAGAGTGAATTTTTAGGATTCTTTTTATTTTCTTTACCATCAACATTAAGTCACTCAAGCAGTTCTTCCTCTCCTACCTAACCTTGCTAATCTCTTACTACAACCCAGCCCACACACTTCGCCTTTCTAACACTGCACCCTGATCTCATCTTTGCTGCCTCCCCTTTGCCCATATCCTCCTCTGGCCTGGAATTCCCTCCCTCTTCATATCTGACAGACCATCCCTCTCCCCATTTGCCTAAAATCATATATCCCCCAAGAAGCCCCTGCTGACAAATCACTTTTCTCTACCCTACTCCCCTTCCCTGCCCCACAGCACTTATGTACATATCTGTAATGTATTTATATTAATGTCAGTCTCCCCCTGAAGATGGTAAGCAATTTGTGGGCAGGGAATGTGTCTGTTATACACTCCCAAGCACTTAGTACAGTGCTCTGAATACGGTAAGCACTCGATAGAAATGATTGACTAATACATCGCTGAGGCAGTTGGGGTTTTAACCCCTTAAGCTCTTTGATGTTCCCCCCACTTTCCAGTTCCAGAGCACTTATGTACACATCCACATACTCTGCTTCAGATTAAAAGCTCCTCTATGTGTGAGATTGTGTCTACCAGCTCTTGTATTCTCCCAATATAGTGCTTACAGTGCTTTGCACACAGTAAGCATCCAACAAACACCATTGATGGATTGACTGATTTATTTTTGCCAAAGCGCTTTCACCTCAGCAAAATAGAACAGAAAGTTGGAATTATTTCTATGAGGTAGAAAGAAGGAATTATTTTTCTCCCCATTTTACAGACGAGGAAACAGAGGCCCAGAAAGATCATTCAGTGGTATTTATTAAGTGCTCACTGTGTGCAGAGTACTGCATTAAGCATTTGGGGAGTAGAATGCAACAGAGATGGTAGAAATGTTCTACCAAATTCTACCAGGTTCTTTAATACTAACCTTCTCACTGTACCTTGATCTCTTCTATCTCACTGCTGACCTCTTGCCCACATCCTGCCTCTGGCCTGGAATGCTCTCCCTCCTGCTATCATCATCAATCGCATTTATTGAGCGCTTACTGTGTGCAGAGCACTGTACTAAGCGCTTAATCAGGCAGATAATTGCTCTCCTCCACTTCAAAGCCTTATTCAAGGCATATCTCCTCCAAGAAGCCTTCCTGACTGACCCCTCCCCTCCTCTCACTCTTTTCTGCATCGCCCTGACTTGCTCCCTTCATTCATCCTCCCAGCCCCACATCACATGTTTTTATATCTGTAATTTATTTGTGTATATTAATGTCTGTTTCCCCCAAAGATGGGTAGCTTGCTGTGGGCAGGGAATGTTCTGCTTTAGTGTACTATCCCGAGCACTAAGTACAGTAAGTTCACTTTGAATAGAAAAGCAGCTTGGCTCAGTTAGAGAAGCAGCATGGTTCAGTGGAAAGAACCTGGGCTTTGGAGTCAGAGGTCATGGGTTCTAATCCCTGCTCTGCCAATTGTCAGCTGTGTGACTTTGGGCAAATCACAACTTCTCTGTGCCTCAGTTCCCTCATTTGTAAAATGGGGATGAAGACTGTGACCCCCACGTGGGACAACCGGATAACCTTGTAACCTCCCCAGCGCTTAGAACAGTGCTTTGCACGTAGTAAGTGCTTAATAAATGCCATCATTATTATTATTATAAAGAGCCCAGGCTTGGGAGTCAGAGGTCATGGGTTCTAGTCAGTTGTGTGACTTTGGGCAAGTCACTTCACTTCTCTGTGCCTCAGTTTCCTCATTTGTAAAATGGGGATTCAGACCGTGAGCCCCACTTGGGACAACATTGATTACCTTGTATTCCCCCCCAGTGCTTAGAGCAGTGCTTGGCATATAGCAAGTGCTTAACAAATACCGATATTATTATTATTATTATTACAGTGCTTTGCACACAGTAAGTGCTCAATAAATATTATTGAATGAAGTTCCCTGCCCATAAGGAACCTACAGTCTAGAGGAAGCTTACAGATTAAAGTCACTTACAGTTAAATGACTTACTTAAGGAAATCCAACAGGCCAGTGGCAGAACTAGGGCTAGAACAAAGGCCTCTGGCTCTTCCACCCATGCTGTTTCCACTAGTCCATCGCGAGGATCAAGAGAGATAAAAAAGGATAAAAAAAACACTTAACAAAAGCAAAACAGATCCTTATAATTTGAATCGATTTGAGAGGATAAAATGTGCTGGAACATTCCTGAACAGGCAGACACGGTAAATGACAGTGGAGAAACAGAGGAAAAAAAGAGAGGTAAATGAAGTAATCCTTAAAAAACAGACAGGAAATGGAAAAACAAGGGGAAAAGAGCCAAAGAGAGAAATGATTCTGTGAAAAACCTTTTTGATTGTAAATGCCTTCCCATTAACCCCATCCTATGGCATTCCCACCCCACTGTCCCTACTCTGAGGCCATACAATCAATGGTATTTAACTGTTTTTTTTAATGGTATTTTAAGTACTTAATATGTGCTAGGCACTATACTAAGCACTGCGATAGATACAAGCTAATCAGGTTGGACACAGTACCTGTTCCACATATGGCTTACAATCTCAATCCCCATTTTACATATATGGCAATTGAGGAATAAAGAAGTGAAGTGACTTGGCCAAGCAGACAAGGGACTAAGCCAGGATTAGAACCCTGGTCTTCTGACTCCCATGTCTGTTCCCTTCCCACTAGACAACACTGCTTTTAAGTGCAAAACATTCCTGGATTCTAGTGCTGCCATTTGTATCCAATTTATAGCCAATTGGGCAGTGGAGGGGTTATTGTGAGGTCTCAGTGAGTCAGCTGGTGGCTACCCTTTGTAAAATAAAATAAAATAATATAAAATAATGAAAAAAAAAAAAACACTGAACAGCCTCCCTTCCCACCGGGCCAGAAAGGGCTGACCCCTCCTCTTCCATCAGACCTCTCTCTGGTTTCCTATCCTTGGATTCTGCTCCCACTTTACAGCTCTGACAGAGCTGGTCAGAACTCCCATTTCTGTCTCTCCTGAAACCTCTGATGCACAGAGGAGCAGCAATTCCCACCACCCTCCTGTCTGCAGCTGCAATTACTGGATCCGGCCCAGACCCACAGAAAGGGGCAGGATTGGATCTGGGTAGTAGGAAGAAACACTGCCCATGTGTGTCCCGGCTTTACTACTAATTCAGATTAATGATTAATCCATTGCCAACAGCCTCACATTGATTCTTCTACAACAAACTGTCTTTCTGACCCCAGAGGAGAGCTTTTTGTTTTAGCTTTTTTGGTCTTTGACTCTGAAATTCCACATTTCTTCAAGGCAGGCAGACACTTATAATAATAATGATAATATTTGTTAAGCACTTACTCTGTGCCAAACACTATTCTAAGCACTGGGGTAAATACAAGGTCATCTGGTTGTCCCATGTGGGGCTCACAGTCTTAATCGTTTTACAGATGAGGTAACTGAGGCCCAGAGAAGTTAAGCGACTTGCCTAAAGTCACACAGCTGACAAGTGGTGGAGTTAGAATTAGAACCCACGACCTTTAAGTCCCAAGTCCATGCTATTTCCACTAAGCCACTCTGCTTCTCTAATCATTCTCAAGATAAGTAGACATCTTGTCTACTGTATGGTTCCCTGGGCCAGATTCACGGACAAGTCATTGAAACACTGAATACTCATCATTCTATCTGTGGCGAGTAAGGAAGCTTGGAATCTTAGTAAAATAGCAGATTATTGCATTAACTTTGAGATATCTGTTTATATTCCCCTCCTCCCCACCTTTTCAAGTCATGCAATCAGTCACATTAGCATGCTTATGTATGCATCTGTTTCTTTGTAATAAATACTACTGAGGAATCACAAGCAATGTGGAATGTACTGCAATGGGCACTGGAGAAAATACATGATTATCCATCAGTGTCTTAATAACCATTTTGATGCCTGTCTCCCCTCTTCTATTCTGTGAGCCTGTTGTGGGCAGGAATTGCCTCTATTTGCTGCTGAATTGTACTTTCCAAGTGCTTGGTACAGTGTTTTGCACATAGTAAGGGCTCAATAAATCCAATTGAATGAATGAATGAATACCCTCCCTAGTGTTTTGTATTGTGTCTTTACCCAGGCCCAAATGCTCAGTAAATACAACTGACTGGTAAATATAACTGAGCTCATCTAATTTTCATTACAGTGAGTCAGTTCTTTAGGAAGGTCTAGTTTCTGGGAAAAACAAAACAAAACAACAACAAAAAGACGAAGCCAAAATTTTAGATTTTAGGAGTTCTAGTCAGACAGATTGTGGGTCGGTCAGTCAATCGTACTCATTCAGTGCTTACTGTATGCAGAGCACTGTATTAAGCACTTTGGAGAGTACAGTGTGATTTGGACTTGTTTAGGCCAGGGTGGCCCAGTGGAAAGAACATGGGCCTGTGAATCAGAGGACCTGGGTTCTCATCCCAGGTCTGCCACTCATCTGCTGGATAATCTTGGGCAAGTCACTTCCCTTCTCCACCTCAGTTTCCTCATCTGCAAAATGGGGTTTCAAAACCTCTTCTCCCTCCCCTTTAAACTGTTAGCCCACTGAGGACAGAGACTATGTCTGCCCTGATTAACTTGTATGTACCCCAGCACTTAGAAGAGTTCTTGACAGATACTATCATATTGTTATATTATTATTATTACCAGGACTTCATAGCCAGGGATGAGTTTGCCTAGTGCAGCATAGTGATTGAGCAGATAATAGCCTCATCTCTCCAATCTATGTTAGAGGAAAGTCTTGCTTGCTCTATGTAGAGACCACCAAAAAAATAATTCAGAGACCACCTTTCTTTTTGGCCACTCCCACATCTATGGACAGGATCTTATCACCAGTGACATCTTTGAATACAAACATAGCATAACTATAGCTTAGCTATAGAGTTAACAACAAAGGAAGCAAGTCTGGGCAATGCAGAAGGGAGTGGGAGAAGAAGAAAGGAGGGGCTTAGTCTGGTAAGTCCTCTTGGAGGAGATGTGCCTTCAATAAGGCTTTGAAGATGGGAAGAGTAATTGTCTGTTGGATTTGAGGAGGAAGGGCATTTCAGGCCAGAGGCAAGACATGGGTTCTGTGGGGAGATGATAGGTGAGATAACACTTCAATTATCTCCAGCTGCCTGCTGAAGGTTTTAAAGACAATCAGATCAATCAATAAATTAACAGTATTTAATGAGCACTTACTGAGTGCAAAGCACTGCCATAAGTGCTTAGGAAGTCACAGTGGATAGGGGTAGGAGTGAGATTGCTACCTGGAGTATAGGGAGAGAAAAGCAAAGAGCAAAATGCTTAACTTCTTTGTGCCCCAATTTCTTCATGAAAACAAAACAATTGATAAAGCAGTCATTGAGTTTCATTCATTTGATGTATTTTTTGAGCACTTATTGTGTGCCAAGCACTGTACTAAGCATTTAGAGTACAATATAATAAACAGACACATTCCCTGTCCACAACAAGCTTACAGTCTAGATGGGGAGACAGACATTAATAGAAATAAATAAATTACAGCTATGTACCTAAGTGTTGTGGGCTTTGGTTGGGGGGGGAATAAGTAAAGGGAGCTAGTCAGGGTGACGCAGGAGGGAGTGCAAGAGGAAAGGAGGGCTTACTCAGGGAAGGCCTCTTGGAGAAGATATGCCTTCAAAAAGGCTTTGAAGGGAAAGGGGAGTAATTTTCTGCCAGATATGAGAAGGAAGTGGTCAAGTCAGGATTTGAACTCAGGTCCTCCAACTCCCAGGCCCATGCTTTTTCCACTAGGTCATGCAGCTTCTCTGTGAATCTATTAATTTATTCAGTCTCCCCTCCTCTCCTTGAACCTACTGATTTTTTTTTCTGCTGCACAACATTCTGGGAACAAATTCCAGATGGATGAAGACTAAGGTATATGTGCATGGCTATCTGTGCAATTAATGTGACAGAGGGAAGTGTTCTCACATCTTGAAAAATTTAAGTGTCAACTAGAAAAAGCTACAAGACTAAGCTCCATTAACACTTTTAAAATCATTTGGGATTGCTATCAGCAGGATGCTGCAGGAGGACTAGGTATTACCACCAAGACATGATTTATATCCTGCAAATATTTCCTCAGTAAATACTGCATGTTGCACGGACTGGCTAGCCTACCTCAAATCTGTAAATGGGAGAAATCTGCATAATTTGGTTAAATAGCAGGCTGGCAAGAGTTTCACTGTCTCCTGTGAACGCTTTTATGGTGTCTGCTGAATGCTGACTCATTCAAAGGTTCATTTGAATTGAAAAATTGAGGGGGAAATGAGAAAAAAAGAAGCTATGTGGAGAATGCTGTTCTAACATCTTTCAACAACTTGCAGGCAATCCAAATGGTTTGTCACACACGCTTACTTCTCCTGCATTGTTGGGTAGCAGCAGTAGGATTTAAAGTCATTATAATGAAATGGCAGGAAAACAAATCCTGTGCTTAGTGGAAAGATTTCCATCATACTGAGAGGCCACCTATTTTCCTCACCCATTTTAATCGAGCCTTTGTTTTAAAATATGCAGCCTCATGTCTAATGATTTTAGCTTAATCTTCCTTTGCTCACCCGTGTCTGATGCACTAAGCGCCATCTATAACTAATGCATCCTGGGCAATGAATTCATTGTTGCGGTCGTCATCATCTTGCTTCTGAAAATGACCTCGGAAGGCCTAAGTGGGAAAACATAATTTCCCTGAGAACGGGTTCCTATTAACTCCATACTCATTTTCTTATGTAGACTATAAAATAAGAATCACAAGCTAAAGCAGGGATGAGGACTGCTCTTCCCTGTTTGTAAGGGAAGAAAGGACATTGGCTCAATGGTTCCCAAGCTATTGGGGAATTTCTCCCAGTCAAATAGCACCCAACATAATAATAATAATAATAATAATAATAATGGCTTTTGTTAAGCGCTTACTATGTGCAAAGTACTGTTCTAAGCTCTGGGGGGGATACAAGGTAATCAGGTTGTCCCACATGGGGCTCAGTCAATTCCTATTTTACAGATGAGGCAACTGAGGCTCAGAGAAGTGGAAGTGACTTGCCCAAAGTCATACAGCTGACAGGTGGCGGAGCTGGGATTAGAACCCATAACCTCTGACTCCCAAACCTGGGCTCTTTCCACTGAGACATGCTGCCAACATCCACAAGAGAAGCTAAAGTGAAAACAGTGTAGCCAAAGAGGGAAACAATAATACCCCCTCTAGACTATAAGCTTGTTGTGGGCAGGGAATGTGTCTTCAGGTTTTTTTGTTGTTGTTGTTGTTGTTGCTGTGGTATTTGTTAAGCACTTACTGTGTACCAGGCACTGTTCTAAGCACTGGGGAGATGTCAGTTACTCAGGTTAGACATAGTCAATGTCACGGGCTCACAGTCTGAATCCCCATTTTCAGGTGAGGTAACTGAGGCCCAGAGAAGTTAAGTGGCTAACCCAAGGTCACAAGGCAGACAAGTGGTGGAGCCAGAAATAGAACCCACATCCTTCTGATTGCCAGGCCCACGCTCTATCCACTAGGCAATGCTACTTCTACAACTCTGTTATATTGTACAAACTGAACACTTAATACAGTGTTCTGCACATAGTAAACACTTAATAAATATCACTAATTGTTTTATTGGTCTGTGTCTAGGCCAGTTAGTGAAGGCTGTTTCTAAAGCTCTGTGCTAGGTGCTGATGGGAACTGCTGTCTTGAGGTGTACAGCCATCATGACTTCTGATAGAAATCATGTCTACATACCTTGGGAGACAGATTTGTAAGGGAAAAAAGGAAATTGGCTCAGTAGTGCCCAGGGTATTTGGAAATTTCTCCCATACAAAAAGTCCTTAGGATCACACACCAAGGAAGGTAAGGAGCCAAAGTTGCTGTGACACTATATTTTGCCTGCTGACAAATTGAATATTCACTGAGCCACGAAACGGAAGTTCAAGGGACACTTTGACCCATCCTCAAGCAAGAAGATGAGATGGCAGTCTGGGGGGACACCCATCATTTTTTTAATTTACTTTTTTATGGTCTTTGTTAAGTGCTTACTATGTTCCAGGCATTGTGTTAAGTGCTGGTGTAGATAAAAGTTTCCTCTTATCTCTCCAGTCCTTCATTCTCAGTCTCTTTTGCAGCCCTTCTCCTCCCATCCCCTTACTGCGGGGGATCCCCAAGGTTCAGTTCTTGGTCCCCTTCTGTTCTCGATCTACACTCACTCCCATGGTGACCTCATTCGCTCCCACGGCTTCAACTATCATCTCTACGCTGATGACACCCAAATCTACATCTCTTCCCCTGCTCTCTCCCCCTCCCTCCAGGCTCGCATCTCCTCCTGCCTTCAGGACATCTCCATCTGGATGTCTGCCCGACACCTAAAACTCAACATGTCCAAGACTGAACTCCTCGTCTTCCCTCCCAAACCCTGCCCTCTCCCTGACTTTCCCATCTCTGTTGACGGCACTACCATTCTTCCCATCTCACAAGCCCACAACCTTGGTGTCATCCTCGACTCCGCTCTCTCATTCACCCCTCACATCCAAGCCGTCACCAAAACCTGCCGGTCTCAACTCCGCAACATTGCCAAGATCTGCCCTTTCCTCTCCACCCATACCGCTACCCTGCTTGTTCAAGCTCTCATCCTATCCCATCTGGACTACTGTATCAGCCTCCTCTCCGATCTCCCATCCTCTTGTCTCTCCCCACTTCAATCCATACTTCACGCTGCTGCCCAGATTGTCTTTGTCCAGAAATGCTCTGGGCATGTTACTCCCCTCCTCAAAAATCCCCAGTGACTACCACTCAACCTAAGCATCAAGCAGAAACTCCTCACCCTGGGCTTCAAGGCTCTCCATCACCTCGCCCCCTCCTACCTCACCTACCTTCTCTCCTTCTCCAGCCCAGCCCACACCCTCTGCCACTAATCTCCTCACCATGCCTCGCTCTCACCTGTCCTGCCGTCGACCCCTGGCCCACATCATCCCCCTGGCCTGGAATGCCCTCCCTCCACACATCCGCCAAGCTAGCTCTCTTCCTCCCTTCAAGGCCCTACTGAGAGCTCACCTCCTCCAGGAGGCCTTCCCAGACTGAGCCCCCTCCGTCCTCTCCCTCTCCTTCCCCTCTCCATTCCCCCAGCCTTACCTCCTTCCCTTCCCCACAGCACATGTATATATGTTTGTATGTATTTATTACTCTATTTTACTTGTACATATCTATTCTATTTATTTTATTTTGTTAATATGTTTTGTTTTGTTTTCTGTCTCCCCCTTCTAGACTGTGATCCCACTGTTGGGTAGGTACCATCTCTATATGTTGCCAACTTCCCAAGCACTTAGTACAGTGCTCTGCACACAGTAAGTGCTCAATAAATATGATTGGTTGATTGATTGATCATGTTGGACACCATCCATGTACCACTTGGGGCTCACAGTCTTAATCCCCATTCTACAGATAACTGAGAAGTGAAGTGAATTGCCTAAGGCCTTACAGCAGACAAGCAGCAGAGCCAGGATTATAATCCAGGTCCTTCTGAACCCCAGGCCCATGCTCTATCCACTAGGTCATGCTACTTCTCCTGACATCCAATTCATTCATTCAATTGTATTTATTGAGCACTCACTGTGTACAGAGCCCCATAATAATAATGATGGCATTTATTGAGTACTTACTATGTGCAAAGCACTGTTCTAAGCACTGGGTACTAAGCGCTTAATAGTCATAGTGAATCAGTCCTGAAGTAGATGGATCAATAGTACTGGCCTAGAAATAGTAAAGAACATGGGTTTATGTTCTTTTGCCCGAGGAGACATAGGTTTGGCAGACAGCAGAGAAACAAGTCCATTCGTTCCAAGCTCAACAGTGGCCTTCACCTCTCAGCTGGAAGATGAACCATGAGGCAACACGCCTGCAACTTTACCTTCTTCTTGACTTGAAGTGTGGGGTAAACACATCTGATGTTCAAATGAACAGCTACTGTCTCGGTAATAATAATGATGGTACTTGTTAAGTGCTTACTATGTGACAAGCACTGTTCTAAGTGGTAGGGTAGATACAAGGTAAGTAGGTTGTCCCATGTGGGGCTCACAGTCTTAATCCCCATTTTACAGATGAGGTAACAGGCACAGAGAAGTTAAGTGACTTGCCCAAAGTCACACCGCTGACAAGCAGCAGAGCCTGGATTAGAACCCATGACCTCTGACTCCCAAGCCTTTGAGTCCCAAGACTCTTTCCACTGAGCCATGCTACAAACGTAGGACTTCTTCATCTAAGGGTGCTGAAAGGTTGCATGCTGAGCTAACCCAATACACAATGAATTAACAGAAACTCGGTAACGGAAAAAATAGTGATGCTAGAATAAACCCAGAAATGACTGGTTCTATCTCAGCTAGGGGGTTGGCAATTAGTCTGAGTGTAGTAAGTGCAAATGCTCCGTGGATCATTTAGCGCTAATTAGCAAATGGCTTTGTCTTTAGATGTTCTCTGGCATTCCAGGTTTGGTTGCCTTTTTCTCTAATTTCCTTTGTACCAAGTCAGGGGTGGGGGGGGTGGGTCGAGGGGGGGTTCAGTCACGCCCATAGCCAAGGTATGAAAAATAATGAATGCTTGGTGAATTCCACCTAGAGAGATCCAACTTTATTCCACACAGGCAAATTCCACTGTTAGAGATGGAGCTGGAAATCAATTCATCAATCAGTGGAGAAGCAGCATGGCTCAGTGGAAAGAGCACAGGCTTGGGAGTCAGAGGTCATGGGTTCGAATCCCAGCTCCACCACTAGTCAGCTGTGTGACCCTAGGCAAATCACTTAACGTCTCTGGGCCTCAGTTCCCTCATCTGTAAAATGGGAATTAAGACTGTGAGCCCCATGTGGGACAACCTGATCACCTTGTATCCCCCCCAGTGCTTAGAACAGTGCTTGGCACAAAGTAAGCGCTTAAAAAAAATGGTATTTACTGAACATTTACTGTGTGCAGAGCACTGTAATAAGTGTTTGGCAGAGTACAATAAAGTTGGTAGACATGAACTCTGGCCTTAAGGAGCTTTGAGTCTATAGGGAAAGACAACGTTGCAATAAATGAGAAGCAGCATGGCTCAGTGGAAAGAGCCCAGGCTTGGGAGTCAGAGGTCATGGGCTCATAGCCCAGCTCCACCAATTGTCAGCTGTGTGACTTTGGGGAAATCACTTAACTTCTCTGTGCCTCAGTTACCTCATATATAAAATGGGGATTAAGACTGGGCCCCCATGAGACAACCTGATCACCTTGTAACCTCCCCAGCGCTTACAGCAGTGCTTTGCACATAGTAAACACTTAATAAATACCATTATTATTATTAATAATAAATAATGGATATGGGAAATACAGAGTATAAGGCTCTGTATATAAATGTTGTAGGGCTGGAGGAGAGGTGAAGATGTTATTTTAGCATGGCTTTGAAGGTGGTGAGAGTGGTGATCTGTCAGATATGAAGATGGAGGGTGATCAAAACCAGAAAGTGATATGGACAAGGTTTTGGTGGTGAGATAGATGATACTGAGGTACAGGGAGTAGGTTGGCATTAGAGGAGCAAAGCGTGCAGGCTGGGTAGTAGTAGGAGAGTAGCGAGGTGAGGGGACAAGGTGATTGTGTGCTTTAAAGTCAATTGTAATGAGTTTCTGTTTGATGCAGAACGTGGATGGGCAACCACTGAAGGTTGTTGAGGAGTGGGGAAATATGGAAAATGATCCAGAGAGAAGAGTGAATCCTATCCCGTCTGGACTACTGTATCAGTCTCCTCTCCGATCTCCCATCCTCTTGTCTCTCCCCACTTCAATCCATACTTCATGACGCTGCCCGGACTGTCTTTGTCCAGAAATGCTCTGGGCATGTTACTCCCCTCCTCAAAAATCTCCAGTGGCTACCAATCAACCTATGCATCAGGCAGAAACTCCTCACCCTCAGCTTCAAGGCTGTCCATCACCTCGCCCCCTTCTACCTCACCTCCCTTCTCTCCTTCTCCAGCCCAGCCCACACCCTCTGCTCTTCTGCTGCTAATCTCTTCACCGTGCCTCGTTCTCACCTGTCCCGCCGTCGACCCCCCGCCCACGTCATCCCCCGGGCCTGGAATGCCCTCCCTCCACACATCCACCAAGCTAGCTCTCTTCCTCCCTTCAAGGCTCTACTGAGAGTTCACCTCCTCCAGGAGGCCTTCCCCGACTGAGCCCCCTCCTTCCTCTCCCTCTCCTCCCCCTCTCCATCCCCCCCGCCTTACCTCCTTCCCTTCCCCACAGCACCTGTATATATGTATATATGTTTGTACGTATTTATTACTCTATTTTACTTGTACATATCTATTCTATTTTATTTTGTTAATATGTTTTTTTTTTCTCTGTATCCCCCTTCTAGACTGTGAGCCCACTGTTGGGTAGGGACTGTCTCTATGTGTTGCCAACTTGGGCTTCCCAAGCGCTTAGTACAGTGCTCTGCACACAGTAAGCGCTCAATAAATATGATTGATTGATTGATTGACTACAGGGGGGAGCAACTTGAAGCAGGGAAGGCAGCGAGGAGGCTGATCAGTAATCAGGGAAGAATATGATCGATGCTTGGATCATTGGGGTAGCATTTTGGTTGGAGAGGAAAGGGCAGAATCTAGAGATGCTGTGAAGGTAGAGGCAACAAGATTGAGTGAAGCCCCTAATGGACAGTGAATACATCTCTTCATTCTGCTGGATCTCCCCAAATCCTTAATACAGTGTATTTCACTCAGAGGATACTCAATAGATATCATCACTACTACTACTTTTACATTACTGAGCTATCTGGCTCAAAGTTCTCTTTCTGATAGAAGCAACATATTATGGCTGACCTCTTTGCCATGAATCAATCAGTAGTATTTATTGAGCACTGACTGCAGGCAGAGCACAGTACTGATTGGAAGAGTAACATGTCATCCACTGTAATTTCCTTACTTTCTGAACAGCAAACCTCTTAGTCTTTCTGGGTCCCAGTTTCCATCCCTTGTCAGGGAGAGGACAGATTGATATCACAGAAAAATGCTCAACAGATTCAAGGTATTTTTATTCTTATCAATTTCCCTCTAGACTGCAAGCTAGAATGAGGAATGAGTGTACCAATTCTGTTGTATTCTCCCAAGTGCTTAGTCAAGTGCTCTGCACACAGTAAGCAATCAGATACCATTGATTAAGGCTGCAAGAGTACACTATTTCCTACTAAGGTTGGTGTTCACACTGATTCTATGAAAATAGTGTGTTCAAGTCAATCAATCAGTGCTACTTATTGAGCACTTATGTGCGGAGCACTGTACTAAGCCCTTGGGAGAGTACAATACGAGAGAATTAGTGGACACACTCCGGGCCCATAATGAGCTTAAGTGGAAGAACCCTGAATGAGGCAAAGTTTCCTATATGAAGCGATGTAAAGAGCATTAATGCGTTCCCAAATTTTTAAAATGGACAAAAATTATATAAATACATTTGTGATATATTTCAATAACAGGTTTATTAAGTGATAAGGTAAGTATAGTTATATAATCAAATAACTATATAAACATGCAATTATGAAAGATTAAGAATTAGATTTCTTTTGGGTACAAAAATAACTACAGTACTTAGCTCTACAAAATGGTGTCTTTCACATCCTTTTTAACAAATGCACCTTGTTCCAACGTATTATTATTAATAATAATAAAAATAATGGTATTTGTTAAGTGCTTATTATGTGCCAGACACTGTACTAATCACTGGCGTGGATACAAGCAACTAGGGTTGGACCTGATCACTGTCTTGCATGGGACTCTCAGTCTTAGTCCTCATTTTAAAGAGAGACAGAGAAGTTACTTGTCCAAGGTCACACAGATGAATGAGCAATCAGGGACTAGCCTGCCACCTCACAGTGAGAGCTAGCTGCAGAAAACTCATGGACGAAACATCCCTAGCCTGCCACCTCACAGTGAGAGCTAGCTGCAGAAAACTCATGGACAAAGCACCCCCTCTCCCACCTAAGGCTCCCCAAGTCATGCGTCTCCCCCCATCCCGGACTTTCTCCTCCACACCTTACCAGCAGCAGTCATAATCTGAGATCTCAAGTATGTTTAGTGGCTTCTAAATTTGGTAACAATGCAAAAAACAACTTCAGTTCAAATCACCTTTCCCTGGATCTCCTATTTCTCCCCTCAGGACCCTCTGTATTTCTCTTTAGGTGTATTTCCTGGGGTTCACATTCCTCGGAGCCCCCCTCCCCCCTTCATGTTCCGGTTTCACCCTCTCCAAGTTATTTGGAAGCATGTTCTCAGCATTCCCCTCGGGGGCAGGAACCTCACTCTGCATCCCAGACTTCCAGGGTGTCTTAACCCTAACCCAGAGTCCTCTCTGACCCCTTCCTGTGCCCTTTGTCTATTCAGGGTCACAGCACGAGCTTTCTCTGTCTTCTGCTCTCTCAGATGAAACTCACATCTCTTTGCCCTTCCAACTGCCATGACCCCCTGCTTCCTCCCCAGTCCTTCTCTCTGGCTTGGCTAAGCCAATTTTCCTTGGGGAAGGGCACTGTGGAGTGCCTCTCTTGGCTTCTTCCTCTGTCTCCTAAATTGAGGGGCCAGTAAAACTAGCTGTCATTCAATCATTCCATTGTATTTATTGAGCACATGTGCAGATTCATTCATTCATTGCCATATTTATTGAGCACTTACTGTGTGCAGAGCACTGTACTAAGTGCTTGGGAAGTACAAGTTGGCAACATATAGAGATGGTCCAACACTGTAGTAAGTGTTTGGGAGAGTACAATACAAAATCAGACAAATTCCCTGCCCATAATGAGCTAACAGTCTGGAAAGAGATAGATAGTCATTAATATGAATAAATAAATTACAGGTATGGATGTAGTTGCTGTGGGGCTTGGAGAGTGGAAGACCAAAGGAAGCAAGTCAGGGTGATACAGAAGGGAATGGGAGAAGAGGAAAGGGGGCTTTATTCAGGGAAGGCTTCTTGGAGGAGATGTGAGTGTGGGAGAGTAATTGCCTGTCCGATTTGAGGAGGGAGGGCATCCCAGGCCAGAGGCAGGACGTGGGCGAGGGGTTGGTGGTGAGATAGACAAGATGAAGGCACAGTGAGAAGGTTAGCATTAGAGGAGCGAAGTGTGAAGGCTGGGTTGTAGTAGGAGACTAGCAAGGTGAGGTAGGAGGGGGCAAGACGACAGTGCTTTAAAGCCAAATGGTGGAGGTTTTGCTTGATCCAGAGGTGGATGGGCAACCACCGGAATTTTTCGAGGAGCAGGGTGACATGTCCTGAACATTTTTTGTCGAAAAATGATCCAGGCAGTAGAGGAAAGTAAGGACTAGAGTGAGGAGAGACAAGAGGCTGGGAGCTCAGCAAGTAGGCTGATGCAGTAATCCAGGTGGGATAGGATTAATGACTGTGTCAATATGTTAGCAGTTTGGATGGAGAGGAAAGGGCAAATTTTAGTGATGTTGTGAAGGTGAAGGGAAACGACCAAAATAACTTACAGATAGATGAAGAGAAAAAAAAAATGGATGGGCAGATGAGTAAATCCTTACATGCTAGGTAGGGAATACTATTCACTGTCTATGGTCTTAGAGAAGCAGGGTGGGCTAGTGGATAGATCACAAGCCTGGAAGTCAGAGGACCTGAGTTCTAATCCCAGCTGTGTGACCTTGATCAAGTCATTTCACTTCTCTGTGCCTCAGTTACCTCATCTGTGAAATGGGGATTAAGAACACGAGCTCCATGTGGGGCAGGGACTATGTCCCACCTGATTAACTTGTATCTACCCCAGTACTTAGTAAAGTGCCTGGTACATAGTAAGTGCTTAAATAGCAAAACACACTAAAATATAGACAATAAAACTTTTACAACTACTGAAATCAGAAGTTGATCATTAAAAGTATATACCTAGGTACACAAGTGCTAAGGACGAGAATATAGGAGGCAATGAATGAGCTGACAAGAAATGAAGGAAGTCAGAATGTCAATATTAAGGGTAGACAAAATCAAACAATCATATTGAGCGCTTACTGTGTGCAGAGCACTGTACTAAGGTGAGAGGAGGAAACTGGAAATATGGAGAAAGAACTCTTCTAGCTTCCAAATCAATTAGTTAAGAGACCCAGGAGAATTGGAAGTGTGATCTTGGTGCACAAAGACCTCTGGAAACCAGCAGAATTCAGATTATGGAATACTATAGAAATGGGCTGCCATGGTTTTAGGGAATATGCCCATAGCTAAGGGTTTCATGCCCAGTCCTTAGTGCCTACACTACGGGGTTGGTGGGAAAGGAAAAGGCAACTTTATACCAAGTGAGCATGGCATTGTCCTGAAATTGTCCCGGTATTCCGTAAACTGTCTATTTAAAATTCAATCCATGAGTCCTGGGATTATTCAAAGGGCAGGTTAGAGGGGCCATGTCTTGTCTAGTTCTATACATGCTCAGTAAGCATGAACATTAATGACAGAAAGAAAAATGGAAACATTTAAAATCTTGGCTTTCACAAAAAAGAAAAGCAATTATGTGATTGTCTAGGGCTCTTTAGTTGAAAGGAGATTTTTTTTTTCCAATAGAGGTGGATTTTGAATGAATTGTTTCTATCCACCAAAGTAAATTCATCCTCTGGATAAGGAGTTCCCCAGTCTAGAGCAGGGGCAGAGGTGGAATAATTAATTCCCACCTATGCATCTAAATGGCCTTCATACTCAGTAGACAAATAAAATCAGCAATGAAATCCTGGTTTAATTATTTACCTAGCAACATAGAATCAATACACCCACCTCCTGACAGAATTGAATCGCCACTCCATCCTGCTTTATGTGGTATTCAAGCAATCAGGACACAGAAGTAGAGAAAGCAAGAGGGGAGATTTCACTCATATAACAAGGGCAGATTTTACATGAAAAATAACATGTTCAATTGGTTTCAGAGTGACATTTGGAGCCAGGAAACGTTAGGGAAGTGGATGAGGGCAGGATACAGTGGAGTGCCTTGTTCTCGGGTGTTGGCCTTAGTACAAAAAAAAAAATAAAAGTAAACTAGCTAGTAAACTAGTACATTCCACATCCATTATGTGGAGAATAGGGATCAGACTTATTTTGGGGTTTCTGTGGTCCAACCCCCAAACCTCAGTTGCTGGGTGTGCCCCCCAAATCCTGGCTCACTCATGCTAAATCCCTGAGCATTGTCCAAGAGGGAGATGATTTGTTTCAGCCTCCCTGCTCTCCCCACTTTCAGAACTGTTTGAGGATGGGGCCTAATGGAAAGATTATAGGCTTGGAAGTCAGAGAAACTGGGTTCTAATCCCAGCTCTGCCACTTGATTGCCAGGTGACCTTGGGTAAATCACTTCATTTCTCCGGGCCTCAGTTTCCTCAACTATAGAGATTAATCCCTGTTTTCCCTCCTACTAAGACTGTGAGCCCCAAGTGGGATAAGTGCCTCCTACCTGATTAACTTGTATCTCCCACAATGCTTAAAGCAGTGCTTGAAACAAAGTGAGCATCTAGCAAATAAAAGAATAATAATAATAATAATAATGAGAGAGTTGGGCAACACGTGAAAACTCATGAATACCTTATTTCCCCCTGCTGGTTATCTGCTAGAAAGATGGTGATACTGGGATCCACGCCTGCCTTCTGCCCAGACTTTTAATTGGCATCAAATGCAATCATATAGAGAAGCATGGGGGGATTGTAAAGAACACCCCAAACTTCGAAGAGAGTCAAGGAGAAGTGGCATGGCTTAGAAGAAAAAGCATGGGCTTGGGAGTCAGAGGACCTGGGTTCTAATCTCAGCTCTGCCACTTGTCTGCTGTGTGACCTTGGGCAAGCCACTTAAATTCTCTGTGCCACAGTTGCCTCATATGTAAAATGGGGATTCAGATTGGGAGCCCCATGTAGGACAACCTGATTACCTTGTATCTATCCCAGTGCTTACATCAGGGCTTGGCACATAGTAAGCACTTACATAACCATAATAATGAGGACAACCATCACACAGATCCAAAATCATCCTGATACTCCAGTTGGAGCTGAATGGGCTGTAGGTCATATGCAGCAGTCGCACTAGGCTATGACATATTATGCCATAGGCTTAATACACCTATCTGAAGGGGAATCAATCAATGGTATTTTTTAAGTCTAAACTCCATGCCAACCTCGTTCACTTCAAGTTTATCCTTTCCTGCCTTAACTCAGCCCTCTCCTCCGCCAGACAAAAATATTTCTCCTCCCTTATTGACACCCATGCCCATCATCTCCGTCAGCTCTTCCGTATTGTATGGATTTAATTGTAACAAAATTAAATCCATCAGGTCTGACCTCCCCAAAGTCACACCCCCTCTCCAACCCCCTGGCTCTCAACACTCTCTGCTACTCTCCCGTCCTTCCCAGCAGTATCCTCAGAGGAGCTCTCCTCCCTCCTCTCAAGTCCTACTCTGGCCACCTGTGTTTCTGACCCCATTCCCTTTCATCTCATGAAGTCTCTCGCCCCATCTCTTCTTCCCTCCTTAATTTGCCTCTTCAACCGCTCACTCTCCACTGGTTCCTTACCCCCTGCCTTCAAATATGCCCATGTCTCTCCCATCCTAAAAAAATCCTCTCTTGACCCCACCTCACCTTCTAGTTATCGCTCCATCTCCTTCCTACCATTCCTTTCCAAACTCCTTGAACGAGTCATCTTCACACGCTGCCTCGAATTCCTCAACACCAACTCTCTCCTCGACCCCCTCCAATCTGGCTTCCATCCCCTACATTATGCGGAAACTGCCCTCTCAAAGGTCACCAATGACCTCCTGCTTGCCAAATCCAACGGCTCATACTCTATACTAATCCTCCTCAACCTCTCAGCTGTCTTCGACACTGTGGACCACCCCCTTCTCCTCAACACGCTATCCAAACTTGGCTTCACAAACTCCATCCTCTCCTGGTTCTCCTCATCTCTCCAGCCGTTCATTCTCAGTCACTTTTGCAGGCTCCTCCTCCCCCTCCCATCCCCTTACCATAGGGGTTCCTCAAGGTTCAGTTTTTGGTCCCCTTCTGTTCTCGATCTACACTCACTCCATTGGTGACCTCATTCACTCCCACGGCTTCAGTTATCATCTCTACACTGATGACACCCAAATCTAAATCTCTGCCCCTGCTCTCTCTCCCTCCCTCCAGGCTCGCATTTCCTCCTGCCTTCAGGACATCTCCATCTGGATGTCTGCCCGCCACCTAAAACTCAACATGTCCAAGACTGAACTCCTTGTCTTCCCTCCCAAACCCTGACCTCTCCCTGACTTTCCCATCACTGTTGATGGCACTACCATCCTTCCCATCTCACAAGCCCGCAACCTTGGTGTCATCCTCGATTCCGCTCTCTCGTTCACCCCTCACCTCCAATCCGTCACCAAAACCTGCCGGTCTCAACTCCGCAACATTGCCAAGATCCGCCCTTTCCTCTCCATCCTTACCGCTACCTTGCTCGTTCAAGCTCTCATCTTATCCCATCTGGACAACTGTATCAGCCTCCTCTCTGATCTCCCATCCTCCTGTCTCTCTCCACTTCAATCCATACTTCACGCCGCTGCCCAGATTGTCTGTCCAGAAACACTCTGGCCATGTTACTCCCCTCCTCAAAAATCTCCAGTGGCTACCAATCAACCTATGCATCAGGCAAAAACTCCTCACCCTTGGCTTCAAGGCTCTTCATCACCTCACCCCCTCCTATCTCACCCCCCTTCTCTCCTTCTACAGCCCAGCCTGCACCCTCCACTCCTCTGCCGCTAATCTCCTCACCGTGCCTCATTCTCTCCTGTCCCGCCGTCGACCCCTGGCCCACGTCATCCCCCTGTCCTGGAATGCCCTCCCTCCCCACATCTGTCAAGCTAGCTCTCTTCCTCCCTTCAAGGCCCTACTGAGAGTTCACCTCCTCCAGGAGGCCTTCCCAGACTGAGCCCCCTCCTTCCTCTGCCCCTCCTCCCCCTCCCCATCCCCCCGCCTTACCTCCTTCCATTCCCCACAGCACCTGTATGTATGTATATATGCTTGTACGTATTTATTACTCTATTTTACTTGTACATATCTATTCTATTTTATTTTGTTAATATGTTTTGTTTTGTTCTCTGTCTCCCCCTTCTAGACTGTGAGCCCACTGTTGGGTAGGGACTGTCTCTATATGTTGCCAACTTGTACTTCCCAAGCGCTTAGTACAGTGCTCTGCACACAGTAAGTGCTCAATAAATATGATTGATTGAGTGCATACTGTGTGCAGGTCACAGAAATAAGTGCTTGAAGAATACAAGAATACTTGTTGGAATACAAGATGGGCAACCACTGGAGCTTGAGGAATGGGGTGACATGTACTGAACGTTTTTGTAGAAAAATGATCCGGGGAGCCGAATGAAGTATGGACTGGAGTGGTGAGAGGTAGGACACTAGGAGGACAGCAAGAGTTATTAAATATGATCCCTTCCCTCAGAGGAACTTATAGTCTACTGGGGAAAACATGCTTTCTCTGCCTCTTTTTGGCAAGGCCTTTTAAATGCTGAGGAAAAATGTGGAAAAACGTTGCGAAGCATTTTGAAAAGCAGAGAGAGAAATGCACTGGCTATCACAAAGATTCCCGTGCTCATCCTTGGATGTCATTACTCATATCCTCTGCAGAGGACAGACCATCCTGGGGGCAGCAATCAGGAGAGGGATCACTCTCCTGGGCCACAGGCCTGGTGGAAATCAGGATAACAAGAGGCAGGCTTGAAAGCAGAGACAAGCAGCACAGTCTAGTGGAAAGAGCATAGGCCTGAGAGTCATAGGACCTGGGATCTAATCCCAGCTCTGCCAAATGCTCGCTGTATGTGACCTTGGGCAAATCACAATTTCTCTGTGCCTCAGTTTTCCTGTTCTCCCTCCTACCTACTGCCCCTCTAGACTGTAAGCTCATTGTGGGCCAGGAATGTGTGTTATACTGTACTCTCCAAGTAGAGTTCAACTACCATTGTTATGTGGATGATTCCCAAATTTATCTCTCCAGCCCTGACCTCTCTCCTCCTCTTCCATCTTCTGGCTTCAGGACATTTCTACTTGGTTATCCCACCTACACCTCAAACTCAACATGTTCTAAACAGAATTCCTCATCTTCCCTTCCAAACCTTGTACTCCTGCTGATTTCCCCATTACTGTAGACAACACTACTCTTCTCCCTGTCTCACAGCTCACAATACTGGCATTATCATCGACTTACCTCTCTTGCTCAACCCACCTATTCAATCTGTCACCAGATCCTGTCCATTCTGTCTTAACAAAATTGCTAAAATCCATTCGTTCCTTTCATCCAAACTGCTACTTTGCTGATTAAAGCAGTTATGTCTTTCCTTGACTCCTGCATCAGCCTCCACACTGACCTCCCTGCCTCATTCACTCTCATGGCTTCAACTACCACCCCAATGCAGATGATTCCCAAATCTACATCTCAAACCTTGATCTCTCTCCCCTCCTCAAAATCTCCAGTGGTTGCCTATCCCCTTCCGTATCAAACAGAAACTCCTCATTATTGGCTTTAAAGCTCTCCATCACCTTGCCCGCTCCTACCTCACCTCTCTTCTCTCCTTCTACATCCCAGCCTGCACACTCCGCTCTTCTCATCATAACCTTCTCACTGTGTCTTGATCTCGCCTGTCTCACCACTGACCCCTGGGCAACATCCTAACTCTGACCTGGAATGCCCTCCCTCTTCAAATCTGCCAATCACTCTTCCCCCCTTCAAAGCCTGACAAAGTGCATCTTCTCCAGGAGGCCTTCCCAGACTGAGCCCTACTATTCCTTAGTTCCCACTCCCTTCTGAATCACCACGATTTGCTCTCCCCCTCTAGGCTGTAAGCCCGCTGTGGGCAGGGATTGTCTCTATCGCTGTACTGTACTTTCCAAGCACTTAGTACAGTGCTCTGCACACAGGGAGAATAAATATGATTGAATCAGTGAATAAAAAGAGAAGGTCAGGGTGACACAGAAGGGAGTGGGAGAAGAAGAAAAGGGAGGTTTAATCACAGAAGGCCTCCTGGGGGAGATGTGGCTTCAATAAAGCTTTGAAGTGGAGGAGAGTGTCTTTCGGATTTGAAGAGGGAGGCTATTCCATGCAAGGGGTTGGCAGTGAGATAAGCATGATCGAGGCACCGTGAGAAGGTTAACAATAAAGGAGCAAAGTGTGTGGGCTGGGTTGTACTAGGAGAGTAGTGAGGTGAGGTAGAAGGGGGCAAGGTGATGGAGTGCTTTAAAGCCAATGGTGAGGAGTTTTCACTTGGTATGGAGGTAGATGGGCAACCACTGGAGCTTGAGGAATGGGGTGACATGTACTGAACGTTTTTGTAGAAAAATGATCCGGGGAGCCGAATGAAGTATAGACTGGAGTGGTGAGAGGTAGGACACTAAGAGGGCAGCAAGGAGGCTGATGAGATAATCTAGGCAGGATAGGATGAGTTTGGATGGAGAGGAAAGGGTGGATTTTAGCGATGCCATAAAGCTGCGACTGACAGGACTTAGTGATGGATTGAATATTCATTCAATCATATTTATTGAGCACTTACTTTCATTCGATCATATTTATTGAGCGCTTACTGTGTGCAGAGCACTGTACTAAGCGCTTGGGAAGTACAAGTTCACAACATATAGAGACGGTCCCTACCCAACAATGGGCTCACAGTCTAGAAGTGGGAGACAGAGAACAAAACAAAACATATTAACAAAATAAAATAAATAGAATGAATATGTCCAAATAAAATTCATTCATTCATTCAATCATATGTATTGAGCACTTACTGTGTGCAGACCACTGTACTAAGCGCTTGGGAAGTATGTGCATTGAATAATAATGGTGGTATTTGTTAAGTGCTTACTATGTGCCAAGCACTGTTCTAAGTGCTGGGGGAGATACCAGGTAATCAGGTTGGGGCTCACAGTCTTAATCCCCATTTTACAGATGAGGTAACAGACACAGAGAAGTGAAGTGACTTGCCCAAAGTCACACAGCTGACAAGTGGCGGAGCCGGGATTAAAACCCACTGCCTCTGACTTCCAAGCCCCGGCTCTTTCCACTTAGCCACACTGCTTCTCAGCGTGAAAGAGAGGAGTCAAGGATAACACAGAGGGTTACAGGATTGTGAGACAGGAAGTATGGTGGTGCCGTTTACTGTGATGGTAAAGTCAGGGGGAAGACAGGGTTTTGGTGGGAAGGTAAGGAGTTCTGTTTTGGACATGTTAAGCTTGAGGTGACGGTAGGACGTCCAAATGTCTTGAAGGCAGACTGCAGAGAGGGGGAGAGATCTGAGCTGGAGATGTAGATTTGGGTATCATCTGTATGGAGGTGGTCTCACAAGCCAGTAATCTTGGCTTTATCCTTGAGTCCTCTCTCTCATTCAACCCACATATTTAATCCATCACCAAATCCTGTTAGTACAACCTTCACCACTAAAATCTCTCTTTTCCTCTCCATCCAAACTGCTACAATGTTAATCAAAGCACTTATCCTATCCCACCTTGATTACTCTATCAGCCTCCTTGCTGACTACTCTGCCTCCTATCTCTCCCGACTCCAGTCCATAAACTTCACTCTGCTGCCCAGATCACTTTTCTACAAAAACGTTCAGGCCACGTTTCCCCACTTCTCAAGAACCTTGCCCATCCACCTCTACAGCAAACAGAAACTCCTTACCATCCTCTCCAAAACACTCAATCACCTTGCCCCCTCCTACCTTACCTCGCTACTCTCCTACTACAACCCAGCCCACATACTTTGCTCCTCTAATGCCAGCCTTCTCACTGTACCTCAGTCTTGTCTATCTCACCATTGACCTCTCACCCACATCTTGCAACCTCCTTCAAATCCAACAGAAAATTACTCTCCCTTCCTTCAAAACCTTATTGAAGGAGAGCAAACTTTGTCTTGATGGCTGCCTGCCAGCCTGATCTGTCTCATTCATTTATTTCTTCATTCATTCAATCATATTGAGTGTTTACTGTGTGTAAAGCACTTTACTAAGCACTTGGGAAAGTACAATATAACAATAAACAGACATTCCCTGCCCACAATGAGCTTGCACTGGTTCCACAATAGCTCTCCTTTATGTTGAATTGTTTTGAGATTGCACTACACACTGTTCTTGTATCCTTCATGCTGCCTGCCTCCAGAAGAAGCAGTGTTGCCTGGTGGATAGAGAACAGGCCTCAGAGTCAGAAGGACCTGGATTCTAATCCCAGCTCTGCCACTTTGCTGTATGACCTTGAACAAGGCACTTCACTTCTCTGTACCTCAGTTCCCTCATCTGTAAAATGGGGATACAGTCCATGAGCCCCATGTGGGACATGGACTGTGTCCAACCTGGTTAGTTTGTATCTACCTCAGGGCTTAGTATAGTGCCTGGCACATAGTAAGCATGTTACAAGTAACAAATAAAATAAAAAGATATGACCCCATGACCCCTCCCCATTAGGAATTGGTGAAAGCACCTATGTCTATTATAGCAGATCTTCATTCCAATTGGGAGAAAAAGAGGTGTAGTAGGAGGGAATAAATAGTGTGACCAAGTTTGTTTAATATCTTGCTGAGCACTCATCATAATCAGGAAGCCCAATGGCTATTCTTGATAAAAAAATTATGGCCTCTTCCAGAATAAAGCCAACCCAGAAATTGGCAGCCCAAATCACCTGACTCCTCAGCGCAGTTTGACTGAATGAAGAGCTGATTATGATAATTTTAGACATTTAACCCTTTGAACTACAATTTGGAATCCAAGCATAAGCTTTCTCCTTTACAGTGATCCCAGTGTGGACAATCATTTTGGGGGGATGATTAAATTTAGGAGACCTTTAATGTACTACATTTCATACTGACTAGATATGGCTACTGGGCATTTGAGTGTTCACTGGGCAGGTTTAAGCCAGATGAAGGAATTCTCCAGGAAAATAATTTGAATCTAAAGGGAAGTAACAGCCACCGGGTGAGTTTCTCTTTCATCCAGAATTTAAATTGCTCACACAAGTGAACTAGGTGACAAGTGAGCTCTTTGTGGCCAGGGAACATAACTACCAACTGTTGTATTGAACTCTCACAAGTGCTTCGTATAGTCTATCATTAAATCCTGTCTATTCAACCTCCACAACAGTGCTAAAATCCATCCTTTACTTTCTAAGCAAACTACCACATTAATCCAAGCACTTATCCTATCCAGCCTTGATTGCTGTATCAGCCTCCTTGCTGATCTTCCAGCCTCTTGTCTCTTCCCACTCCATTCCATACTTCACTCTGCTGCCCAGGTCGTTTTCGTTTTGTTTTTTTTTCTACAAAAATGTTTCCCCACTCAAGAACCTTCAATGGCTGTCCATCCACCTCCACATAAAACAGAAACTCCTCATCATTGTCTTTAAAGTGCTTTATCAGCTCGCCTGCCCTACCTCACCTCACTAGTCTCCTACTGCTACTCCACTCCTCCAGTGCCAGCTTAATCACTGTGTCTGAATCTCATCTCTCTCACCACCCACTCCTTTCCCCCGTAATCCCCCTAGGTTGGAACTCCCTGTCCCTCCATATATGCCAGACCACCACTCTCTCCACCTTTGAAGCATTACTAAGGTCACATCTCCTCCAAGAGGCCTTCCCTGATTAAGCCCCCTATTCCCCGGCTCACTTTCCCTTCTGTGCCTTCTACACACTTCAGTCTGATATTTGGACACTTGATAGTCACCACTCCCCCAACCCTATAGGACTTATGTACATATCTTTAAATTATAAATGACTTTATTCACATTAATGTATGTCTCCCCCTCTAGACTGTAAGCTCATTATGGGCAGGAAACATGTCTTATTCTGTTGTATTGTACTCTCCCAAGCATTTAATATAGTGCTCTGCACATAGTAAGTGCTCTATAAATATGATTGATTGTCCCCTCCTTCTTCACCTTGCTACACTCCTACTACAACCCAGCCTGTACATTTCACTCCTCTCTATGTTGTCCTAACTTGCTGCCTTTATTCACCACCACCCCCAATCCTCCAGCACTTATGTAAATGTTATTAATATCTGTCTATATCTGTCTAATATTAATGTCTGTCTCTCCCTCTAGACTGTAAGATTGTTAGAGTCAGGGAACTTATCTACACACTCTGTTATTATTGTCCTCTCCCAAGTGCTTAATACATTGCTCTTCACACCATAAGTGCTCAAGAAACACGATTCCCTTTTAGACTGTGAGCCCACTGTTGGGTAGGGACTGTCTCTATATGTTGCCAATTTGTACTTCCCAAGCACTTAGTACAGTGCTCTGCACATAGTAAGCGCTCAATAAATACGATTGATGATGATGATGATGATGATGATTGAAAGCCTGTAAGGCTGCCCCACTGGGGGCCAATTTTGAATTTATTATTCTGTAAGCCTCCTCCTGGCCTTCCTGCTGCCCGCCATCATGGGTCCATGTAAACTTATATCAAACCTTCCCTCTATGTGTGAGAACTTACATCATTCTAGTTTAGGATAGAACATGGGCCTGAGAGTCAGAAGGTCATGAATTCTACAGTTCTCTGGCACTTGTCTGCCATGTGACCTTGGGTAAGTCACTTGTCTGGGCCTCAGTTACCTCATCTGTAACATGGGGATTGAAACTGAGCCCCACGTGGGACAGGGATTGTGTCCGACGCAATTTGCTCATCTCCACCCCAGTGCTTAGTGCAGTACCTGGCACATAGTAAGCTCTTAACAAATGCCATAATTATTATTATTAGAAGGACTCTCCATTGTAGATTCTAGAGTGGAACCACAGTGCTTTTCATTGGCCATTTTATTTATTCTCATCATCATGAACTGGGGTTTCTGAAGCTCTTACTTCAACCAGGGTGTTGTACTAGGTACTTGTGGGACAGGTACCATGTCCAACGAAATTATCTTGTATCTACCCCAATGCCTAATACAGTGCCTAGCGAATTGTAAGCACTTGACAAAACACCATTTTAAATAAGTGATTGCCTTCCATTTTGGCACTTAAGCAAAACCGACCTACTCGGCCAATCAGGCCTCACATCACTGACCTTCTTCGTGAATATCTGCCTCTGATAGGATTGATTTTACTACACTTCCACTTTGAGAAAAATCACATCGCAAGTTCTCACAGCTTTCTCTCTATGACCAAAGGAAATTGTTTTTGAGGCAGCAAAGAAGTGGTAGAGAGGAGAAATACTGGTGACCAAGAGAACTGAGCAGGTGAGGTGAAATTGGTGAAGAATATTCATTTTTCTCTTTGAAAAAGCCACCCCACTGTCCATTTTGAAGACCCGGTAGATGAAACACAACTCCTTGGCTGTTTTATAAAAGGCCAGCAATAGGGAACCACCTTTTCTGAACTAGTGGAAATCTTTTTATGGCCAGGTAGGGAGTTGGGAGGGAAAAGGGCTTTATGTAGACAAATTTTTAGTCCTTTATTTTCAGCCATTTGATGTGGAAGAACCTGAGGATTCAATTCTGCCATCCATCATTTTAGGAAATGAAATTTCCCGTGGAAGGAGAGAAACATCAAAAATAATAATCATCAAGGACTGGGAGATAAAAGATACTAAATGCTGTTAGAAGACAGATCGGTTTCAGAGGAATTGAAGTTCACACATCCACCTCTGGAACCACTGTTGCCATGCATATCATGGTATACAGTGATAATTCCAGGCCACCTGATCATTTGTCTCTAATTGAATGATGACAACTCCCAAGAGCTGTACAAAGCAACAGAAACACACACCTGTCAGTGACATCAAAATGATAGAGTGCCTGGGGTTAGATATTGCAAATCAGCTGGCAATGGTTTTCCTCTGTCAAAGCCTTCCCTTCTGCAAGGAAAGATGTTGAAGAGAAAGACTGATAAAATGTTGCCAGGGCCCTGTGACAGACACATCTATCTTCTGCCTTTCGATCACGATTGCCACTGTTCCATTTGCTGAATCTCCTGTTTTAGAGCATGGAGTTTGATTCATTTATTTTTTTTCTGTCAAGTACAAGGAGCCTTATTCATATTCTCTTATAACAGCACAACAAAGGACTTTATTCATATTCTCTTTAACAGTGCAACATCTGCTTTTTTGTGAGGAATAGAAAAAAATATGTTTATGAATGACAAAAATTAGAAGACACTGGGTTCTTGAATTCCAAATCATCTTCCACTTCACATCTGCCCTATGGTAACTGCTATCCTCACACCTGCTCTCTCTTCAATCTGTCCCTTTACATTCACAGTTAGTTTATTATGGTATTTGTGAAGCACTTATGTGCCAGGCACTGTTTTGAGTCTTGGGATAGATACAAGATAATCAGGTTGGACAAAGGCCATGTTCCACATGGGGCTCCCAGTCAATCCCCACTTTTCAGATGTGGTAACTGAGGGTCGAAAAAGTTAAGTGACTTCCCCAAGGTCACACAGTAAGTGCCGGAGCTGGAATTTAAACCCAGGTCCTCTGACTCTCGGCTCCATGCTCTTTTCACAAAGAAGTTGATTAAATTCACCTTTTGAGTTGTGTGGCTGAAACAGTCAAGGCAGAGTCCACAGTCTCAGCCTCACTGTGCACACAAAAAGTCAATTTCTTGTTGTGTAATGGTAAATGTTAGCAGCAACTTGGTGCTGTTTTCTTTTTTGGTCCATTGTTTTGCATTCCTTACAAAGTTTCTGCTGAAAAAGAGCCCTTTTCTTGATAACAGTGCACCCTGCATCTTCGACAACTGACTGCCAGTTTTCAGCTGGGATTCACATTGTCTGAGGCTTGTTTTATCACATCTTTAAAACTTTTCCTCTGTCCTCCTTGCTTTCAGTTTCTAATTTGAGCTCTCCTTACAGCAGCTATTTGGGTATCTTGCTGTGTCTCATTCTCCCCATATATCCCACCCAGCATGGTTGTGCTAAAGTGAACCTAAGCCCCTCTACACTTAATAATAATAATGATGGCATTTGTTAAGCATTTACTATGTGCAAAGCACTGTTCTAAGCACTGGGGGGATACAAGGTGATCAGGTTGTCCCACGTGGGGCTCACAGTCTTAATCTCCATTTTCCAGATGAGGTCACAGGCTCAGAGAAGTAAAGTGACTTGCCCAAGGTCAAACAGCAGACATATGGTGGAACTGGGATCGAACCCATGACCTCTAACTCCAAAGCCCGTGCTCTTTCCATTGAGCCACGCTTCTTCTCACTTCGCCCCCATCATATACTCCCATTCTCTCACACCAACGGAGGTATATTTCTGTCCTGGAACCAAGGGATCAGAGAAGCAGTAACTGAAGAAAAACTTCTTCTTGTGCTGCCAACCCTCTGATGTCCCAGAGTTTGTGCTTACTGGGCCACAGAGCTGCTTCAACCTAAGGTTCTGGCAGAGGCACAAATCCGAGGGACTGGTGGAGGCAATGAGGGGAAAGTTTCTTTTCTCACTTGCCCCGGCTGCTGTTGCAATTGTGTGGGTCTCTGTGGCCGTAATTCCTCTGTCCCCTCAATCCCCTGAAGTATTCCCAGGGGACTCATGACCCTCAAGGAAAACATTGAATGTGAGAGAAAATGACCTTCCCTCTCCACCATGGCCCAGAGAAGCCACCGGTAACTGCTGCCTTCTCTCCACTTCACCCAGCACCCCTGCCCTCCCCGGATACTGGCACTGCCCTTGGCTCTTCTCTGGACCATCGAGGAGATGCCATCCCATCTTGCCTTACACTAATCTGGTGGGAAAGAGAAAAGCAGCCACAGCACAGAGCCTCAGGAACACTGGTGGCCACTGGAGCAATTGCTGTGGCTGTGGGTGGGAACTCTGAACTCTGAGCCATGAGGAGTCTGAAATTCTTTTCCTCTAGGCACAGAACCTGACTGACTGTTTACTTTGTGTAGTTGTCCTCTTTTACGTTAAGTGTTTCTTTGTTTCATCTTTCCATATGTCTGAACGGTGCTTGGCACGTAGTAAATGCTTAACAAATACCATTATTATTATTATTATTATGTCTGTCTCCAGTCAATCATATTTATTAGCGCTTACTGTGTGCAGAGCACTGTACTAAGCGCTTGGGAAGTACAAGTTGGCAACATATAGAGACAGTCCCTACCCAACAGTGGGCTCACAGTCCTCCTTTATATTCTTTGAATGTGAGTCACCTGAAGCCCAAAGACTTTTTTTTAATGGTATCTGCTAAGTGCTTATGACCTGCCAGGCACTAATTCCTCGATATTTATTCTGTTTCCGGACTTAGTACAGTTATTGACCTACAGAAAGCATTTAACATATACCACAATTATTACTACTACTAGTACAGTGCTCTGCACACAATAAACGCTCAATAAATACGATTGAATGAATTACAGAAGTGGAGACAGATGCTTGGTTACTCGGATCAACTCAGGGCTTTAGATTTCTGCTTTCTTGCTTTCACTTATAGCTCAAACCTTCACCAGGACCTGGATTTCACAGAACTGAGAAAGCCCATGTCTCTATCCCAGGTCTTCTGCTAAACAAATCTGCCTAGATCACTGAAAATGAGAGGGACATCAATCTTCACTACAGACTTTTATAAAATCAATAATGTGTGCCATCCCAGGAGGAATGAGAATCTGCTGCAGTCAGAGAGAAACCTGAGCCCTGGAGTCATTTGATTAGAGTAAGCACACCCACCCTTTTAACAAGAATGCCATTAAAGGGACCCCATTCATAAGAGTTTGAAGCACTCTCAAAGAAATATCTTGACTATCACTGGCAACACAAGGTCATAGGTTCTAATCCCTACTGAAAGCTCACCTCCTCCAGGAGGACTTCCCAGATTAAGCCCCACCTTTCCTCGGCTCCTCCTCCTCTCCCCATCACCCTGACTCCCTCCCTCTGCTCTGCCCCCCTCCCCGCCCTACAGCACATGTATATGTACATATATATTCTATTTATTTTATTAATGATGTGGATATATCTATAATTCTATTTATAGTGATGCTATTGATGCCTGTTTACTTGTTTTGATGTCTGTCTCCCCCGTTCTAGACTGTGAGCCCGTTTTTAGGTAGGAATTGACTGTTGCTGAATTGTACTTTCCAAGCACCTAGTACAGTGCTCAGCACACAGTAAGCACTCAAATATGAATGAATAAATAATCCGAACTCTGCCACGTGTCTGCTGTGTGTCCTGGGGCAAGTCATTTCACTTCTCTGTGCCTCAGTTACCTCATTTGTAAAATGAGGCAAAATGTGAGCCCCGTATGAAACAGGTACTGTGCCCAACCCGATTTGCTTGTATCTACCCCAGCATTTAGTACAGTGCCTGGCACATACTAAGACCTTAACAAATACCACTATGAGTATTATTATTATAATAAAATGAAATTTTAAAAAGCTTAAAAAAACCCAAAACATCAGGACTACATTCTCATCTTTGCCAAGTTACCAGGTGCAGGTAAAGTCTCTTCCTGAAGTTCATATTGTTTCTCTGCTCAGGATTTAGGATCTGGAGCTGTATTTCTAGTAAGGGGGCCCAGAATCCAATCCTTTCTCATGTTCTGATCTTTTGAGATAATGAGATATTTTAAGCAAGAGGAATCCACTTTCCTCTCTGATCTTTCCATTTCCTAGGTCAGTGACCTCCCCAATCAATTATCTAAATCTAAGTTTGGCAATATTTCAAGCTACTTACAAGCACAATAATCTACTTTCAGGAACCTGTAATTTCTGGTGAGAAGGAAAAAAATGGTAGCTTCTTTGAACACGAAGAATCAACAACCTACCTGTATACTTTAAAATTAGAATTTTTTTCATAAGAATGTAAAAAAAAGACCTCTGTGAAAACTACTTGATGCAGAAAACACATTTGCAAATTTTCTCATCTTTCCTTGGTGAGATCTGTGTTTGGAATATTGAAAGACGAAAGTGTGCTAATTCCAGGATGAGTGGTGTCATTCTCCAATAATCAAATCATCCAGTCTCCCCTTGCCTGGGCTAACTTTGTTATACACCTGATTAAGATTAGGGACCCTGAAGATATATGAGAAGAGTGATACAATCAGCATCCCACAGATAATAAAGATTTTAAAGCACATGACATTTCCATTTTTACTGAGTGGCCTTTCTAATTTGCCCAAACTTCTGAGGTAAGGTGCATGATCAGAGAGGAAAATAGGAAAGGAATTTGCAGGAGGGATAAGGAGGAAGGGAATAGGTCAGCCCTGGAAGATATCCAGGAGACCTTCCCAGACTGAGCCCCCTTTTTCCTCCCCTCCTCCCCATCCCCCTCACTCTGCCCTACCTCTTTCCCCTCTCCACAGCACTTGTATATATTTGTACAGATTTATTACTCTATTTTACTTGTACATCTTTACTACTCTATTTTGTTAATGTGCATATAGCTTAATTCTATTTATTCTGATGGTTTTGACACCTGTCTACATGTTTTGCTTTGTTGTCTGTCTCCCCCTTCCAGACTGTGAGCCCGTTGTTGGGTAGGGACCATCTCTATATGTTGTCAACTTGTACTTCCCAAGCACTTAGTACAGTGCTCTGCACACAATAAGCACTCAATACAATTGAATGAATGACACAAGTGGCAATGTGAATGATGTTGCAACTCTAAGGCATAAAATTACACAGCAAGCATGAGAATGTAGCAACATGGGCTTAATACTGTTAATATAAGTCTCAGTAGCATTTGTTTCTGCACCCAGTGCAGAGATTTACAGGCCCTGGACTTATAGATAGGCAGTTATCCTCAAAATGGATAGGTAAATATAAGAGTTGGGAATGGGGAAATAGATGTCCAGGGGTAGGGAGGGAAGGAGAGGGAGAGAAACAGATGCCCAGGGGGAGGAAGGGAAGAAGGAGGAGAAGAGAGAGAAAGATTACCGGAGAGAGAGAGAGATCAATCAATCGTATTTATTGAGCGCTTACTGTGTGCAGAGCACTGTACTAAGCGCTTGGGAAGTACAAGTTGGCAACATATAGAGACAGTCCCTACCCAACAGTGGGCTCACAGTCTAAAAGGGGGAGACAGACAGAGAACAAAACCAAACATACTAACAAAATAAAATAGAATAGATATGTACAGGTAAAATAGAGTAATAAATATGTACAAACACATATACATATATACAGGTGCTGTGGGGAAGGGAAGGAGGTAAGATGGGGGGATGGAGGGGGGGATGGAGAGGGGGACGAGGGGGAGAGGAAGGACGGGGCTCAGTCTGGGAAGGCCTCCTGGAGGAGGTGAGCTCTCAGTAGGGCCTTTAAGGGAGGAAGAGAGCTAGCTTGGTGGATGGGCAGAGGGAGGGCATTCCAGGCCAGGGGGATGACGTGGGCTGGGGGTTGACGGCGGGACAGGCGAGAACTAGGCACGGTGAGGAGATTAGCAGCAGAGGAGCGGAGGGTGCGGGCTGGGCTGTAGAAGGAGAGAAGGGAGGTGAGGTAGGAGGGGGCAAGATGATGGACAGCCTTGAAGCCCAGGGTGAGGAGTTTCTGCCTGATGCGCAGATTGATTGGTAGCCACTGGAGATTTTTGAGGAGGGGAGTAACATGCCCAGAGCGTTTCTGGACAAAGACAATCCGGGCAGCAGCATGAAGTATGGATTGAAGTGGGGAGAGACACGAGGGTGGGAGATCAGAGAGAAGGCTGATGCAGTAGTCCAGACAGGATAGGATGAGAGCTTGAACGAGCAGGGTAGTGGTTTGGATGGAGAGGAAAGGGCGGATCTTGGCAATGTTGCGGAGCTGAGACCGGCAGGTTTTGGTGATGGCTTGGATGTGAGGGGTGAATGAGAGAGCGGAGTCGAGGATGACACCAAGGTTGCAGGCTTGGTGCTCGGAGATGCTCAGAGAGGGAGGAGAGGGAGAGCAGGGAGCATTTGGGGAGAGACCCACCCAGAGAGGGGAGAGAGACACATGTAGAGAAAAGAGCGGGGGGACAGAGGGGGAGACACACAAACACAAGGAGGGAGGTGGACATACAGAAAAACGAAGTGAGACACAAAGAAGGAGACACACATTTAAGAAGGGAGAAAATGGGGGAGAAGGAGAAGAGAAAAGAAAGAGAAAGAAGAAATGAGTTTGTTCCTGCAGCTGTCCTTCACAACATTTGGACTTTTGATGGACCAAACTGTCTGGGGAAGGAGTGCCTGCCTCTCTAGGCAGGCCCCAAACAGCTTTCAGCCTGGCCAGAGCCCACCTGGCCCAGCATTTCACAGTGCAAGCAGAGCTCCAGCCCAAACCCCCAAAGAATCCAAAGGGGATGCAGTGACTCAGATCCTTGGGGACTGCCCTGAATTTCTTCTGGTTCCTCTAGGGTCTCTCTGAAGGCACAACCAAAAGCCATGCTAAATGGCATCCGTATCCTAGACAGAGGTTCCTGGGTATACACTCTTCAAAGGGTGGGGATGGCTCCTTTTTTCCCCCCCAGTCAATGAACTTTATTCATTCATTCAATCATATTTATTGAGCGCTTTCTGTGTGCAGAGCACTATACTAAGCGCTTGGGAAGTAGAAGTCGGCAACATATACAGATGGTCCCTACCCAATTACGGGCTCACAGTCTAGAAAGGGGAGACAGACAACAAAACATGTAGACAGGTGTCAAAATTGTCAGATCAAATAGAATTAAAGCTATATGCACATCATTAACAAAATAAAGAGAATAGTAAATATGTACAAGTTAAACAGAGTAATAAATCTATACAAATATATGCAAGTGCTGTGGAAGGAGGTAGGGTGGGGGGATGGGGAGGAGGAGAGTCAGAGCATTGCACTAAGCACTTGGGAGAGTAGTACAGAGTAGATAGACCCAATCTCTGCCCTCAAAATTTTGAAGTCTAGATGGAGAAGGAAAATGAAAGGTCAGTGAGGCCCCAGAAATCCTGAAACTCCATGCAGACCTTGGCTCCCTAACCGTGGCTGCTCACCTCATCTTTCACCTCTGTACAGGCTACTCCATGACTTTCCTTCTCTCAGAAGGTTCTGGAAGGGTCTTCCAAATGTGAAGGGTAATGGGGGAAAAGTTGCAGTTCAGGGCAGTGTGTTGGCTTTCCATCAGATTTGAAGAATGAAGCAGTCACTGCAAGCAATTTCATGTTTCTAATGCACAAACTTGCCCAGCCCTTTTGATCTGTCTTTCTTCTCACTCTCCAACAAAAAAAACAAAAAAACCTTCTCTAATTAATTTCCAACATGCCGGGTCATCATATCACCCCATCTGCCCATATATTTACTCTCTCCTGAAGCTTATGCATATCTGTTTATTCAACTGTTCAGCTCCAGTACTAGCTCCTAGCCAATACAAATCCCTTTCAGGATGTTCACACTCTTCCAATAATTTGCAATTTAGAATGGAATTGTGATTTTGAGGAATCCCACAGAATAGACCCCGTACTTTCCAGGAGCAGGGACGAGGGCTCTGTCTTCTGGGTGCCAACCTACTCACTGTCCCTCAACCTCATCTATTTCCCCTCCAACCACTCCACCACCATCCTCCCTCTTCAAATAATAATAATAATGATGGTATTTATTAAGCACTTACTATGTGCAAAGCACTGTTCTAAGTTCTGGGGAGGTTACAAGGTGATCAGGTTGTCCCACAGGGGACTGACAGTCTTCATCCCCATTTTACAGATGAGGGTACTGAGGCCCAGAGAAGTGAAGTGACTTGCCCAAAGTCACATAGCTGACAAGTGGTGGAGCTGGGATTTGAATCCATGATCTCTGACTACAAAGCCCAGGCTCTTTCCACTGAGCCATGCTGCTTCTAAGCAGTTCTATATCCAACTGATAATTACTCCCTCCACCTTCAAAATCTTACTGAAGCACATCTCCTCCAAGAGGCCTTCCCTAAGCCCTCATTTCTGCTTCTTCTCCCTTCTGCATCACCCTGACTTATTTCCTTTATTCTCTCACCCCCACAGCACTTATGTACATAGGCATAATTTATTTATATTAATGACTGTCTTCCTGTTTAAACTGTAAGCTTGTTGTGAGCAGTGAACATGTCTATCAACTCATATCATACTCTTCTAATCACCTAGTGCAGTAAGTACACTCATTGCTGTGGTGTGGTTATGGTGGGCTTGAGAAGGGGAAATCTAAGTCTGTCAACTGGCTGAAAGGGACCGGGCTCTGTCTGCTTTGATGAGGAGGCAGCAGGAAGTGACTAGTGCTGCTCCTAAGGCTGCTGCATCCTTCAGAAGCACCTGTTCTCAAACCCTGCTTGTGGCACTGACAAAAGGAAATGGCAGTAGGAGGGAATTCAATTAGACTTAAGGAAGAACAGTGATGGTTTTAAGGGTTTTTTATGATATTTATTCAGTGTTTGTGTGTCAAATACTCTTCTAGGTGCTGGGGTAAGTATAATTTAATCAGGACAGACACAGTCTCTGTCCTGTATGGGGCTCACAGTCTATGTAGGAGGGAAGACAGAAGAACTGAGGCACAGAGAAGTGAAGTGACTTGCCCATGTTCACACAGTAAGCAATTGGGAGAGGCGGGATTAGAATCCAGGTCCTCTGATTCTCAAGCCTGAGCTCTTTCCGTTAGGCAATGCTGCTGCTCCTTGGGGTAACTGCACCTGATGTTTGGGGAGGGGTTTTGTCTCCGCACCTCAGGAAGGACACAGCAAAGACGGAGAGGGTAGAGGAGAGGTTAGCCAGGCTGATCAGGGAGGATGGTCTGAAGAGGTTATCACTTCAGTCTGGAATGATGAAGGCTAAGAGGGAACATGATTGAAGTTTACAAAAGAATGAATGGGGTGGAAATGGCTGAAATAATTTTTGTTCCCCAAATTCCACTTCACTAGGGGTGGGGGAAACATATCACTGAAGCTTGAAGGGGGTGGTTTCTAAAAACCCAATGCTTGTTCGGGAGGTAACCGTCGCTTGATTCTTACAAGTGTCCTGGCAACTCTGTTAAAAGCAGCTCTACGTTCATGGCACCAAAGGGCGACCCAGCAGTAGCTTTGCTTATTGTCTTTGGGTCTGGATTCTGAGTAGTGGGGGAATCTGCATCTGTGAATCATGAAAATAAGATTGGCATTTTCCATCTTGGACGGTTTGGATGAGAGCCGCTTGGAGTTAGTGGGCCAAAGTGGATGATTTTCTGAGCCTCCTTCCAGCTTTGGATTGCACAGACAATACTGGAGACTTTAGTATTGTTGACCTCTTGCTTCTGTTCATGAATAATACAAAAAGGACTTTCAAATCTTAAATTGAGCATTCAAAGAAGTATTTAGTAAATGGAATCCAATGCCCTTGAAATCTGCAGTAGATTAACTAAGGAAATGAAAGTTTGTCAGGTTCTGAAAGTGATGGCATTAAATATTTGATTGACAAGTACCAGGACAGCTGCCATGTGGTTAAATAAGTTATTATTATTGAACATAATGATTATAGAAATAATAGCAGCCAACGCTGTACTCGGTTAAAAGCAACTATTTTTTTCGTATCAGCAACGCAGTGCCTAGAGTTTAGAATGAGAAAGGAAAACTAGCAAATAAGAAATACAATGATTTGCTTCAGTGAACAGACTGAACCTGGTGAGGTGGGGTGGTAATCCAAGATGGGAAAAGGGAGTCCTATTATCTACACTGGGCCAAAAAGATGAAGGGAAAGTGATTTAAGGGGGAAAAAAATATAACACTTCAGCCTGAATTGGAAGGTAAGAAAATACTGGGAAAGGAAGAGGGAAGAGGAATAAGGGGAAAGAAATAAGTAAAAAGGGAAATAAGAAAAACAGAAAGCAGTCCCAACTCTCACTCCCTTCTGCTTCTCTTTGACTTGTTCCCTTTATTCATCCCCACTCCCAGCCCCACAGCACTTATGTTCATATCTGTAATTTATTTATATTAATGTCCATCTCCCCTCCAGACTATAAGCTCATTGTGGGGAGGAAATGTGTCTGTTTATTATATTGTATTCTCCCAAGTGCTTAGTACAGTGCTTTGCACACAGTAAGTGCTCGATATGATTGAATGAACGAAGAAAGGAGCAAGAGAGCACTGAATGCAGGAGAATTTAAGAGAATGATGGTGAATGAAAGTCAGAAAAGGCCCCTCCTCAGATGAAGTAAAGGATGCAAGTTTTTATTCTTCCCCCACTGAGATCTAGTCTTTTAGACTGTGATCCCAATGTTGGGTAGGGACTGTCTCTATATGTTGCCAATTTGTACTTCCCAAGCACTTAGTACAGTGCTCTGCACATAGTAAGCGCTCAATAAATATGATTGATTGATCTAGATTTATCCATTAAAAAAATGGTATTTGTTACTTACTATGTGCCAGACACTGTACTAGTGCTGAGGTAAATACAAGATAATCAGGTTGGACACAGTCCCTGTCCCACATAGGGCTCACCATCTTAATCCCCATTTTACAAATGAGGCAACAGATACAGAGAAGTGACTTGCCCAAGGTCACACAGCAGGTAAGGGGGCGAGTGATCTGATCTCTCATCCTCCTGTTTCTCCCCACTTCAGTCTATACTTCACGATGCTGCCCGGATCATCTTTGTGCAGAAACGCTCTGGGCATATTACTCCCCTCCTCAAAAATCTCCAGTGGCTACCAGTCAACCTACGCATCAGGCAAAAACTCCTCACTCTTGGCTTCAAGGCTCTCCATCACCTTGCTCCCTCCTACCTCACCTCCCCTCTTTCCTTCTACAGCCCAGCCCGCACCCTCTGCTTCTCTGGTCACTAAACTCCTCACTGGGCCTCGTTCTCGCCTGTCGCGCCATTGACCCCCGGCCCACATCCTCCCCCTGGCTTGGAATGCCCTCCCTCCGCACATCCGCCAAGCTAGTTCTCTTCCTCCCTTCAAAGCCCTACTGAGAGCTCATCTCCTCTAGTAGGCCTTCCAAAACTGAGCCCCCTCCTTCCTCTCCCCCTCCCCATCCCCCGCGCCCTACCTCCTTCCCCTCCCCACGGCACCTGGATATACATTTGTACAGATTTATTACTCTATTTTACTTGTACATATTTACTATTCTATTTATTTTATTAATATATTTTGTTTTGTTGTCTGTCTCCCCCTTCTAGACTGTGAGCCCGTTGTTGGGTAGGGACCGTCTCTAAATGTTGCCAACTTGTACTTCCCAAGCACTTAATACAGTGCTCTGCACACAGTAAGCACTCAACAAATACGATTGAATGAATGAATGATATCTACAGTACCCCCAACCTCACCTCCAAATATCTGAGCACTTGTGTTGCTTTTATCACCTTCAGTTTGTCTTTATTTTCCTCTACATTGATCCTCGATTTCAACATCCACGTGGACATTCCTGATGTCCTCTCAGCTGCCCATTTCCTCTCACTGCTCTCTTTTGTTGGCCTCTTCCTCCTCTCCACTTCATCTACTCACTACCTTGGACAAACACTGGATCTCATCATCATTATTAATAATAATAATAATAATAATGGTATTTATTAAGTGCTTACTATGTGCAAAGCAGTAAGTGCTGGGGAGGTTACAAGGTGATCAGGTTGTCCCACAGGGGGCTCACAGTCTTAATCCCTATTTTGCAGATGAGGGAACTGAGGCCCAAAGAAGTTAAGTGACTTGCCCAAAGTCACACAGCTGACAATTGGCGGAGCCAGAATTTGAACCCATGACCTCTGACCCCAAAGCCCATGTTCTTTCCACTGAGCCATGCTGAGTCACTGTACCATTTCTAGCCTCACCAACTCTGAATACCACCCTTGGATAGCAGTCTCCTCACCTACCTCCTCACCCCCACCAGTTGTACCTTAACTGTGACTGTTCCTTTAGGCTCTGTTCTGGGTCCTTTTATCTCCATTCAATCATATTTACTGAGCGCTTACTGTGTGCAGAGCATTGTACTAAGTGCTTGGGAAGTACAAGTTGGCAACATATCTACACTCACTCCTCTGGGGAATTCACTCTTACTAGCTTTGATCTCTCTCCTCTGCAACCTTATTTCCTCCTGCCTCTGGAATGTCTATATGAATATCTCCACTACCTTCACTCCACAGAAATTCCCAAAGGTAACCAATAACATTCTCACCAAATCTCCTTGACAGCCTTTACTCTACCCAAATTCTCTTAGATGTCTCAGCTGCCTTGGACACTGTAGATGACCTCTTTCTCCTTGAAACTTTGTCCAACCTTGACTTCACTGACACTGTCCTCTCCTAGTTCTGTTCCTATGTATGTCTGGTTCTGTATGTCTAAAACTGAACTTATCTTCCCTCCCTCCACTTACCTGCCTCAGCACAGTTGATACCACCCTCCTCTTTCAAGTCTACAATCCTGACATTTTCCTTAACCTTCCCTCTCTTTCAACCCCATACATTCAGTCACCAAATCCCATAGTTCTTCCTTCACAATATTTTCAGACTCCACCTTTCCCCATTCATCTAAAAGGTGACTCACTGGTCTCCCTGCCTTTAATCTCTCCCCTGTCCAGTCCACACTTCACTCCACTCTCCAGATCATTTTTTCTATAAAGTCAATCTTATCATGTCACTCGAAGCCTTCCTTCCCATTCCTCTCCACATCAAGCATAAACACCTGATCATTGGATTGAAGACACTCAAACAGCTCCCTCTCTTACACCCTAGCTATCATACTTCATTAATCTCAAACTAACCTATACCTTGTGCTCTACTCTCATCTCTCCCATCTTGCTCAAACCCTACAGTCAGTGCTTAGTACATAGTAAGTGCATAACAAATACCATTATTATTATTATTATACCTGTAACTCCCTCTCCTTTAACAGACCACTATTTTTCCCCATCTTCAAAGTCCTTCAGAATTCATGTCTTCAAGAAGGTTTTCCTTGATTAATTTACTATCTCTCCAACTGCCATTTCAGCCCTCCCTCATGATAATAAGCACTTGAGTACTCACCCCCATAGCTTTCATCTGCATATCTTATATACTCTATTACTTCCTCCTATCTGCAATTCATTTTGGTGTCTGCCTCCCCTGCTAGACTGTAGCCTCCATGAAGGCAGGGATCATGTCTAATTCTTAGTGCTTAGTACAGTGCTCTGCCCAAGTAGATACTAGATGCTCAGAAATATTAGTTTGGATGATTTTCCACTGTCCTAGTTTGCAACCAGTCGGTCAATCATATTTTAGTGCTTACTCAGTGCAGAACCCTGTACTAAGCACTTGGGAGAGTACAATGCAACAAAAAAATGGACATATTCCCAGCCCACAATGACTTTACAGTGTCGAGGGCTACACAGGTCTATAAACTATGCCTGGAGCAGCTCTGCTAATAGGAAACAGGCAAATATTGGCTTTCATCCAAGTTAAAAGCATTGACTGGGTGCCTATGTGCAGTGCACTTAACCAATTCCATTTATTGAGCACTTACTGTGTGCAGATCACTGAGTACTGTTCTCATTAATCAGGAAACATATCTAGAGGAGTGTCCTGAAGTGGTTGAGCAGAGTGTATAAACAGAAGGGGAGAACTCAAATGAGAAATGTTTCCTGGAGAACACAGAACCTTAATCAATGATATTTATCGAGTGGTTACTATGTGTAGAACACTGCAATAAGCATTTGGGAGAGTACAATTCAACAGAGTTGGGAGACATGACCTCTGTCCATAACGAGCTTACAGTCTAGAGGGAAAGCTAGACACTAATTTAAATAATTTATAATTGAAAGATATGTACATAGAAATACTTTTACATGAGAGGGATATGATTTGATGAAAGAAGCAGCGTCACTAGGGCATAGAGCATGGGCTTGGGAACCAGAAAGACCTATTATTTATTGAGTCCCTCTAGACTGTAAGATCACTGTGGGCAGTGAGTGTGTCTGTTAAGTCTGTTGTATTTTACTCTCCTAAGCACTTAATATAATGCTCTGCACATATGTGCTCAGTAAGTATCATTGATTGACTGACCTGAGTTCTAATCCTAGTTCTGCTACTTGTTTGCTGTGTGACCATAGGCAAGTCATTAAACTTTTTGGTGCCTCAGTTACCTGTAAAATGGTGATTAAAACTGTGCGCCCTATTTAGGACATCATCATCAACAATCGTATTTATTGAGCGCTTACTATGTGCAGAGCACTGTACTAAGCACTTGGGAAGTACAAACTGGCAACATATCAAGACAGTCCCTACCCAACAGTGGGCTCACAGTCCAAAATGCACTGTGTCCAAACTGATTAGCATATATCTACCCCAGCAATTATTACAGTCCCTGGCATATAGAAAATACTTAAATACCATTACAAAAAGAAGGCAGAAGGCAGTCCAGTCAGGAAATTCTCCTGTCCATCTGCCCTCCTCACCTTCTTCCGAGCAGCATGGATTAGATTTCTTCTTCATGTGGGCACAGTAGAAAAATGTCTGGCTTTACAAAACCTGTCTTCCCTAAGTCCCTCTTTAATTGGATTAACCTTCCTCCCCATCACCTGAAAACTGAGTCCATCTGTAAATGGGAAAGTGATTTTTCTTTTGAAAAAGTACATGTATCTTTCTCAACCTAAAAATCCCCATCATCTGTTCATTAGCCAAGTTGCTCTCAGAGGATGGGAAGTGTGTTTCTTCAGGCACTGAGCTTAAAGACCCGGACTTTAAAGAGAAGCCTGTTGAAATTCCTGTCACATCTACTTTCACCTCCTATCAATGAAAGAAACACCTCTCTTAATGAATCAGGTGTAAGGAATCTCCATAAACAGCAAGATAAAAAGGCTTCCTAAAAAGGAGCTTTGTTTTTGATGTATGTATTCAATATTCTCTTTCATCCCTCCAGATAGATAGTGATCTTGCTGTGGGCTTGTGATAGGAAGAGGAAATAAAATGATAAACAGCCAACCTCTTCTCAGTCAGTAATGTTCCCGAAAATTCCCCAAATGCAAAACGTAACATTTTATCATGGACAGGAATCAACAAGTTATGGTTAGGAATTCTACCCCATAAATTCCACAAAGATCTGTTCAAAGAATGTTTTGATGAACAGAGAGAGCTGACAAGGTACAGATTTGAAGTGATCCATAGCACTCACACAAATTATCATTACTTTAGTCCTAATTATTCTGATTCTTTGGCCCCACATAAAAAAAAAGTTCTCAAAATATCCAGAGAATTAAGCCTGGAGGGTATTTTGGGGGATCTGGGTTACCCAAATATTTTTTGTGTGCTGATCTATGCTTTATAATAGATTTGTATCTGATTCGATTTAAATCACCTTCATCACCCTTCCCCTGTGGGTGTATCAGGGAAGGGCCAGGGGGGAGCCCACTGGCACTACACCACAAGGAAGGAGTGTCACTCTCCTACATCTCTGAAAACCCCTCCAATCTGGCTCTCACTCCCTTCACTCCACAGAAATTCCCTCTCTGAGGTAACCAGGGACCTCCTTCTCACCAGATCTGTCTGACAGCTTCTATTCTATCCTAATCCTCTTAAACAGCTCAGCTGCCTTGGACACTGTAGATGACCTCCTTCTCCTTGAAACTTTGTCCAACCTTGACTTCACTGACACTGTCCTCTCCTGGTTCTGTTCCTATCTCTCTGACTGCTCCTTCTAAGTCTCTTTAGCAAGCATCTCTTAGCTTCCCACTATTTGACATTGGGGGTCCCTCAAGGCTTAGTTCTAGGTCCCCTTCTATTGACCATCTACACCCACTCCCTTGGAGAACTCATTCACTCCCATGACTTTAACTACCATCTCTATGCAGATGATTCCCAAATCTGCCTCTCCAGCCCTGACCTCTCTCCTTCTCTGCAATCTCACATTTCCTCCCGCCTTCAGGACATGTCTACCTGGATGTCTCACACCTCAAACTAAACATGTCCAAAAATGAACTCCTATCTTCCCACCCAAACCCTGTCCCCCTCTCTGACTTTCTGATCATTGTAGATAGCAACACCACCCTTCCTGTCTCACAAGCCCATAATTTTGTGTTATCCTCACCCTATGTCCCTCAAGCAACCCATAAACTCAATCTGTCACCAAGTCCTCTTTGTTCAAACTGCACACCATTGTTAAAATCTGTTCTTCCTTCTTCATACAAACTACTAGCATGCTAATCTAAACACCTATCTTATCCCACTTTACTGCATCAACCTCCTCACTGACCTCCCTGCCTCCCATTTCTCCCTACTCCAGTCTATACTTTGCTTCCCAGATCATTTAAAAAAAAAAAAAAAGTTTCAATCCATGTCTCCTCTCTCCTCAAAAACTTCCAGTGGTTGCCCATCCACCTCCACATCAAACAGAAACTCCTTACTTTAAATCACTAAATCAGCTTGCTCCCTCCTACCTCACCTCATTGATCTGAGAGAATCCTGAATATTACAACCATATTTCAATATTCTCAACACACAATTTAATGAATGAATAAAACCTTCCAACATGCACAAACCATACTTCTCCTAACTATTGGGCAAATCATTGCAGGAATCAGAGCCATGAGAAATAGGAAAGCTCAATAAGCATAAACACTCACATAAGCTGTTCTCAAAATATGTGATCTCAAAGATGCCACCATCAAACTCACATTCCAAAAGAATGGTGAACTTTCAGATGGGGTCATTATCAAGACATTCTCATCAAGGTCTATTGCCAGCCAAATCCTAGACAGCTTCTTCTGCATCGACTATCAGTTAAACAATCAGTGGTATTTACTGAGCACTTACTGTGTGCAGAGTGTTGCACTAAGCACTTGGGACATGGTTTCTAATCCTGCCTCTGCCACTTGTCGGCTGTATGAACTTGGGCAAGTCACTTCACTTCTCTGGGCCTCAGTTACCTCATCTATAATATGGGGATTAGAACTGTGAGCCCCATATGGGACAAGAAGATTACCCTGTGCTTAGAACAGTGCTTGGAAGATAGTAAGCACTTAAATACCATAATCATTATTATTATTAACAATACAACAGAGTTGGTAAAATGGCCCCTAACCAAAATTAGTTTACAGTCTAGAGGGGGAGACAGATATTAATACGAATAGATTATTTATAGTATGTAATTAATAGATTTGCACATCAGTGTTGTAGGGCTGTGGGTGGGATGAATACCAAATGCCCAAAGGTCACAGATTTAAGTGCACTACCACAGCATATCATTGACTGAAAGTCCTTGAATCACAATTTGGATCACTGACTAGGACAGTGGACATGATCTCTCCTGCACATGAGACACAGGAAAACCTCAAGAAGGCTTAGATTGTGAGGTCTTTGAAGGCGAGGATCATGTCTCCCAACTTCAACATATTGTATTCTCTTAAGCACTTGGCACTGTGTTCTGCCTAGAGTAAGTGCTCAATAGCTACCAGTGCTTGATTGATTCTGTATGTACTTCAAAAATATTACAAAACATTTGACATCACCAGTAGATCAGGAAGCTAGAAAAAGCTTAATAGATTTGGTCCCCCTCAAAAGTTCAGTAAACTTCTGATCATCCTTCATAATGGCATGGATGGACATATAAAATTTTCAGGAGGGGGGCTAATAATAATAATAATAATGGCATTTATTAAGCACTTACTATGTGCAAAGCACTGTTCTAATCGCCGGGGAGGTTACAAGGTGATCAGGTTGTCCCACAGGGGGCTCAAAGTCTTCATCCCCATTTTACACATGAGGGAACTGAGGCCCAGAGAAGTTAAGTGACTTGCCCAAATGTCACACAGCTGACAACTGGTGGAGCCTGGATTTGAACCCATGACCTCTGACTCCAAAGCCCATGCTCTTTCCACTGAACCACACTGCTTCTCTTCTCTTCTATTAATGCACCCCCATTTCCAGTGTGGCAAAGCAGAGATTCATTCACTTCAATTAATTCATTCAATCATATTTATTGAGCACTTACTGTGTGCAGAGCACTGTATTAAGCACTTGGGAAGTACAAGTTGGCAACATATAGAGATGGTCCCTACCCAACAGTGGGCTCACAGTCTAGAAGGGGGAGACAGACAACAAAACAAAACATATTAACAAAATAAAATAAATAGAATAAATATGTACAAGTTAAATAGAGTAATAAAAACATACAAACATATATACATATATACAGGTGCTGTGGGGAGGGGAAGGAGGTAAGGTGGGGGGGATGGGGAGAGAGAGGAGGGGGAGAAGAAGGAGGGGGCTCAGTCTGGGAAGGCCTCCTGGAGGAGGTGAACTCTCAGTAGGGCCTTGAAGGGAGGAAGAGAGCTAGTTTCGCAGATGTGGGGAGGGAGGGCATTCCAGGCCAGGGGGATGACGTGGGCCGGAGGTCGACGGCGGGACAGGCGAGAATGAGGTACAGTGAGGAGATTAATGGCAGGGGAGTGGAGTCATGCAGGCTGGGCTGTAGAAGGAGAGAAGGGAGGTGAGGTAGGAGGGGGCGAGGTGATGGGGAGCCTTGAAGCCGAGGGTGAGGAGTTTTTGCCTGATGCGTATCAGTCATATTTATTGAGCACTTACTCTGGGAAGAGCACTGTTCTGAGCACTTGGGAGAGTAGAGTATAACAAGATGAGTAGAGGAACCAGCTCAGTTGAATTTATTCTATGCCGCCACACTGGAAGATTTAAAAAGAGATCTGGATGGAGGTGTTCCACGCCCACATCCTGCCTCTGTCCCAGAATGCCCTCCCTCCTTATATCTGACAGATAATGACTCCCCCTTGCTTCAGAGCTTTATTGAAGGCACATCTCCTCCAAGAGGCCTTCCCTGACTAAGCCCTGCTTACCTCTTCTCCCACTCTGTCGCCTGATTTGTTCCTTTTATTTATCCCCACTTCCAGCCCCACAGCACTTATGTATGCATCTGTAATTCATATTAGTGTCTATCTCCCACTCTACCCTGTAAAAGCTTGTTGTGAGCAAGGAATGTGTCTGCTTACTATTCTATTGTACGCTTCCAAGCCCTTAGTAGAATGCTCTGCACACAGTAAGCACTCCAATACAATTAACTGACTATATGTCTTCTCTTCCGGGAAACTTGTTCAACTCAGATTTGGCACACTATCCAAAGCCCTAGAGAAGTCCTTCAAAAATTGCTGAACAGATGACTCTACCTTAGAGGTGCGCACCCAAGACAATGAACAAATGGTTATAAACTGTTACACAGTCAGACGATACAGGCTGACTATAAGCCTAAAGAAAACTGAGGTATGGTATCAACCTGCTTCAAGTCATAAACACCAACAAAAATCTATACTGTACCCCAGTGATAAATGTATTCAGAGAATTCTGATACCTAGGCAAAATACTTAACCAATGATCCCATGGTAGATAAGTAAAATATCAAATCAACGGCCCAAACATCCTTTGGGAATCTGTCAGAGTGAGGTGGCAGCAAAGGTATCAGGCTCTATAACGAAGTTAAAGTCCTCAAAGCTGTATTGCTGTCCACCTTTCTCAGCTATGAGGCATGGGATTCCCACAGATACCACATTGACTCTTTGCGCATTCCCATCAGCGTTCCTTATGAGCTATCCTGAAGGACAAATGGCATGACAGGTTCACAAATAATGAAGTCCTAGCATGCAGTCAGCCTCCTGGCACCGAAGCTATGATCTGCTCAACTGAGCTGCATCTGGTGAGCGATGTGAGAATGGGGGACAGCAGAATAGCCAGACAGCTGCAGAGGGCTGACCTTAAGTGGGAAGCCAAAAGCAAGTACAGAGGAAATGTTTTGAAGGATGCCATAAAACTTGAGGCAATGCTATATCTCAGCTGAAATCTGGGAGTCCCTTGGCACAGATAAACCAGCATGGTACACTACAATCAAGCAAAGTATGGTTCTTTTTGAGCAGAAGCTTTTTAGGATTACCCAACAAGGAGTAGAGAGTGAAAACATAGCCAGGCACTGCAAACAAACATGACAGTACAACAAAGAACAGTTTGTGTACTTGCACAATAATGGTTTGTATAGTGGGCTCCACAATTACATATGCATCTATAGGTGAACTTCACCACCATTCATTCATATTTACTGAGCGCTTACTGTGTGCAGAGCACTGTACTAAGCACGTGAAGTCTTTTTTGAGAATAAAGGCATACTATATATAACTTTAAAATTATGGTTACCTATGTATGACTACAGTCTCTTTAGATTCTAAGTTCCTCAAGGACGTTTTCCCGGACCATATTCTCCCGGAAACATACTCTAACCTTGGCTTCACTGACACTGTCCTGATTCTTCTCCTCTCTCTTTGGTCGCTCCTTTTCAGTCTCTTTTGAAGTCAGTCAGTCGTACTTATTGAGTGCTTACTTTGTACAGAGCACTGTACTATGTGCTTTGGAGAGTACAATATAATAGACAGGCATATTCCCTGCCCACATTGAGCTTACAGTCTAGAGGGGTTTTGCAGTCTTTCTGCCTCTTACCCTCTAACTGTGGGTGTCCCTTAAGGGTAATTTATAAGTCCTCATCTATTTTTCATCTATTTCCACTTCCTTGGAGAACTCATTCTCTCCCACAGCCTCATCTACTACCACTAATTGGATGATTCCCAAATTTTACCTCCCCAGCTCCTACCTCTCTACTTCACTGCCATCTCAGATTTCCTCCAAGCTATCAGGACATCTCTATTTGGATATTCCACTGACACCTCAAACTCAATGTGTCTAAAACAGAACTCTCATCTTCTCACAAAAACTCTGTCCTGCCCATAACTTTCCCATCATTTCAGAAACTACCACCATCTTCCCTGTTTCATGAACCCACAACAATGGAATTACCCTCAACTGATCTCTCTCATTCAATCTGTCACTAAATCCTGTTGATTCTATCTTCACAACATCACTAGAATCCACATCCAACTCCTACCATGCTGAACCAAGTGCCTCCTTGCTGACCTCCTGCCTCTCCCAACTCCAGTGCAAACTCCACTCTGCTGCCTTGATCGTTTTCCTAAAAATTTCAGCCAGTCTCCCAACTCCTCAAAACCCAGCAAGGGTTGCCCATCCACCTCCTCAAACAGAATCTCTTTACTATTGTTTTTAAGGCATGCAATCAGCTCTGCTCCTCCTACCTTACCTCATGGATCTCCTACTACAAGCCAACCCACACACTTGGCTCCTCTAACACCAACCTACTCACTGCACTCCCATCTCTTCTACGTCACCCATGACCCTTTGCCCATATCCTCCTCCTGCCCTGGAAATCCTTATTCTTTCACGTCCAACGAACTACCACTCTCTCCAAACAATCAGTGGTGTTCTTTGTGTGCAGAGTCCTGTACAAAGTGGTTGGGAGAGAACACCGCAGCAGAGTTTGTTGTTACGTTCCATGCCCACAATGAGCTTATGGTCTAGAGCTTTCAAAACCCCCCTATAAAAAAAAGTCACATCACCTCCAAGATGTCTTCCCTGATGAAGCCCTCAATTTCCCTTACTGGCCCTCCCTTATGTGTCATTTATAGACTTGTATCTGTACTCACTTAACACCTGATATGCATCCCACCCTCAGCTCAACAGCACTTATACCTAACCTTCCAATCTGCCATTTAGCCCATCTTAAATTGATTTTAATGTCTATCTCCTCCTCTAGACTGTAAGCACCTTGTGAGCAGGAATCCTATGTATCAACTCTATTGTCTTGTACTCTCCCAAGTGCTTAGTATAGTGCTCAGCACACGGTCTGTCTTCAATAGATACCGCTAATTGATTAGTGATGATGATCTGAGGGAGCTAAATTAACTTAATTTGACAAATGTGTGGTACCTCTAAAGAATGAACTGAGAAATGGTACTAAAACCATACAGTCCATATTGCTGCAAGACTTAATCCTTAACCACAAAACCATATGTTCATTTCATGGAGGCTCTTTAAAACTTCACAATTTTCCTTCTGCCCATTGGAAGTGGTTCAGCACTTAAGGATTTGTTTTTAGCTAAGGAATAAACTTGACAATTTTTTTTTTCCCCCAGAATCCAAGACTGCCATAATTGCTGGCCCAATTCATCTGAGACTCTTCCAAATGATTCACCTTGCAAGCAAGGTCAAATAGAAAAAAACTGAACCCCAAGTGAGGATATTAAAATCCTTATACAAGTAATGGAAAATAACAAGCTGTAGCCTGAAGCACATTGCAACATAGCTCTAGAGTTCCTCTCAGTAGTTACTACAGTGTGTTGTGTGGCAGAAGAACAGTTGCCATGGGAACCATCAATTTGATTTTCTAGGGTTCTGTAAGTGCAAAATTTTTACTCTAATTCTGCCTTTCTATTTTGTCTTTTTCCAATTGTTAATAATGCATTTGTGTCCAAAGCAGGATCATAGGACAGAAGTCAAGAATGCTTTTATTCCTCAACTATAGTGGTTCCAGTTGCTGTCTTCAGGGCTTTTTTTTTTTTTTTTTTTTTATTCCACAGCAGGACTATATTTAATTTGGAGACAACTTTTGACAAATGGTGTATTTGATCTCATTTTAAACATAATAGATTGATCTCTTCTGGCCCAGTTTATACTGTTTCTTGGAAGATTCCCTCATTCTTCTACCTTCTGGTTTGTTGGCTAATCCTAAGAATTTCTGGTAAATGGTCATTTGATTTATCATGCCTAGAAGATTGTTCCTTCTCCTCCCAATTTATTGGTGTGCTCTCCATTATTTCTTTTCTATTATGACATACATTAATTTCCTCCAATCAGTTCTCCAACCTTTGTTCCTTTACTTGGACAGACTAGACTTTTCTCATTTCCCCAAATACCCAATTAATACCTAGAATGAGGACTCAATATTCTTTGCTCTTCTCCATTATTTCACTTCCTCCCATCTCAATTTACTTCCTCTTAGAAGTGTCTCCCTGTCTCCGTGATTTCTACAGTCACCATCATCATTAATCCTCCAATACACAGCAGTCTGATGGACTCAGCTTCATACCTTGAGAAGGGGGAATTCATGATCATGTTTGCCAATTCTTGGCTAAGAATTTTGGTAGTTTTGTTTTTTCTTATAGATGGAATGAATTTAGCCAGGTTGCTTCCCAATGGTGCCCTTTTGCAATAAATGGGTCATGATATCTAAAGGGCATATTTTAGTGTCTAAGAATCTTCTGCAACTCATAGATGCTTAATAATCAATCAGTGCTATTTACTGAACATTTACTATTTGCAGGACACTATAATATATGCTTGGGAGAATACAATAGTATGAAGTTGGTACACACATTCTCTGCCCACAAGAACCTTACAGCAAGGTAAGACAGCAATATAAATAATTTATAGGTCTGTACATAAATGTTGTGGGGTTAAGGATGGGGGCAAATAGGCAAATACCAAAAGCCTAAAGGTCATGGATTCAAGTGCAATAATAATAATGATGTAATTAATCACATTTGTTAAGTGCTTACTATGCACAAAGCACTGTACTAAGCATGGTCATAGGTACAAGATAATTAGGTTGGAGAGAGTCCCTAACCCACATGGGGCTCACAGTCTAAGGGGGGAGAGAAACCAGGTTTTTAATTCTCCTTTAGACAGGTGAGGAAATGGAAGTTAAATGATTTGCCTAAGATGACCTAGCAGCTAAGAGGCAAAGTTGGGTTTAGAATATAGGTCCTCCGATGCCCAGGCCTGTAATCTTTCCACTAGGTCATGCTGCTTCCCCATAAATACTGTTGATGATGAAATGTTCTAATGTTAACCTTCTCACTGTACCTCAATCTCATCTCGCTGTACAGTTGCAATGAGGGTTTCCCTTCTCTAGTCCCTTCAATTCACCAGAGAAAGAAAAGGATTGATGTTTCTGGGATTTGATTGCCAATCTTGGGAAGGTGTTTCTTTTCTTGTTTTTTTTTTTTATATTATGTCATTTCATAGCAATATAAGTCTTTGATTTAAAAAAAAATAATCAATTCCAGTGCCCTAGTCCATTTGTGGGTGTCAATTCTAGACTGTGAGTCCATTGTTGGGCAGGGACCATCTCTATATGTTGCTGATTTGTACTTCCCAAGCGCTTAATACAGTGCTCTGTACATAGTAAGCACTCAGTAGATATGATTGAATGAATCTCTCACCGCCGACCTCTTGCCTCCCTCCTCCCTCTGGCCTGGAATGCTCTTCCTTCTCACATCAGACAATTAATCTTCCCCACTTCAGAACCTTACTGAAGGCCTATCTCCTCCAAGAAGCCTTCCCTGAATAAGCCCTCCTCTCCTCCCACTCCTTTCTGCCTCACCGTTACTTGCTCCCTTCATTCTTCCTCCCTCCCATCCCTAGACCGCACATGTATATATCTGTAATTTATTTATTTATATTAATATCTATCTCCCCCTCTAGACTGTGAGCTTGTTGTTGGCAGGGAATATGTCTGTTGTTGCATTTTACTTTCCCAAGCACTTAGTACAGTGTTTTGCACACAATAAGCACTCAATAGATTGAATGAATGAATGAAATGCCTTTTTCTGTAGACAGTTCTACATAGGAGAGTCTTTAAAATCGACTGCAGCAAAGTGGATTGTCTATTAGAACAATTCACACAGCATAGAGGGGTCTTTTTTCTTTTGTAATGAATCGCTTGTCTGAATAGAAAAGGCAAAACAAAAAAAGAGTACATTTTAGTTACACCAGTGTCATTTTCATTAATGGATTAATGTGAAGTGTGGTGATTGGACTGACTGCCACTAAATCAACATTTAGGATCCTGGTTGGCATATTTCACAAACCTAGTCTTTTTGTAACTAGGGCTGAATGGATGATTCATCACATTAAAATTTATAACAGACAAGCACGGCTTTCATTATATCAGCACCCTGAAAGACCATTTTGTTAGTACTCCTCCTCCCCAGGATGCCTAGATGTGATTTACCTGAGTAGCTTGGAGAAGAGTAAATGTATAGTAAAACCCCCTTGTAACACAGCAAATCACTCCCTTCTACAAACCTACTTTCACTCACTCTTTCCCTTTTACTTATTTGTCCTCCTCTTCCACTTCACTTCAGCTTATGCTATTTTGTTCCTCCAAGTCTACCACTTTCCTAGCAATGGTTTCTGGGTCTTGGGTCACCCCCTGAGTGAACCCCACATTATCCCCTGTCCCCCAAAGTCCTTCAAACCAGGTTTTTCAAAGTTCTTATAAAAAGTCCGTAGGTGGCTTTCCCTGATTTAGTCACTTGGTCTTCCCATTATGCCAAACCCCCAGTCACCTGGGTACTTACATATTTACCCATTCGTTGATATATTTGCTCACTTCTCTTTACTGTGAATTCCTATTCTCACTCTCAATTTCAGTAGATTTATCAACCAATGTCTATTGCCTTCCCTTTCAGATTGTAAACTTCCCCAGGGATTACATTTTCTATAACTGAATGTCCCTCAAGCAACTAGACCAGTATGCTCTGCAAAACCCTTGTTGTCCAGTTAATTCTTTGATGACGGTGGGGTGGCTTCCAAGCCTCAGTACTGAATCAATTAATGGAATTTATTGAGTGCTTACTATTACAGAGCGCAACACTAAGTGCTTGGGAGAGTACAACAGAATTTGCAGACATGTTCCCTGCCCATAATGAGCTGCAGGTATGGAAATGGGAAAATGTTTTCTGCAGGAAGTACCTCAAATGGGAACTTTGTGCCACCTCCATCAGTCAGAACCCCAAGCGTCTAGTTTCATGCTGAGAGCATTACAAGCCTGAAATAGTAGAGACTATAATATTCATAAAGCACCTATTGAGTGCAGAGCAATGAACTGAGTGCCCCTCCAAAGGCTCAAGATCTAAGAATAAAATGGAGAGGGCTGTGGGTGGGTCTTTGATCTTTAGGGGACCAGGGACAAAACGTAAATGGGGAGTTGGCAACCAGTAGACCATCTCCTGTCAGGGAGGAAGGAGTCATGGTGAAGACCCTGACTTCTGAAATTGGAACAGGATAAGAAAGGATTTAGGGTTATTTTGTTTGTTTATTTTTAATGGTATTTATTAAGCACTTACTATGTGCCGAGCACTGTTACTAAGCACTGGGGTAGACATGGCTATCAGGTTGTTCCACGTGGGGCTCACAGTCTTAATCCTGTGAGGATGGAGATTAAACAGGCATTGAGACTGTGAGCCCCACGTGGGACAATTTGATTACCCTGTATCTATCCCAGTACTTAGAACAGTGCCTGGCACATAGTAAGTGCTTAAATGCCATCACTATTATTATTACTACCTCATTCTTGCCTGTCCCTCCATCATCGCCCGGCCCACTTCCTTCCCCTGACACGGAATGCCCTCCCTCCACACATCCGCCAAGCTAGCTCTCTTCCTCCCTTCAAAGCCCTATTGAGAGCTCACCTCCTCCAGGAGGCCTTCCCAGACTGAGCCCCCTTTTTCCTCTCCTCCTCCCCATTCCCCTGCCCTACCTCCTTCCCTTCCCCACAGCACCCATATATTTGTACAGATTTATTACTCTATTTTACTTGTACATGTTTACTATTTATTTTGTTAATGATGTGCATATAATATAGCTTTAATTCTATTTGTTCTGATGACTTTGACACCTGTCTACATGTTTTGTTCTGTTTCTGTCTCCCCCTTCTAGACTGTGCGCTCATTGTTGGGTAGGGACCATCTCTATATGTTGCCAACTTGTACTTCCCAAGCGCTTAGTACAGTGCTCTGCACACAGTAAACACTCAAATATGAATGAATGAATGATTAATCCCCATTTTACAGATGAGGTAACAGGCACAGAGATGTTAAGTGGCTTGCCCAAAGTCACACAGCTGACAAGTGGCGGAGCCAGGATTAGAACCCATGACTTCTGACTCCCAAGCCCAGGCTCTTTCCACTAAGCCATGCTGCTTCTCATTTCTGATACTGGTTTACCTCTACAGGGGTTACTAAAGGATACTATAGGATAGGGGTTACTGATGCGGACCTAGGGCCAAGTAGGGATACCTCCAAGGAAGGCAGCTTTCTTCTCGGAATGCATTAGAACCATGAGAAGCAGCATGGCCTAGTGGCAAGAACATGGGCTTGGAAGTCAAGGGACTTTATAATAATAATAATTATGGTATTTATTAAGTACTTGCTATGTGCCAGGCACTGTACTAAGCACTGGGATGTATACAAGCAAGTCACTTCTCTTTGTCTCATCTGTAAAATGAGGATTAATGCTGTGAGCCCCATGTGGGACGTCGACTGTGTCCAACCTTATTAAGTTGTATCTACCCCAGTGCTTAGTATAGTGCCTGGCACATAGTAAGTACTTAAGAAATACCTTCTTTATGTTTTAAAGTAGAACTGACAAGATTTGCTGACAGATTGTTCTATTTGGGTTGAATGAGAGCTGTGAGTCAAGGATAATGTAAAGATTACAGGATCATGAGACAGGGAGGATAATGCCATAAAAAGATGCTCTCTGGATCGCCTTTTTAGCCATAGGAGTGTGTGGGAGGAGGGGATGGGGAGTTGGAAGGGGTGGAGGACCAGGGGAGGAGCCCTAGTTTGTAGTCAGGCCTTTTAGAGACTTGTAAATTATAAACCTATTGAAGATGTCCCAGTCTTTACAGGCTCACATTCAACTACTGGAAAGATAGTAGGCAAAATTATTTTGTTCACCACTCTACTGTTGTCTCGTACACCAGCCCAGAACCTTTAACCAAGGAATTTATGGTCTCTGACAAACTAGAAATGGCTAAATGGCATCTCTGTATTCAGTGTGGCTGGGCAACTGGATGGTCTGCTGTCACTTAGCCGTAAACGGCTATTTCATCTTTCTCAGTCCTGGTACTGATATCATGCTAAGGGTGGGGATGAGAATTAGTGTTGGGCTATAGAGGTGAAAGAGAGCTGTTTAATCGAGCACTTTCATACTCACACTATCCTCAACTCCAGTCACTCACTCAGTAGTATTTACTGAGCATATACTATGTGTAGAGCATTGTAGTGAGGTCTTGGGAGAATATAGTATGAGTTGGTAGACACGAGTCCTGCCTACAAGGAGATTACAGTACCCTAGAACTTATGTGCGTATCCATAAACTATGCCACTTATTTTAATGTCTGCCTCCCCCTCTAGACTGTAAGCTTTTTTGGGCAGGGATTGTGTCTAGCAACCCTACTGTATTTTTCTCTCTGCACACAGTAAACATTCAATAAACACCTACTGCTCAATTCTTGTTGATGAAAGCAGTCACTTTAGAAGAGGAAAAAGCCAGGATAAAGAATGTGTACATGATAAAAAGCAAGTTTTGAGCAAGACTCGTTTACTTTTGATGAATTCACAGGGCCATTTTATCCAGTGATACTAACAGCTGCCAGATTTGGTGGGGCAGGGGTAGAGGGGGGGTCACTCACCTTTGTGCTTTAGTGGGGCTGGTCCCCTCACATCCATCAGTGGACCTATTCAGAAAGGTGCAAGAGAACTTTTAAGGCCTTATTTAGTGCTGACCACCCTGCAGATCATTCTGAAAAACAAGGCCAGACCTGCTGGGAGGGAAGAAGAAATTGGATGATGATGATGGCGGCATTTGTTAAGCGCTTACTCTGTGTGAAGCATTGTTCTAAGCTCTGGGGGGATACAAGGTGATCATGTTGTCCCACATGGGGCTCACAGTTTTCATTCCCATTTTACAGATGAGGTAACTGAGGCTCAGAGAAGTGAAGTGACTTTCCCAAGGTCACACAGCAGACATGTGGCAGAGCCAGGATTAGAACCCATGACTTCTGACTCCCAAGCCCAGGCTCTTTCCACTATGTTGCCAACTTATACTTCCCAAGCGCTTAGTACAGTGCTCTGCACACAGTAAGTGCTCAATAAATACGATTGATTGATTGCTGCTCTGTCTGGAAGCTTCTTGTGCTGGAGGTGCTGGGGGGGAGAGGGGTGGATAAGGCCCTCTCATTCGAGGGAAACAATAATTCTGTCTTTGCTCGACAACCTTCCTGATTGTGCAGACTTCAATCCCATCCCCCTCAGCCTCCTTCTTTCCAGATGGAAGCATCTCAACCTGAGTTAGGATTCCTGCTCTTTAGAATGGCCATTCACTCCTGTGAAACTCAGTTTCCCCAGCTGTTGAGAGGTAATAATAATAATAATAATTGTGGTATTTGTTAAGCCCTGTTTTCCAGGCACTGTACTAAGCACTGGGGTGAATACAAGCAAATAGGGTTGGACACAGTCCCTATTCCACATGGGGCTCTAGTCTCATTCCCCATTTTACAAATGAGGAAACTGAGGTCCAGAGAAGTGAATTGATTTGCCCAAGGTCACACAGTAGACAAATGACAGAACAGGGATTAGAACCCACAACCTTCTGACTCCCAGGCTCATCCTCTATCCAATATGCCATGCTGCTCACAAATCTGGAGACGGATGAGATAAGAAATGATGACTAAGTCTGTGCAATGTAGGGAATTTTATTCTAGTTTGTTTTTGTTGGGACATCATTTTCGGAAGATAAAGCCTTCCTAACAGGTAGCTCCTTCAACTATTTGCAAAAGACACTGTAAAACCAATTGAAGTCCCGTGAAAGGTCATCTAATAATGATAGTCCATTGTTGAGCAGGGATTGTCTGTTGCTGAATTGTACTGTCCAAATGCTTAGTACAGTGTTCGGCACACAGTAAACATTCAATAAATATGACTGAATGAATGGTATTCCTTAAGTGCCTACTATATGCCCAGCACTATACTGAGCATTTAGGTAGAGACAGAATATACAGATAAAATACAGTGTAATCCAGCCCGTCTTCAATCAATCAATCATATTTATTGAGCGCGTACTGTGTGCAGAGCACTGTACTAAGCACTTGGGAAGTGCAAGTTGGCAACATATAGAGACAGTCTCTACCCAACAGTGGGCTCACAGTCTAAAGGTAGTAGACATTCACAAAAAGAGCTGTATGTCCTTCCCTTAAAATCCTTTTCTTATGCCATCGAGTCGTCTGCAACCCATAACGGTGTCATGGGCACATCTCCCCCAGAACAACCCACCTCCATCAGCAATCTCTCTGGTAGTGGATCCATAGAGTTTTGTTGGTCAAAATACTTGACACCTGTCCTCATGCTTTGCTTTGTTGTCTGTTTCCCCTTTCTAGACTGTGAGCCCATTGTTGGGTAGGGACCATCTCTATATGTTCAGTCTCTTTTGCAGGCTCCTCCTCCCCCTCCCATTCCCTTACTGTAGGGGTTTCTCAAGGTTGAGTTCTTGGTCCCCTTCTGTTCTCGATCTACACTCACTCCCTTGGTGACCTCATTTGCTCCCATGGCTTCAACTATCATCTCTACACTGATGACACCCAAATCTACATCTCTGCCGCTGCTCTCTCTCCCTCCAGGTTCGCATCTCCTTCTGCCTTCAGGACATCTCCATCTGGATGTCTGCCCACCAACTAAAACTCAACATGTCCAAGACCGAACTCCTTGTCTTCCCTCCCAAACCCTGCCCTCTCCCTGACTTTCCCATCACTGTTGACAGCACTACCATCCTTCCCGTCTCACAAACCCGCAAACTTGGTGTCATCCTCAACTCCGCTCTCTCATTCACCCCTCATAACCAAGCTGTCACCAAAACATGCCGGTCTCACCTCCGCAACTTTGCCAAGATCCGCCCTTTCCTCTCCATCCAAACCACTACCCTGCTCATTCAAACTCTCATCCTATCCCATCTGAATTACTGTATCAGCCTCCTCTCTGATCTCCCATCCTCCTGTCTCTCCCCTCTTCAATCCATACTTCACACTGCTGCCTGGATCGTCTCTGTGCAGAAACGCTCTGGGCATGTTACTCCCCTCAAAAATCTCCAGTGGCTACCAATCAACCTACGCATCAGGCAGAAACTCCTCACCCTGGGCTTCAAGGCTCTCCATCACCTTGCCCCCTCTTACCTCACCTTCCTTCTCTCCTTCTACAGCCCAGCCCGCACCCTCCGCTCCTCTGTCACTAATCTCCTCACCGTGCCTCGTTCTCACCTGTCCTGCTGTGGCCCAAGTCATCCCCCTGGCCTGGAATGCCCTCCCTCCGCCCATCCGCCAAGCTAGCTCTCTTCCTCCCTTCAAGGCCCTACTGAAAGCTCACCCCCTCCAGGAGGCCTTCCCAGACTGAGCTTCCTCTCCCCCTCCTCCCCCCGCCTTACCTCCTTTCCCTCCCCACAGCACCTGTATATATGTTTGCATGTATTTATTACTCTATTTTATTTGTACATATTTATTCTATTTTATTTTGTTAATATGTTTTGTTCTCTATCTCCCCCTTCTAGACTGTGAGCCCACTGTTGGGTAGGGACCACCTCTATATGTTGCCAACTTGTACTTCCCAAGTGCTTAGTACAGTGCTCTGCACACAGTAAGCACTCAATAAATACGATTGAATGAATGAATATATGTTGCCAACTTGTACTTCCCAAGTGCTTAATACAATGCTCTTCACACAGTAAGCGCTCAATAAATATAAGTGAATGAATGAATTTACCATTGCCTCTTCCCTCATAGTAAACTTGAGTTTCCACCCTGGACTCTCTCCCGTGCCGCTGCTGCCTGGCACATAATCAATAAATTCCAGTCTTGACAGAATAGTCCTACCTCTTAAGTACATGGGGAGGGATCAGAAAATAATGATCATCACCATCAGCAGCAGCAGCAGGGTGGAATGTCTACTTCATTCAGGTCAGCGATCAGGTTGGGCTTATTGAGGGCTCAGAGGGGTCAGACCCCATTGTCGGTGGTTTTCCCCCCAACTGCTCCAGCTGTGCCCCAAGAATTCCCAGGACTGGCTCTGATTCTGCCTGAGACACCAAATCCTGGCAGGCCTATCTTGGACTGGGTCTTGGTTTTGATCAGGGCTTGTTTCTAATCAAGCTGGACTTTGTGATTTCATAGCTCTGGCCCCTCTGCAGTGGCCACTGCATTTATAAAAATGAAATTAAATCAAAATGGTACCATGTCAAAAAATCCTATGTACCATTAGCATCCAATACTCACGTAATCGTATACCGGTAGGTTGCACTTTTAAAAGACTGGCTATTGCAGTGTTATTTTCATGGATAACAGTGACAACAGAGCTTTGCAAATTGGTAAATTCATGTCATTTCTTGAGCCCAGGCACCTCTCTTCAAAGTAATTCCCGGGAATGGAGCATTCCCAAGACACACAGTACAGTGGTCTGCACACAGTAAGTGCTCAATAAATACGACCAATTGACACCACTGAGCAGGAGACTCTCCTGCACAAACTGCTGTGTCCTTGTTTATTCATTCAAATTTACTGAGCTTTACTGTGCACAGAGCACTAAGTACTTGGGAGAGTACAAAATAACAATAGACAGATACAGTGAAGTGAACTTGGGCAGGTTTCACTTCTCTGTGCCTCAGTTGCCTCATCTGCATAATGGGGATTAAGACTGTGAGCCCCAGGTGGTACATGGACTGTGTCCAGCCTGTTTAGGTTGTAACTATCCCAGCACTTAGTACAGTGCCTGGCACACAGTAAGTGCTAAACCAATACCATAAAAAAGACCCAGCGCAGTGTTTGTCAGCTTGAGGAATTTAGTGAACTGCCAGGCACTTCGCTGAAATTGTGAGCAAGACCAGACTTCAATGCCAAACGGAAGGAGAAGTCTAATCAACGCCAGACAATGGCTAAAATCAGATTACTGCAGGCCAAGTGTATGTAAATACAGGCTATGAAATCTCTGTAGCTAGTTAACCCCTAAACATGCCTGGTGACTAGGACACTTATACAGATTAATATTAACTCATTCTGTGACTGATTTCCCTCCTGGGCCCTGGAAATAGCAACAGCATCCCTGCTCAAGAATCTTATCCTTTAACTGGCCCAATGATACCTTTTCTATGTATGTAAATGAGGACCTGCTTCACAGTCTGTCAATCAGCACCTCTCCCAACCTCTTTCTTTTTTTTCCTTAAAAGAGAATTGCATTCTTTCCTTGGCCATTTAATCAAGAGAGTGAAAATGAGTCACCATTTGGGATTAATGGTGCTGTCACGAAGTCAGAGGTCTGCAGTGCTTCCTATGCAGCCAAAATTCAGGAGTTTAGAGGAGAGGAGTAAGAAGGGGGAGGAGGGAAGAGAAGGAGAGAGAAGGGGAGAGAGAAAGAAGGGGAGAGAGAGAGAGAGAAGGGGAGAGAGAGAGAGAGAAGGGGAGAGAGAGAGAGAAGGGGAGAGAGAGAGAGAGAAGGGGAGAGAGAGAGAGAGAAGGGGAGAGAGAGAGAGAGAAGGGGAGAGAGAGAGAGAGAGAAGGGGAGAGAGAGAGAGAGAGAAGGGGAGAGAGAGAGAGAGAGAAGGGGAGAGAGAGAGAGAGAGAGGGGAGAGAGAGAGAGAGAGAGAAGGGGAGAGAGAGAGAGAGAGAGGGGGAGAGAGAGAGAGAGAAGGGGAGAGAGAGAGAGAGAAGGGGAGAGAGAGAGAGAGAAGGGGAGAGAGAGAGAGAGAAGGGGAGAGAGAGAGAGAGAAGGGGAGAGAGAGAGAGAGAAGGGGAGAGAGAGAGAGAGAAGGGGAGAGAGAGAGAGAGAGAAGGGGAGAGAGAGAGAGAGAGAAGGGGGAGAGAGAGAGAGAGAGAAGGGGAGAGAGAGAGAGAGAGAAGGGGAGAGAGAGAGAGAGAAGGGGAGAGAGAGAGATTGGGTGAGAGAGAGAGAGAATGGGTGAGAGAGAGAGAGATTGGGTGAGAGAGAGAGAGAGAAGGGGAGAGAGAGAGAGAGAAGGGGAGAGAGAGAGAGAGAGGGGGAGAGAGAGAGAGAGAAGGGGAGAGAGAGAGAGAGAAGGGGAGAGAGAGAGAGAGAAGGGGAGAGAGAGAGAGAGAAGGGGAGAGAGAGAGAGAGAAGGGGAGAGAGAGAGAGAAGGGGAGAGAGAGAGAAGGGGAGAGAGAGAGAAGGGGAGAGAGAGAGAAGGGGAGAGAGAGAGAGAAGGGGAGAGAGAGAGAGAAGGGAGAGAGAGAGAGAAGGGGAGAGAGAGAGAGAAGGGGAGAGAGAGAGAGAAGGGGAGAGAGAGAGAGAAGGGAAGAGAGAGAGAGAAGGGAAGAGAGAGAGAGAAGGGAAGAGAGAGAGAGAAGGGAAGAGAGAGAGAGAAGGGAAGAGAGAGAGAGAAGGGAAGAGAGAGAGAGAAGGGAAGAGAGAGAGAGAAGGGGAGAGAGAGAGAAGGGGAGAGAGAGAGAGAGAAGGGGAGAGAGAGAGAGAGAAGGGGAGAGAGAGAGAGAAGGGGAGAGAGAGAGAGAGAGGGGGAGAGAGAGAGAAGGGGAGAGAGAGAGAGAAGGGGAGAGAGAGAGAAGGGGAGAGAGAGAGAGAGAAGGGGAGAGAGAGAGAGAAGGGGGGAGAGAGAGAGAAGGGGGGAGAGAGAGAGAAGGGGGGAGAGAGAGAGAAGGGGGGAGAGAGAGAGAAGGGGGGAGAGAGAGAGAAGGGAAGAGAGAGAGAGAAGGGAAGAGAGAGAGAGAAGGGAAGAGAGAGAGAGAAGGGAAGAGAGAGAGAGAAGGGAAGAGAGAAGGGGAGAGAGAGAGAAGGGGAGAGAGAGAGAAGGGGAGAGAGAGAGAAGGGAAGAGAGAGAGAAGGGAAGAGAGAGAGAGAAGGGGAGAGAGAGAGAAGGGGAGAGAGAGAGAAGGGGAGAGAGAGAGAGAAGGGGAGAGAGAGAGAAGGGGAGAGAGAGAGAAGGGGAGAGAGAGAGAAAGGGAGAGAGAGAGAGAAGGGGAGAGAGAGAGAGAGAAGGGGAGAGAGAGAGAGAGAAGGGGAGAGAGAGAGAGAAGGGGAGAGAGAGAAGGGAAGAGAGAGAGAGAAGGGAAGAGAGAGAGAGAAGGGAAGAGAGAGAGAGAGAAGGGAAGAGAGAGAGAGAAGGGAAGAGAGAGAGAGAAGGGAAGAGAGAGAGAGAAGGGAAGAGAGAGAGAGAAGGGAAGAGAGAGAGAGAGAAGGGAAGAGAGAGAGAGAAGGGAAGAGAGAGAGAGAAGGGAAGAGAGAGAGAGAAGGGAAGAGAGAGAGAGAAGGGAAGAGAGAGAGAGAAGGGAAGAGAGGGAGAGAAGGGGAGAGAGAGAGAGAAGGGGAGAGAGAGAGAGAAGGGGAGAGAGAGAGAGAAGGGGAGAAAGAGAGAAGGGGAGAAAGAGAGAAGGGGAGAAAGAGAGAAGGGGAGAGAAAGAGAGAAGGGGAGAGAGAGAGAGAGAGAGAGAAGGGGAGAGAGAGAGAGAAGGGGGGAGAGAGAGAGAAGAGGGGAGAGAGAGAGAGAAGGGGAGAGAGAAAGAGAGAAGGGGAGAGAGAGAGAGAGAAGGGGGGAGAGAGAGAGAGAGAAGGGGAGAGAGAGAGAGAAGGGGAGAGAGAGAGAGAAGGGGAGAGAGAGAGAGAAGGGGAGAGAGAGAGAGAAGGGGAGAGAGAGAGAGAAGGGGAGAGAGAGAGAGAAGGGGAGAGAGAGAGAGAAGGGGAGAGAGAGAGAGAAGGGGAGAGAGAGAGAGAAGGGGAGAGAGAGAGAGAGAAGGGAGAGAGAGAGAGAAGGGGAGAGAGAGAGAAGGGGAGAGAGAGAGAGAAGGGAGAGAGAGAGAGAAGGGAGAGAGAGAGAGAAGGGGAGAGAGAGAGAAGGGGAGAGAGAGAGAAGGGGAGAGAGAGAGAGAAGGGGAGAGAGAGAGAGAAGGGGAGAGAGAGAGAGAAGGGGAGAGAGAGAGAGAAGGGGAGAGAGAGAGAGAAGGGGAGAGAGAGAGAGAAGGGGAGAGAGAGAGAGAAGGGAGAGAGAGAGAGAAGGAGAGAGAGAGAGAAGGGGAGAGAGAGAGAAGGGGAGAGAGAGAGAAGGGGAGAGAGAGGGAGAAGGGGAGAGAGAGGGAGAAGGGGAGAGAGAGAGAGAAGGGAGAGAGAGAGAGAGAAGGGGAGAGAGAGAGAGAAGGGGAGAGAGAGAGAAGGGGAGAGAGAGAGAGAAGGGAAGAGAGAGAAAGAAGGGAAGAGAGAGAGAGAAGGGAAGAGAGAGAGAGAAGGGAAGAGAGGGAGAGAAGGGGAGAGAGAGAGAAGGGGAGAGAGAGAGAGAAGGGAGAGAGAGAGAGAGAAGGGGAGAAAGAGAGAAGGGGAGAAAGAGAGAAGGGGAGAAAGAGAGAAGGGGAGAAAGAGAGAAGGGGAGAAAGAGAGAAGGGGAGAAAGAGAGAAGGGGAGAAAGAGAGAAGGGGAGAAAGAGAGAAGGGGAGAGAAAGAGAGAAGGGGAGAGAGAGAGAGAGAGAGAAGGGGAGAGAGAGAGAGAAGGGGGGAGAGAGAGAGAAGAGGGGAGAGAGAGAGAGAAGGGGAGAGAGAGAGAAGGGGAGAGAGAGAGAGAAGGGGAGAGAGAGAGAAGGGGAGGGAGAGAGAGAGAAGGGGAGGGAGAGAGAGAGAAGGGGAGGGAGAGAGAGAGAAGGGGAGGGAGAGAGAGAGAAGGGGAGAGAGAGAGAAGGGGAGAGAGAGAGAAGGGGAGAGAGAGAAGGGAAGAGAGAGAGAGAGAAGGGGAGAGAGAGAGAAGGGGAGAGAGAGAGAAGGGGAGAGAGAGAGAAGGGGAGAGAGAGAGAAGGGGAGAGAGAGAGAAGGGGAGAGAGAGAGAAGGGGAGAGAGAGAAGGGGAGAGAGAGAAGGGGAGAGAGAGAGAGAAGGGGAGGGAGAGAGAGAGAAGGGGAGGGAGAGAGAGAGAAGGGGAGAGAGAGAGAAGGGGAGAGAGAGAGAAGGGGAGAGAGAGAGAAGGGGAGAAAGAGAAGGGGAGGAGGAGAGGAGGGAGAGGGAGAGAGACACCATGGGAAAGGGGATAAATCCATTTCACATTTCAGGGTCTGACCTCCACATACTGTCCCACGAGGTTTCCTGGCTAATATTTTTCAAAAAAAAAAAATAAGTTCCAATTCCAAAGGAGGGAAGCAGGCACATCCAAGAGATAGGATACAGTAATAAGATTTCCCTGGTTTGCCATTCATTAAGCAGTTGCCCACTTGGGATCTCAGAGCCTGCACACAATCCCATCCAGAACGGCACCTGGCTGAAGTATCTTTGTTCTTTAACATCCTCTTGCAGAAGCAGCGTGGCTCAGTGGAAAGAGCCCGGGCTTGGGAGTCAGAGGTCATGGGTTCTAATCCCAGCTCTGCCACATGTCTGCTGTGTGACCTTGGACAAGTCACTTAACTTCTCTGAGCCTCAGTTACCTCATCTGTAAAATGGGGATTAAGACTGTGAGCCCCACGTGGGACAACCTGATCACCTTGTATCCCCCCCAGTGCTTAGAACAGTGCTTTGCACAAAGTAAGTGCTTAACAAATGCCATCATTATTATTATTCCAGCTTACCTTGGACTCTGTACCCAAAAAGCTGTTTGCTATGCAAAGAATATCACCCTGGGTACAATCTCTTTCCTCAAGTGTTAAAACATGACCTAGTTGATACGGCACAGTCCTGGGAGTCAGAAGGACATGGGTTCTAATCCTGGATCCACCACTTGTCTGCTGTGTAATCTTGGGCAAGTCACTTCACTTTGCTGTTCCTCAGTTACCTCATCTGTAAAATGGGGATTAAGACTGTGAACCCCATGTGGGAAAGGGAGATCATCCAACCTGATAACTGTGTATCTACCCCAGTGCCTAGAACAGTGCTTGGAACATAGTAAGCGCTTAAATACCATCGTTATCACCATTCAAGCCACACAAGGAAGATTAAAATAACTCACTTCCACCCAAAAAAGCAATAAACAATAACAATAAGTACCATTGATTGATGTGATTCATCAATCTATGGTGTTTATTGAACACACTGCAAGAGGAGCACTATATTAAGCTCTAGGGACAGTATGATGCAATAAAGCTGGTAGACATAATAACAATAATAACAATGGTGTTTGTTAAGTGCTTACTATGTGCCAAGCACTGTTCTAAGCATTGGGCGGATACAAGGTGATCAGGTTGTCCCACATGGGACATGATCCCTGCCCACAAGGAGCTTACAGGCTAGCATGGAGGAGGTCTGGATACACAGGTCTGGGGTTGGACTGGCTTTGGGGATAATTTCAGAGGTTTATTATAACACTCTTGGCACAGCAGTCCTTAATGACTAGGTGCAGAACTGCAAATATGAGATTAAACCAATTTTTTTTTTGAAAAGTTTCCACAGTGCAGGGTTTAACTGGCGACAGAGATTAGGTAGACAGATTTCCAAACGGAAAAGCTGGGATATTTAACAGTCCATTCCTCTTTCAGGTCTCCATCAGGATTCTGCTCATCCCCAGTGGAAACTCAGAGATGGAAAAATGGAAAAGAGTGTTGAGCCTCTCCCCGTCCCCCTTCCTCCTCAAATCAAAGGTTGTCGGTGAATGTGACACGGCCCCTTGATGCTCAAGGTAACACTGGGGATTGAGCATGTGCAGTAAGAGTTCTCCTCACTTCCTCTTTGCACGCTCTAAACCCCCACACACCCAAGCAGCTCCTGAGGTGGGAATTTGAGGTGGGAGTTAGAGGGTTCAGGTCAGTCAAGCATATTTATCAATCAATCGTATTTATTGAGCGCTTACTGTGTGCACAGCACTGTACTAAGTGCTTGGGAAGTACAAGTTGGCAACATAATTTATAATTTATAATACAGATGGTATTTGTTAAGCACTTACTATGTGCCAAGCACTGTTTGAGATAAAAAAATTATCAGGTTTTCCCACGTGGGGCTCAGTCTTAATCCCCATTTTACAGATGAGTTAACAGGCACAGAGAAGTTAAGTGACTTGCCCAAAGTCACACAGCTGACGAGTAGTGGAGCTGGAATTAGAACCCATGACCTCTGATTACCAAGCCCGGGCTCTTACTGTGTGTACTGTACTAAGTGCTTGGGAGAGTACAATATAACAATAAGCAGCTATTTCCCACCCACAGCGAGTTTACCACCTTTGGGGGATACAGACCCCCGCAAGGATGTACTCAGGGGATATTTCTGACTCCACCCCTTTGCTACTTCCTTTCCTCCCACTTTCTCCCTAACCAGGCCACCCAAACCCTCAAAAGCCTAAAGAGGATGGTGAATGGCTTAGTACAATGCTTTCTACACAGTAAGCATTCAATACGATTCAATGAATGCTACCGTCTTGTTTTATGCTGTCGAGTCATTTCCAACCCATAGCGACGCCATGGACACATCTCTCCCAAATGCCCCACCTCCATCTGCAGTCATTCTACTAGTGGATCCAGAGAGTTTTCTTGTTAAAATTATGCAAGTGGTTTACCACTGCTTCCTTCCTTGCAGTAAACTTGAGTCTCCACACTCGACTCTCTTCCACGGTAGAAATTCCAAATTAACTGCCAAGGCAGTGAAAAGGGATAGCCCAAATGTCCAGGGCAATTAGTAGGCCCTGAGAATCCTTTGAGCACTGGGACAGACCTTGACCCAATGGGGCACCTGGTCAACCTCAGCATCAGCTCTTTTTATGGGTAGGCAGGAAGAGGAAGTCTTGGTGAGAGAATTGGACACTAATCCTAGACAAGGAGAAAAAAGCAATGCAAATTTTGAATCTTGAGATTTTTGAATCGTGAGTCCTGTAGACTGTAAACTTCTCCTGAGGAGGTAAATTCCTTGTGGGAAAGTATCATGACTACTAATTCTATTGCATTGTACTTTATCAAGCATTTAGTATAGTGTTCTGCACACAGTAAGCAATCACTTAATCATATTTAAGCATTTACTGCATGCATAGAACTGTAATAATAGAACTGTAATAACTGTAATTGTGAGCCCCCCGTGGGACAACCTGATCACCTTGTAAACTCCCCAGCACTTAGAACAGTGCTTTGCACATAGTAAGCGCTTAATAAATGCCATCATAAAATAAAATATAAATAATAATAATAATGACGGTATTTGTTAATGTGTTAAGCAAGGTTCTAAGCGCTGGGGTAAATACAAGGTAGGTTGCCCCATGTGGGGCTCAGTCTTAATCCCCATTTTACAGATAAGGTAACTGAGTCTCAGAAAAGTGAAGTGACTTGCCCAAGGTCACAGCAGACAAGTGGAGGAGCCAGGCTTAAAACTCATGACCTCTGGATCCCAAACCTGTACTCTTCCCACTAGGCCATGCTCCTTCGCCTAGTACTTGGAAGAGTACAGTATATCAGAATTGGTGAAAATGTTCCCTGTCCACAAGGTTCTTACAGTAAATACGAATGAATGAAAACATTATAGAATGAATAGGGAAGCAGCATGGCCTAGTGGATAGAGCATAGGCCTGGGAATCAGAAGGTCATAGATCCTTATCCCAGCTCCACCACTTGTCTGCTGTGACACCTTGGGCAAGTCACTTCATTTTTCTGAGCCTCAGTTACCTCATCTGTAAAATGGGGATTAAGACTGAGCCCCATATGGGACAACCTACCTTGTATCTACCACAGTGCTTAGAACAGTGCATGGCATAGAGTAAATGCTTAAATACCATAATCATTATTATTACAGTTTAGAGAGAAAGACTCAGTAACACCTTTGACTGACGAGAGGTCAAGGTAGACAAAAAACCCAATGGTTAAATGAGGTGCTTTAATACTAGAGCAGATCTCCTTAAAAATTCTACAGCTGAAGGACATGATTTTCCTGCATTCCTTTAAAATACGATGGGATTTCTTTAGTTGTCCCCACTGCTAACCTGTTTTAGAGGAAGCTGCAAAGCAGAATCTGAATAGTAGTTTTAACCTTGAAGTCACAATGCAGGAGAAATCAGAGGTTTATTTGTTTCTTTTAGGAAAAGTTTCAATCATCCATAACCCCAGTGCTATGGGGAACTTACTACTTTATATGCACAGGGTGGATGTCTCTTTCTGCACTCCTTCAAATGAGAAGATAAACAGATCAGCTTCTCAAGGCGGACCAAACTGCCTGGTATTGAGAATATCCATTAAATGGATTTCCTCAATAGGATTAGATTTGACTCATTATAAATGCATCATACACGGACTCACTGTACTTTCATGCTGACTCCAGCTTTATATTCGTTAAAGCTTTTAAACTCTGCTACATTGCCGACAAGTCTACTGCAGTCTCTATTTCATTTCTTCTTGTTACTTCCTTAAAGACAAAAAAAAAAAGGCCCATGAACCTATAATAAGCTTTTGAGAAATAATGTTGACCTCATAGTCCGTACTCAGGTACAATTCCCCATTGATCAAAAAGGATTTCTTGTGGTTTGTTTGACTTAAAAACATTTTTGAAAAGATTTGTAGTAAAACCTGTACAATGCTGCACAGTTCAATGGAAAACGTTACAGGAACCATGGAAACTGGAATTTTTTTTTCTTAATTACTGCATATTTTGACAAATATTTAAGAATAGCAGATTCTTAAATTTGACATTATTTATACATATCTGTGTGTGTGTGTACCTCTGCTTTGTTGTGAGCATTGTCTTCTTTGTGTGTCAGTTCTTGAACATGTGTGTATCTGAATACGTCCACTCACGCATGGCTGTTGAGTTTACTCCTACCTTCCTAGTGGCTCTCTTTGTCTGTCTCTCTTTCTGATGGCCTTTATAAATTTGAAGGAAGAGAAAGCTGTCCATCTCCATCCCCCTCCTTGCCCCTTACACACCCCCTCAACCGCTATTGTGTAGGGGCAGACTAGGACTGAAAGACTGATTCACAGTCACTGAGACTATTAACTACTATGTAAAACAAAATCTGCAGAGTAAAAAGAGTACTGGAGAGTAAAAAAAAAGGTCAGGGGAAGACTGCAAATCTCACTGTGAGCAGGGAATGTGTCTACTTGTTATACTGTACTTGCCCAAGCATTTAGTATAGTGCTCTGCACACTGTAAGCACTCAAATACGATTGAAAAAAAAAGATTAGACATTACATTTTAGGTAGTTTCCCATTCCTTAAGAAGTATGTGTGTTCAAGGGAGAAGGAGAGGAAAGGATTAGTGGGGTATCATGGAAATTATAACAACTTTATTTCCCTCTTGGAAAATCAAAGTTTGGTCTCCTGCAAGATAGACAGGGAAACTCACCACTCCACTAGTAATGAGACTATTTTACAGAATCTCCAAGATGCATCTATCATCATCATCTTCAAAGAGGCAGAAAGACACTCTCCCCCTGTAGACTGCTAGCTTACTGAGGGCAGGAAGCATGTCTACCAAACCTGTTGCATTTTACTCTCCCAAACATTTAGTACAGTGCTCTGCACACAGTAAATGCTCAATAAAAACCAGTGATATGTTTATTGATTGAGTGACTGACTGGACACTCTCACTGCTCTCCAGGGTTGGCAAGATCCTAGCCAGAATCCTCCCAGACTAGCTCATTGTGGGCAGGGAATGTGTCTCCTTGTTGTTAATAATAATGGTACTTGATAAGCACTTACTATGTGCCGAGCACTGTTCTAAGCCCTGAAGTAAATACAAGTTAATCAGTTTGGACACAGTTCCTGTCTCAGATTAGGCTCACACTCTTAATCCCCATTTTTATTTTATTTTATTTTTACAGATGAGGTAACTGGCACAGAGAAGTTCACACAGAAGATAAGTGGTGGAGCCAGGAATAGAACTCAGGACTTTCTGACTCCTAGGCCTGTGCTATAGCCACTTGAGCATGCTGCTTCTCTAAGAGTTGAATTGTACTCTCCCAAGCCCGTAGTACAGTGCTTTGTGCACAGTAAGCGCTCAATAAATATGAATGAATGGACAACCATAATCGAGTTTGCAATCCCAATCCCACTGGGCTATCAACCCACAGTGTGGCACAAAGGACATGATAATAATAATAATAATAATAATGATGGTATTTGTTAAGCACTTTACTATGTGCCAAGCACTGTTCTAAGCACTAGGGTAGGTACAAGGTAATCAGGTTGTCCCACATGAGGCTCACAGACTTAATCCCCATTTTACAGATGTGGGAACTCAGGCCCAAAGAAGTGCAGTGACTTGCCCAAAGTCACACAGCAGACAAGTGGTGGAGCCGGGATTAGAACCCATGATCTCTGACTCCCAAACCCATGCTCTTTCCACTGAACCATGCTGCTTCCCCTAATAATAATAGTTTTTGTTAAGCGCTTACTATGTGCCAAGCACTGTTCAAGTGCTGGGGTAGATACAAGGTTATCAGGTTGTCCCACGTGGGGCTCACAGTCTTAATGATCCTCACAGAACATCAGGAAAAATGAAAGAAACAACATTAAGACCTTTATATAGTTTTCATCAACTTCGCCACTGAATCTGCTTCTTTTGTCTTATGCCATCGTCGTCTCCGACCCATTGCAACGCCACAGACACATTTCTCCCAGAACGCCTCACCCCCATCTGCAATCATTCTGATAGTGTATCCATAGAGTTTTCTTGGTAAAAATACAAAAGTGGTTTACCACTGTCTCCTTCTACGCAGTCAACTTGTGTCTCCACCTTCGACTCCCTCCCATGCTGCTGCTGCCCAGCACAGGTGAGTTTTGACTTGTAGCAGATTGCCTTCCACTTGCTAGCCAATGCCCTAGCTAACAGTGGAATGGGAAGGCCTCTGCTTGATTCTCCCACCTGTAGCCAAGACTGGTAGAGTATTGGAAACTCTCCAGGTGTGATCCTGGGAGAGGACTGAATCTGCTATCCTCAGTAAATTTGGCTGCCCTGAATTCATCAAGATTCTGAAACTGTTTTATGATGAGAGTGGTTGATTGAGTCAGGGCTGGGAGATACCCTGGCTAAGCCAGGCCCCATTATCAATCAGGTACACCGAAGCTGCAGAATAGACACAGTCCTTTTTTATAGTATTTCTTAAGCACTTACTATGTGTCAAACCCTGTTCCAAGTGTTCATAGTCCCTGCCCCTCATGGGATTCATAGCCTAACTAGGAGGAAGAACGGGGGACTGAGGCACAGAAAATTACGTCATTTACCCAAGGACACACAGGAGCAATTGGTAGAACTGGAATTAGAACTCACGTCCTCTGACTCCCAGCCCCATGTTCTTCCCACTAGGCCATGCTGTTTGTCTGTTTAATTTATCCTACACAACCACACCAGGGGGATACAACAAAAGCTTAAATGCTTAAGTTCCGATCTTTGGAGAAACTCTTGCAGCTCTAAAGCTCTGAGAACTTGGTATAGTGCTCTGCGCATCGTAGACACTCAAATACCATTGATAATCACCAAAAATCTTACAGAGGCTTATTCAAGATTTGCTGCTGTCTTTGGGTGGTTAGGTCCTAGTCCCAAACCCAAGAAGACACGTCAGTGACTATGAACCACTTTTCAGAGTTAGCCAGGTGCCATGAAATCACGGAAACGATTCAGCAGGCACCAAACAAAACCTATGACAGAACCTTCATTGGCAGCCTAGAACTAAAAGGTCATCAAGAACCCTGTTAGACTTCAAACTCCTGGTGGGCAAAGAACCTATCTACCATCTCTGTGGTACTGTACTCTCCCAAGCACTTAACAGTGCTCTGCACATAGTAAGTGCTCAAATAGCGGTACTCTTGCCTTCTTCAGCTCCATGGCAGGGAGATGAGGTCCAGACCGCTTCCACCATGGAATCTACCCCGGTCCTTGTGCCCCAATCTTTCCATCCAGCATTACCCTCAGCCCCTTGGGTACCATGAGCCCCATTTATAGAGCCTCTGCTACCACAGTTCATCCCTGAGCTGTAACAGCAGTCTTCCTCACTCCCTCTCTTCTCCCCTACTTCAGCCCCAATGTCCAGCATGGGTTCCATGGTATGGAGGAGCTTTAAGTTGCTTCATCACCTCATAGTACAGAGTGAGCTCTATGCTGTGGAGAGGTGCTTCTGAGCTGCAGGGAGGAAGTTTCAAGCTGCAAGGAGGGGCTTCCTAGTGGCAGGGCGGAGGTTCCGAGTGGGCAGAGTGGGGGCTCCAAGCGGCAGAGTGGGCTTCCAAGCTGCTTCTACTACTGTGGAGCTGGGGTTTCTGCCCCTCACCACCTCCCAAACCCCCTCATCTGCATTGCACCCAGAAAGCCTCAGTTCCAATAGATCATATGGGCCAGGAGTTATCTGTCATAGTGTTATATTGTACTCTCCCAAGAGCTTAGTACAGGGCTCTGTAGACAGGCAGTGCTCAATAATAATAATAATGATAATAATGGCATTTGTTAAGTGCTTACTATGTTCCAAGTATTGTTCTAAGCTCTGGGGGGAAACTAGGTCATCAGGTTGTCCCACATGGGGCTCACAGTCTTAATCCCCATTTTACAGATGAGGTAACTGAGGCCCAGAGAAGTAAAGTGACTTGCCCAAAGTCACACAGCTGACAAGTGGCAGAGCTGGGATTAGAACCCATGACTTCTGGCTCCCCAGCCCGGGCCTCTTCCCACTGAGCCATGCTGCTTCTCAATGAATGCAACTAATTGACCAATGTACGGAGCCACTACAGAGACCCTCTTCTTCCCCCTATTAGACTGTGAGCCCACTGTTGGGTAGGGACTGTCTCTATGTAATGCCAATTTGTACTTCCCAAGCGCTTAGTACAGTGCTCTGCACATAGTAAGCGCTCAATAAATACGATTGATTGATTGATTCTGCATGCCAGTGCCTCTGTGCCCATGTGTCATTGTGCAGTACTTTCTCCATCCCATCACTAGTCCCAGGGTCTGGCTCCACTGACCTGAGACCACCACCTTCTTCCCACACATGTCCACAGACCCCATGCGGTGCCATGGTGCATCCCCCAGCCCATCTCAGAGGGTAGCCCGTGACATTGGCTAGGGCTGTTGCCATTGTGGGACACCTCCAGCCCACTCCCCATCACAGCTTCAGACTGACCGTGGAAGCCCGTGTTTCCCCAGTGCCTTGGTGGTGAGGAGTTTCATTCCCCTGCCTATATCCAGGCCACAAGATGGAGATCAATGAGAATGATGGAGGATAAACCAAGAGGGATGAATGGGTTCCACTGGAGGCTGAAGAGCACCATGTTCCTGCTAACCCACCAGTGAGAAACTAATGAAGCTTCACATAAGTAGGATCATCTATGGGAGGGCCAAGGGAGGCTGACTGTATCAGCAAGGGGTGGGCCTATGTAAATGGATGGATGTATTAAAATCCTACTTGTGTGAATGACTTTGCTCCATATCTGGAACAGCGACCATTTACAGAGACCTCCTGGGATGGGATAGGAATAAAGATACCTGATTTGGAATGAGATATTGTTCCTATCTTCTCTATGTCTATGTCTCTGTAGGAATGGTAGCAAACATCAGCCACTGATTGATTGATCGACCAAAATGGACCAGGATACAATGACAGGCAAGGAAATAATAATAACAATAATAATAATAATGGCATTTATTAAGCGCTATGTGCAAAGCACTGTTCTAAGCGCTGGGGAGGTTACAAGGTGATCAGGTTGTCCCAAGGGGGCTCACAGTCTTAATCCCCATTTTACAGATGAGGGAACTGAGGCCCAGAGAAGTTAAGTGACTTACCCAAAGTCACACAGCGGACAATTGGCAGAGCCAGGATTTGAACCCATGACCTCTGACTCCAAAGCTCGGGCTCTTTTCCACTGAACCATGCTGCTTCTTATAGATTAATCAAAGTATGAAAGCCAGTATGGATGACACCAATCAGGAAAAGCAGATCATAGAATTATAAATCTATTTGAATGGATCATAGAATTATAAGGCAAAAAAGCAAACAAAAGGCAGTCTGTGCTTGTGTACCAATTGATAAGAGCTGTAGGGCCCCAATTGGCCTCTTCAGCCCCACTCCTACCTGTAGATGCTTAATACAGTACTTTGCACACAGGAAGCACTCAACACATACCATCGATTGATTGTAGGTAAACAAAAACAATGGCATCATCTTTGAATCTGGAGGACAGCTAAATATAGAGTGTTGTCCCTTGAATAGCAGTTGACCCAACCCATTGATTATAGCGACTGTGGAGAAAAACTAATATGCTTTTATAGATCTTTTTTCTCACCCTTTTTAACCAGGCTAATGACTTAAAAAAATACGTCACCAAGATCTATCCCTGTGAGAACGAAAATACTGCATTTTGCATGACACTTGATAATGTAATCCGTGACTGAGTGACCTAAACATCACTGTGCACTCCTGAACTATCCTGACAAACACTGCCATTCCTCTTTTTCATCTGGGGAAATTGCAGCACAGAATGGATTGTCCCTGTCTGAAGCCATTGCCCAGATGTCCCAGTACTA